>NC_089837.1:448333063-448657349 GCF_035609145.1 Eleutherodactylus coqui
AATAATTCTTGAAGTATTAATGTGGCCATTGGGATTCGTTCATTCCCAAGGACCACAATATTCATTCTACACATTGTTGAATAGACTAGGATAGGGATGCATAATCTTTTCTGGTCCGAGGACCATATCATAAAATCGAACCAATACCAAGGGCCGCAATAAAACTTAAAAAAGCATTCCATCTGGCATATCAAAAGAATAGGGATTCTCCCCTATTCACACTCCAAAGTGAAATAAACCATTAAAGCATGTGGCTTTCTCAAATGCTATATTTGACAGTTACTGAACCAGCCAAATTTTTCACCCCCCCCCCCCCCCCCATAAACTACAATGAATAGAGCAGCATGCATGCATGGCCACATCTCCACCACATCCACTCCTTTATGGAGTGTCACATTAGCCAGGAGACACCTAATCCTGCCGATGGACTTACTCGTCCAAGGTTCTCTACTCTCCAATATCGGTGTGTATGTATGTCCAAATGGTTCAAGACCACACAGAATGGTGTTACGAGCCACATGTGGCCCCTGGACCACAAGTTCTGCACCCTTGGACTAGGGGGTGAATGCATGAAGAAAATATAGTATTTATATGGTAAGGTATTCTTTACAGCATTGACTTTTATGGGGACCTTTGGTGCGCAAACATGCGAAAAGGTAGAGCATGTTCTATTTTTTTTTTTTGCCAAGATGCGCACATATGAACAAATCCATTGAAATCAATGGTAACTCACTGAGGTAGAGCAGTCTAGAATATTAGACTATCTAGGGGATTAGAGTCGTTTTTCATTAATGTTAGTCCAAAGCCTCATATTTTAATATTATTTATAAAAAGTTATGTTTTAGGCGTCTAATCTGTGAAGGGTATTGAAATCAATAGGTTCTATTCATGGTGTATTGCTTTAAATATAAGCCCTTCCCTGAAAATCCAATAAAAGTGGTTTAAAAAACAAACAAAAGAAAGATACTCACCTCCCTTCAGCTGCAGGAGCACAGCCGCGTCTTCTCCTCGCTGTCCCCGACTCTGTGGTGCTGATCTATCAGCCAATCACAGGCAGCTCTCACCCGTCAATCATTCGGGGATTACTGGATTTTCAGGGAAAGGCTTATATTTAAAGCCCTTCCCTGAAATCAATTGACGGGGTGCCAGCAGCAGAATCCTCTACCGCAGCTGTCATGTGTGACAGCTGCAGGAGATAATTGAAGAATTCCTCTGCTGCATCTGTTACAGATGTGGCAGATGTAGCAGCAGGGAATTCTTTTTACTAGCTGGGATGAAGGAAACATCTGCCGCATGTGGCAGATGTGTTCTTCATCCCCGCAGGGAACACAGCAGCGGCGGACAGGTAAGTTTATTTTTTATTTATTTATTTTTACACTAATATGTAAAGCCCTTCCCTGAAAAACAATGCAGAGGTGCCGGCAGACCATTGTTTTCAATGGAGCTGCCGGCAGCAGCCGCGGCTCCTTTGAAAACAATACACAGACCTGCATTCACGCATGTTTTTTTTTTGCACGTACATGGGTGCGCACTTAGGTACGCACCTATGTACGCACAAAAACACGCTCATGTGAAGCCACCCTTAGACTGTGGTTCCTTGTGCCTACCAGAGGAAAGAACTCTGCAAGTTTACCAGCAAACCATATAGAAGATTTACACATCAACTTTTATATACACCCCAAATGATGCTGTTTTCAATGTGCAAAGACTAGAATAAACAGGCATCGCTGGATATACTTACAGAAAGAAGGAGCGCCACTTGTGTGAACTCAATCATAGTCATACAAAAGACACATTGAACAGATGTGCGCTCCCACATGAAATATCACAAAAGCTTATTCAATAGTACATAAATCAGAGTGAAAAACAATTAAAAATAAGCACAAAAGTCCATGAATCCATAATGTAAAATGGTCCCACTGTGATACATGCCCCGCTATACAAAGAAAGCCGGCGTGATAAAAGTTTGGTTTTACTTACATAAATAAGGACATTTCATCATTAAGTAATAAATGTACATAAATAACCATTACATGCTGAATAAATTCTTAAATACCAGACAGCTGCTATGTGTAAAGGTACCTTTACCTGCCCCTGGGTGCTACAGCCATACAACTCACATACACAGTGGGTGGACAAAAATATGGAAACACCATGCGAAATGCATGGATTGTAACCATTAGCACTGAGCTGCCCTTTTTAGCCCTGCTTGGCTGAGAGCTTTCCCGCCAAATTTCTGTTTACTTAAGGTGACCAGACATCCCAATTTAGGTGGGACAGTACCGTTTTGGGACCCTGTGTCCCGCCTTTCATCGGGACCCCACAGAACAGGCATTTGTCCCACTTTAAAGTTATTACTGGGCGAGGTGCCGCAGCTCCCTGCCCAGTAATCACTCTGCAGTGCCACGGATCGGATGCACACACTGATGGCAGTGTGTGCATTCAGGATCCTCCTCCCCTCAGCCCTCCTCTTTGGTTCTGCTAGAGAGGGGAGGAGGCTCTGCTGCAGGTGCACACACACTTCCGCCCACAGGCAGCAGTGCTGAGAGGATCGTCGTCGCTATGAAGATCAGGAGGAGGCTAAGTATATGGGTCAGTGTGGGGGTCACTGGGCTGGTATACGGGAGCACTAATACTATGGATCACTGTGGGGGTCACTATTATTGCTGGGGCTAGTTTAGGGGAGCACTGATACTATGGGTCACTCTGGGGGTCACTATTATTGCTGGCCTGGTACATGGAAGCGCTAATACTATGGGTCACTGTAGTGGTCACTATTATTGCTAGCCTGGTACACGGAAGTGCTAATACTATGGGTCACTGTGGGGGGTCACTATTATTGCTGGCCTGGTACAGGGAAGCGCTAATACTATGGGTGACTATTATTACTGACCTGGAATAGGGGAGCACTAATACCACTGGGCTACTGTTGGGGTCACTACTATTGCTGGGGCTAGTACAGGGAAGCGCAACTACTATGGAGCTTCTGTGGGGTGTCAGTATTATTGCTGGGGCTTCTTTGGGGGTCACTACTATTGCTTGGGCTTCTGTAGGAGGTCACTACTATTGCTTGGGCTTCTGTAGGAGGTCACTGCTATTGCTCGGGCTTCTGTGAGGGCCACTACTATTGCTGGAACTTCAGTGGGATGTCCCTAATATTGCGGAGGATTCTATGGGGCTCACTATTATTGCTGGGGCTTCTGTGGGGGTCACTACTATTGCTTGGGCTTCTATGGGGATCACTATTATTGCTGGGGCTTCTGTGGGGGTCACTATTATTGCTAGGGCTTCTGTGGATGGTCACTACTATTGCTAGGGCTTCTGTGGGGGTCCCTACTATTGCTTGGGTTTGTGGGGGTCACTACTATTGCTTGGGCTTCTGTGGGGGTCACTACTATTGCTGGAGCTTCTGTGGGATGTCACTATTATTGCTGTGGCTTCTGTGGGGGTCACTTTTATTGTTGGGGCTTCTGTGAGGGTCACTTTTATTGCTAGGGCTTCTGTGGGGGACACTATTATTACTGAGGCCACTCTGCATGTAGCAGTTTACCTCAAGCAGACTTAGTAATGCTGCAGAATGTCCGCAGCGAAAATTTCTGCAGCAAATTCAGCATCTAAAAGAACAGTCAAAATCTGTACTATTGGTGCAGATTTTGATTAGAAAGCAGCTGCAGATATGCAGCAGCGCTCCCCCGCACCACCTCCAAGGGCTATCTGCTGTCAGCGCTCCTCAACTTCCAGTTCCCAGCTGCCTGGTCAGGTGATGCTGGACAGGTGAGACCACTACAAGCCACTGGGAACCAGAAGCTGGGGAGTGCTGACAGCTGGTAGCCTATGGAAGAGGTGAGAGGGAGCCTATGGAGGAGTTGAGGGGGAGCGCCGCATAGTATAATATCAGCTGTGGATACGCAGGCATGAATTTTGTTCAGTGTTTCCATATTTTTGTCTACCTCCTGTATGTGTATCGTTGCTGTATTTACTGTGCAGGACCATGGCAGACTGCAATGCATTGGCAGAGAACAGATACCTCCCACTTTTATCAACGGGCACAGTAGTTTTGACTTTCACTGTACCAAAAACTGCATGTGTGAATTATATCAAACATTTACAATATTAAGAATAGAAAAAATGTCCTAAAGTGTCGCTTTTTAAATTTAGACATTGAATTTAAAGGGATTAGTTCAGTGAAAATGCATATTTAGGAAATTTGCTCAGTTTTCTGGAAAAAACATAGAAGAAAATCATTCCTTTCCCAATTCCCTGCCATCCCATTCCACCAATGCACTGCCGCTCTTCAAAATCAGCTACATAATTCAGTGGTTAGTATGCACTTTTAGCCTTAGGGCGCCCACCCACTGGCGATTTTTTTTCCCTGCGAAACTCGCAGCATTTTTTTCTCTGCAGGGGTCTATGGGACTTGTAATGTTAAAATCGCGATCGCGCAAAATCGTGATTTCGCGGTAAATTGCGATTTTGCGAATTTCGCAGGGAAAAAAATCGCCAGTGGGTGGGCGCCCTTAAATGCAGGTAAAACTGTTGTCTTCTTTATTTTATATAGTTTATTGGAGTGAAATAGCTGGAGGTCTGAACAAGCAGAATGAAGTAGCAGGAAGCTAGAAAACAAGGAGACGTTGACAGGGAACTTACAGGTGTCCATACAACTTTAACAACTATCAGCTGCACAATCATTCGGGACGGTAGTGGTTTCCCACAGCTCCCCCAGACACCTGAACATTAGGCCTCATATCTACGGGCGGATTGGATGCCAAATGTGGGACCCCGCAGATGTGTGCGGAAACACCGGCCGGCGCACCGTCGCACATGCGCAGTGGAGTTTTGTTTTTTTCTAAACTCTTGCTTTTCCGCGGATCGGATGGCTTCCATTGACTTAAATGGAAGCTGTCCATGCGGGATCCGCACTGAAATGGGCCATGCTGCGATTTGTTTGCCAGATCAAAAGGTCTGCAAATTAAATCTGCATGCTTTATTCCATTTGCAGACACCTATGCTTTCCAATGGGTCGCTTGATTTGCGGATTTCACAAATCAAACGTGCCCATGGACATTGGGCCTTAGGCTTGACCGAGCATCAGACAGTTCTACCGCTAGCTTATCTCCCAGGAAAGAGAAAGATCAAATGTTGAAATTTCAGGAGAGGTATTGTCTTTCCTTGAGGAGAGCACCTAAAAGGGGAGTGAGTAGACTCATAAGGTCATCTATGCTTCTCTGGGTAATATGCAAATAAGGGACATGGAACAATACCTCTGCAGCGCCACCTATTGGATTCCCAATCATTGTTAAGCCTTGTATAAAGAGTCAGACATTGATTTGCAGGAATCCTGCCATCCAATAGGTGGCGCTGCAGAGGTATTGTTCCATCTTAACTATTTGCATGTTAAAATTTAACACCCCCAATCTGTCTTTACCCTCACATCATCTGGACCTTTGGGGCTTGGTGTTGTAACAGAACCTGGGCCCACCGAAAGACTCTTAAATTCTAAGAGCAGGGTCACATGAGCATATGCGTAAAACTGGACTGCGCATGATAGCGTATCTCATGCACATTTTTATGCGCAGTCTTCCTGATTTCTTTTATAACCCGCTGTCGCTTAGCGACGTTACGTATAAACACAGCACAAACGCAGCATAATGTGATTGCGTATGTACAGCGTTTATTACACACCCATAGAGGACAATAGGGCTCTATCTCGTATAATACACAGTAAAATAGAACATATTGCGTTCTTTTTTTACGTCCGTATTAAACGCAATGTATATACAAACATATGAATGGATCAATGAAAATCAATGCAGTTTCATCGGATCCATTCACCCCATATTACAAGAGCGTAATATGCGATTAAATTACGCTCACATGAGCCTGCCCTAAGAGAAATACCGGACTTGAGAAGTGTGTATGAGTGACGGGTATAGACAGAATGTTTTCACCAGGCATATTCGCAGGCTTCCCACTGGAGCTGCTGGTGATTAATGACTATGACTTAATGCTGAAAACCTGATAATTAATAATAGTTTATTTTACACATTTACACATGAATACAGGTGAGCAGCCTAATCCTTCTGTTCACACTGGAGCTGCATTGGTGTCGGCTGGTGATTAATAGCCGTAGGCATTTAATAAAGAAGATGTTAAGGACGGCTTCAGACGAGTGTATGCGCAAAAGTGCTCGCCTCCGCACAACGTCTGCGCATAGTCCAATACTCTTTTGCGCACGTGACACCTTCCCCTCTCTGTTTGGTTTCATTCATTAACCCTTTCCAATCCACTGTCTGACGTCTAAAGACATTCTACTTGAAGGCTGTACAACTCCGATGTCGGAAGACGTCCAGCAGGGTATCCTTACTGTATATTACTGGCCGCTGTGTTGTCGGGGGCCTCTCCAGCATGTCCCATATCACAGTACTGGCTCTAGCCAGCAGATGGCGCTATTGTATAATGGCAGAAAGAGAAAGCCCCTAGGAAACCCTGAATCTAAAATTGGATTGCACAGGGTTAAGCAGCTATATATCCAGTATACTACATATAAGTGGGCTACTGTTACCTTGGGTAGTTATTACTTTCTATCTAAATATTCCTCGCCTCTTTCCCCTTAGACGGTCCTGTGATCTCAATTCTGACCAACTCAGATTTACTTCAGGTTGTGTGTCCAGTTTCTTGTCAGTTCTCAGTCTGGATGGTCTTATAAGTCTCCTCTCTCACCTTCTAGGTGTCTCCGTAAGAAGAGAGATGATACCCTTCCTGACTCACATCTATAGGCCTCTCACTAGCCAAGCTAGAAACCTACTGCCCACTGATGAAGGGCAATCATGGTTATTCTGGCTTTGGCTTACAATTCCCAGTCATTGTTATAAGACTGGTTTAAAAAGTCTGACATTGACTTGCAGAAATGCTGCCTTCCAATAGGTGGCGCTGCAGAGGTATTGTTCCAAGTTTCCATTTGCATATTTCCTAGAGGAGCATGGATGACCTTAGAAATCTCCTCACACCTTCTAGGTGCTCTCCCTAAGGCGTATTAATACTGTTTTCAACCCCTTTCTGAGTTTGGGGGATTCGATTACATAGACCTTACCACAGAAACTGCGTTGAGGGGGACACAGACACTCGTATCACGGTTACTGATGATGATCACCAAGCTTCTGTCACACAGTTATAATAGAGGAAATCCCAGCTCATCTTCCTGACTGTATACTTATGGTCTGTAGCTTATTTAGGTGAATATAGAATACAGATGGTAATAGCAGTATTGCAGAGATGGTACTGGCTGTAGCTAATCATGCAATGATGTGCTGATGCATCATGGGATTGCTTGGAGAGTGAAAGCAACATCAGGATGATGCCTGATATGTTTTAGGCCTCCTTCCCACGAGCGTGACGGGGTCCGCCGCGTAATATTACGCAGTGAAGCCCGTCACGGCGCCCCCCAGAGCCCCTATACTTACCTGTGGGAGATAGCGTGAAATCGCTTCCCCGCCCACCGCCGCCGCGTCACCGCCCGTCACCGCCCACCGCCGCCGCGTCACCGGCCGTGTCACGTGCACGGCTGGCCGTGTCACGTGACGCGGCCGGCTGCGTCATATGGCGTCATATGACGCGCGGCGGTGGGCGGGAAAGCGTTTTTTCACGCTATCTCCCGCTGGTTACAGCGGGAGATAGCGTGAACGGACGGCTTCCATTGAATGCAATGGAAGCCGTCAGTGCGTACAGCCCGTCCTCACCCGCAGAAAATAGAGCATGCTGCGGGTGAGGACGGGAGAAATCGCGGTGCGTAATTCCGCAGTGGAATTACGCATCGTGAGCATTGTGCTATTAGGTTCAATAGAACCTAATAGCTGCGGGCAACGCAGCGGATTTTCGCCGCGAATTACGCGGCGGAAATCCGTTCGTGGGAAGGAGGCCTTAGACAGGAGGCTGCACTGCACAGAAGTGACTGCATTAAACATAGGAGACCTCCAGAGTGTGACAGGGGAACAGGGGTGTAAAAATGTTTTTTTTTTTGCCAGAGTGGCCCTTTAATAAAGCACAACCCAACCAGAAATGAGCATCTTCAAATATATGAGAAGGCACAAATATGTCAAAGATTGCACTGCATAATGAAGCAGCACTAATGGAAGATATAACGCCCCTCACTGTACATGCTGTATATGGTGTATCGCCCTCCTCTTTACGCTCTCAGTCACTATACTGTACAGATTAGTATTATCCAATTCATTTTAATAAAGTCTACTCATTTTCTAATCTCCAGAAATCATATCCCGTAATTCATACTGGGTAACAGTGGAGATTTCCACATTTAATAAGCTTTGAGACTAAGCTCTGCAATGTCATTCGGAGCCATTCTGCAAAAGCTGACTGTATTAAAGGCAATAGAAATGCATTTTGGAGCAGGAGATGCGCTGAGGTACAATAGGAGACGGAGGTTGTCATTGAACTGTTTGCTATTGTGCTGTGATAATTCTCAGGGTTTAGATAACTCAGCGGGTTTACCTCTAATCCCATGGAGAACCAAAAACTGCACAGTAGTGTCATCTAAGAAACTCAACTCCGCTACAACTATCACGCTTAGCTCTAAACTTAAAGGGCCCATCTGGTTTTGAAAAGAAATTGCCAAATAACCAGTTAGGGTATTATAAATTAATATAAGGGAAGCTCTCATTTAAGGCTATCCAGGAAGTGACTGCCGGTACACCGAGGTTGGAGCAGAAGCACAGCTCTGACCCCTGTGTAGCGGCCGGCGCTTGTAATTGCAAGTGCCGGTCTTATTGCAATCAGTGGGAGCAAAGAGAGCTGTGTTTGCAATTACGGGTGCTGGTGGCTGCACAGGGGTTGGAGGAGTGTTTTTGTTCTGACCCCGGTGTATCCCTACATCTACTTCCTGTCAATATAGTCATATGAAGGATTGTTTTTTATGGGACAAGTTGCAATTTTTAATGGCACCATATAATGTATTGGAAACCTATAAAAAATGATAATTGGAATCAGACCTCCCAACCATCCTAAATTCTCTTGGACAGTCCCGGTTTTGGGATGTCCTGCAGTCTCCGGCATCAGGAGACATGTCCCGCCAACTCCACCAACTCTTCAGTGCAGTTACTGAGGTACAGTGGATGAAGGAGCTGCTATAACATCACAGTCACATGACCATTGCAGGTCCTTCATCATCTACTTCATGGGCAGTCTGCAGTGGATGTAAGAGAGGAGCTCCTCCACCTCCAGCATAACATATAGAGGAGTGAGGGGGGATAATGCCAATGGAGGAGGGATGATTATGGGGTAAATTGCTGCTGCTGGTTCGGTAGTTCAATAGTTTGCAACTGTTAGATCTTGCTGGAAGTTGTAGTTTTATCAAACTATAGGTCCACCATCTGTTCAGATATTGATAGAACTACAACTTTCAGTATGCCCTAACAGTTCCCGACATTCAAGACATACTGGGAGATGCGGATGCAAACTCTTGTGAAATGATAAGGCCAATGACACACTGCTGTAATACCAAAGTGCTTACTGGACCGACCATGGGACTCTTGATCGAAACTCTAAGCATTGTACATGTTTGGGTCAGGAGACCCCCAGTCAGGCCACAACACTCTTCCATAGTATGGATACAAAGCGGAGGCCAAAATACGCCAGTGTGTCTCCGGCATTAGGCTAAGACCACACTGTAAAAATCCTTTTTAAAAAATTGTAATTTCATCATTGCATTCAACAATATATAGGAAATGCTTGCCTTGGTCTGAATGCCGGTACAAATGTATGTTTCTGCTTGCATCTAGAAAAGAAAAGTTTGGTACGCCAAAATATCATTGCTGCCAGTAAAAGAAACAAAATAATCTTGTAAATATGATACCTTTCTATGGCAGACAAAAAGAAAGTGTTAAGGTTTCAGTCACACGGGCGCATCGGCACCCGTACACCGGTCACATGTTCTTTCTCCCGACGCTGCAGAGAGACGTCCGTCTTGAGGTACGGCCATCTTCCTCCTGCAGAAACACGGGCGCCGATGCACCCGTGTGACTGAGCCCTAACAGTGCAAGCTTTCAGGCATGATGAAAAGATCAAAATAGACATGAAAGCTTGCTGTATTTTCTTTTTGTTTACTACTAAAAGGTATCAATTCTATTTATTTCTCTTACTGAGAGCAATAACATTATTCTCCACTTCTCTAATTTCTAAGCATCTAATGTGCTGCAATTTTTTATTTTTTTTTTAAATGTCTAATTTTTATGGTTTAGGAAATTTACGTGATTTTTATATCTTTTTCTGATTTGGTCCCCATATACTTCATTCAGAACGCTCATCGGACTATTAACAGTCAATCAGACTAAAAATTTAATCAGAAAACCAGCGTGCTGTGCCCTTTGGGAGAAGAGGGAAAGATTGATTGGATAAAGATGGATGCCAGTTTTGATTTAAAAAAACAAACAAAAAAAACTAACTTTGAAATTCCAATGAAATACATAGTTTGTGCTACCTATATGCAGTCCATTAAAGGAACAGAAATGGCCAAAAAAAAACATAAAGGGGGCATATATCAGGGGAAGCTTTTTAATTGATTACATGATAATAGGTAGTCAGAATGATTGTTTCACAGCATGTTAGTTGGCACAGAGGTAGGACATTTGAAAGGGGTTCTCCGAGAGCCATAACTGGGATTTATTCAAATATTATTGCTACCACTACTAACATTTTTGTAATATGCCTAGTATTAAAAATATGTACTGCTCCATCGAGCCTCTTGATGGTCACATGTCCGAGCTGTCAAATTTGTCAAACTCTCGCTGATGTCAAAAACACAACCCTTTATGGAATGGTATGCATGTGTACTTCAGCAGCTACAGTACATTACTGACAGTGATCTGCACATGCGCAGGCATCTAGAAAGAATGTTAGCACAGTTCACCACCTTTGGTCTCAGAACGGCAGTAATTCATCATAGCATAAGTTCCATTGGGTGTTGAAATCATTCTGGAAGACTATTGCCCATGTGGACAGAAGAGCTTCTTGCAGTTAATTAGATGTTCTGAACAGCTGACAGGAAGGGTTCATCAGTTCATGCAGCTTCATCTTCTGTTTTAGCCCATCTGTGCTAAGGAAAGATGTGTTGTTCATTCAGACATGCTAGTTGGAGGACCAGCATTGTATCAAGCTCCAATATGTTTTATTGTGCATCACCTATTTGTCAGAACAATTCCTGACATCCTCCTCTGACCCCTTTCATCGTTGAATTGTTGGCAACCATAGGATCCCCCTTTGCTGGATAATTTTCCTCCATCAGCCCATTCTTGGCATACTATTGAAAGCGGGGCATAAGCAAAGCCACAAGGTTGACCATTTTTGAATCACTGGTCCAGTTTAGTCTAACTCCGATGACCAGACGTCACTTGATGTTGCTCCGATCGCTCAATTTATCTTTTCTAATGTGGATTCACACTGAAACCGATTCATGGAAAACTTGCTGACTTGATTTTGTGCTGTACTTTGGGGTCATGGATCTAATTTTCATCCAGGGAAGCTCCAATCGTGAAAGGGTCGATGCCGCCCACAAAGAGGCCATTCAGTGCACAGTATTCTTCTCCTTATCAGTCTGTCTTTTAAATGAGGTACACCCCAAAAATGATATAAACAGAATCCCAAACATTCACTCCTCTCATTTTTAGAGGAATTGTTCCATTAGACTACTTACATTAACACTCTATAGGACATAATTGCCTAGGCAAACAACTCTGCTTCAGTTGATAAACTGTCTCCAATCCCTTTGGCTGGAAAAAGTGCCTGTGTCTGAAAGATTATTTATATCCTTGACTAATTTACAAGAACTGGAAAGTTTCCAGTGGTTTTAATTGAAGTGAGCATATTGTATCATTTCTCTTTCTTTTCTATCCTATTGTAAAGAGAACATTGGCTTGCATTAATCAAGAGGCTGTATTAGGTTGTATGTGATACCTTACAATTGCTGCCGGTTCCGAAGGTCAGATTAAAATGTAAAGACCGCTTAGTCGGATTTGGGATATGTGCCTTTTTTTTAACTTTACAGAGCTTAGAGAAATTGGACCGTGAAAATGTCAGGATTAGCATTCTCTGTTTTTAGAAATCAGTTGTAGCTCTAAGGCTTTGGTTACACAGGCATTTTTTCCCGCGATTTGCGCATGCGCATGCGATCTGCGCATATTTAGAACCATTGCTTTGTAATGGGATCGGACACATGGCCGCTTTTTATGCGGATGTCAGATAAATTATAGGACACAAGGAATCGCAGATCATGCCTATCTGTGATTCCTTGTGTTCTATATATGCACTCAATGGGGCCGGCGGCAGCAGCGCCGACCCCATTGAGAACATATACTACAAAGATCATTCTCCTCTGCCACAGCTGTAACAGCTGTGGCAGAGAAGAATGATGTTCACCCATTGAATTCAATGGAGCCGGCAATACAGCCGGCTCCATTGAAAGCAATGGGCTGCGAGCGAGCACGGGATGAATTTTCGGGAAGGGCTTAAAAATATAAGCCCTTCCCTGAAAATCATCCAAAAATGTGTAAAAAGTAAAAAAATATATATACTCACCTTGTCCCTGCAGCCGGAGTTCAGCCGTGGCCGGCCGGCAGTTCTCCTAAACTACTCTGTGTAGTATTCAGCAGGCGGGTATTTAAAATTCCCGCCTGCTGAATGGGCTGCCTCTGATTGGTCACAGCCCTCACCAATCAGAGGCAGCTCTCACTCACCCATTCATGAATTCATGAATGGGTGAGTGAGTGCTGCCTCTGATTGGCTCAGCGCAGGGACCAATCAGGGGCAGCTCTCAGCTGTCATTCAACAGCTAAATTTCAGATATCGAGGTTGGAGTAGGGGTCTTATTCTGAGATCCCAGCCTTGGGAAACCCCTACTACTTGATCTTATCAATCTCATGAGTATCCAGTGTATGGTTATGCTTCCATATAAACATTACACAGCAACAAATGTAAATACAGAACTACTTATAAGCCACCTGATATACATTATGGTGATAATTCATTACAATTGACTCCATAAATGGGTCCATAAAATGTGGCTGAATTTCTTTTTTGTGAAGTCAAGAATAATTCAGCAGACTACACTATCCTAATCAAAGGCAGAAGAACAACTAACGTTTGAGAATTTTCAGCTTGTACATTTCATACTGTATGTAAACACTTTGTGTTACTGGTCTCAGTAAGATAAATGTAATAATCTTGTAGCTATGACACCTTTTAATGTCTAACAAAAAATAATGATGTTAGCAGTTCAAGCGCAGTTCACAAGTTGGCCTGCAGAGGGTGTGAAATTGGGCATTCTGTGTGCTAAATTAGCTGGATAGCTATAGGTGTGGCTGGAGGAGATAAAACCTCCAGACACCCTCCTGCAAGGGGGAAGGAAAACAGACAGCTTAGGAGAGCTAAAAGGTCTGGTGAGGACCAGTAAAGGCCCCGAGTCTGACAGGGAGGATGCCCCTAGACTCACACACACCTTGGTTGGGAAGGATAATAGCTTTGTTGGTGTTATGGCATATGGCACTATGATCTCGGTGATTACAGTGGGAAACTGAAATAAAAGGCTTGTGAATCCAGATATTATCTAAGGATACGTTTTCAAAGTTCAAAGTGAAATTGTTGATGTGTTGCCACTAGAGATGAGCGAGCATACTCGCTAAGGGCAATTGCTTGAGCGAGCATTGCCCTTAGCGAGTACCTGCTTGCTCGAGACACAAGGTTCGGGTGCTAGCACGGGGGAGCGGTGAGTAGCGGCAGTCAGCAGGGGGAGCGGGGGGGGGGGGGACGACTGATTCTGACTCACATTAAATTCAATGGGAGTAAAAATTGGGTTCACTTATTTGCCCCCCAAATTGCATGGGAATACAGACACACATTTGGCGAACACTATTTTTTACCATTTTTTGGGAGAAGCACAGTGTACAGTGGTGTAGGGGGTGAATCATAACACAAAAAGCCCACAGAGTCTCCAAGATCAAAAATTGTACCAAAGAAGACAGCAAGTGTGCTGCTTGTTTTAAAAGCAATGTCATACATTTTACAATGAGAAATTCTGCCAGGTGAGCACAACACTCAAGCACGGACCTGCTCCAAGGGACAGCTGTAGAACAACCAAATATTTTGCTATGCAAGGCAGCAGGTGTGTTGCTTGCTTTAAAAGCAATGTCATAAAGTTTGAAAAGGATTAATAGTTCCAGGTGAACAGTACAGCCAAGCACGGATCTTCTCCAAGGAAGAGCTATAGAGCTACAGCTGTTTTATGTGCTTTAGAACATTTTTCTTTTTGGAGAAGGAGGATGAGAAAATCTGGTATACAAGTTTTCACGCCAGTAGCAATATATCTTCTGTAGAATATCTATCCTTATTAACAACAGACAATGTGTTACCGTATATAGGCATATAAATGTGATGCAGCTTCTTTCTCTGGTCCCTCCAATAGAACCCCAGTATACAAGCTTCCACACCAGCAGTAATATATCCTCTGTAGAGTATCTAGTCCTAACAACAGACTACATTTTATTTTGGCATATAATGTGATGCAGCTTCTCTGTCCTGCACTCAATGTCCTCTGGTTACACTGTGCCTATGTTATATATGGCTAAATCATGTGATGCAGGCGTCCATTGAAACTGTTGTCCATATGCATGGCGGAAGACTCATTTGGTGACATCAGCAAAGCGCCCTGGCTGCTAAATGGCTGCATGCTGACCTCTGCAGCAGGCATTATGGGTAATTCGATTTTCCCACAATTTCCATTTTAATTTCGGACTTAACTGATTTAATTTGGCAAAAATCAGGAAGATTTTAATCATCCAGCCGAAAAAGATGGGTAACACTATCCAGGAGCTTCAAGTTACACTTCTCAATACAGAGAATTATACATTAGGTAATTACTCATCGGCTACATATAAAAATAATGGATAAACAACAAAACTTTGACTGCACCATAAAAGCGTAAATGTCAACACTTGTCATTATACACAAAATGAATCAGTGACATTGGACCGCCAATTTTTCACATGATTCGTTCACGCATTCCTCTTGTCCTCATTGTTATTTGGCAGGTCACAATGATCCCTGTGGCATATTTAGCAAAGTTCCAGATTTCACTTTTGTCTTTGATTCCCCTCTCGTCCTGCCTTCTGCTCTCTACATTGTGTGCTGCCAAGTCAGCAGCTGTCATATGCCAGGTCCCATGTACAAGGTATCCAGACAAGTGGCTACACTGCTAATATATCCCAATATCCAACACATGGCAGGGCCAGAATATATACATGTCTGTATTCACTCAGCGCTTCTTCATTTACAGCAATACGTTATTAAGGATGACAAGATTCTTCAAAAATTTTGACAAGCAATGTCACTAAAATAGAAAAAAAAATCAGGCTTCACACATGGGTCTGTATTACGTGCAGACCCACAATTCGACACTCATAGCCTGTTAAACTGACAGCGCACTTTACCGTTCCTCCAGTGTTCAATGGAGCCATAGTGAAGTTTTTTTTCTCATAGATTCTTATGACTGAGTGAAAACAAAAATTCCAACATTCTTTATAACATGACGATGTCCGTGATGTGCGGAGGCCATGTCCACAGCTATGTCATTAATTGTCATCTTCTGGCAAAGTTTTAAAAGTAGTGTTAAGTCATTTAGTACTGTTTGTGGGAAAGTTGACTGATAACCAATATAGCTAGTATTATGGCAAGTAGACTTCTACAAATGCAGCAGCGCCAATCTATATCCCTGGCACACTACAGTAATAATACAGGCGCAACGCAATTTATATGCTATTTGCATAGCATAGCCAATAACATTCATTTTGATCATGACGCCACTTGCCACAGCTGTATATAGCAGATCGGCATGTCATGGGAGCATATTCATTGTTATCCGCTCTTTTAGGGCTTATTTAGACGACCGTATATCGGCTTGGTTTTCACGCCGAGCCGATATACGGTGTCCTTGTCTGCAGGGGGCAGGGGGGTTGGAAGAGCCAGGAGCAGGAACTGAGCTCCCGCCCCTTCCCCACCCCTCCCCACTATTTGCAATGGGAGGGGTGGGACAGGGGCGGAGCTAAGCTTTGGGACTTAGTTACGCTCCCGTCTTGCCCCCTCCTATTGCAAATAGTGCCAAGGGGCGGAGAGGGGGTGGGAGCTCAGTTCCTGCTTCTGGCTCTTCCATCCTCCCCCCCCCTGCAGACAAGGACACCGTATATCGGATCGGCGGGAAAACCGAGCCGATATATGGTCATCTAAATAAGCCCTCAGATGGGAAGGTGTGCAATGGAGAGTTATGCGGTTTCTAAACCCTCAGTATTGTCAGTGATCTCTGTGAGCGGGTTGATCAGTAAGTAACCCCATGCATACCAGTTTTATTTGTTTTTGAGGGGCAACCTGTACTTATAATTGATACCATTTTGTCATACACAAGACTTTCTGATCACTTTTTATTCCATTTTATAGGAAGAGAGATGACCAAACAACAATAAGTCTAGCAGTGTGTGTTATGTTTTCATTCTTAATGTCGCTTATCAGACAGAATAAAGAAACATTTTAATAGAATTTTTAACGATGCAACTATACCAATTATGTCTATTTTTTATTATTTATATTTTCTTATGTAAGAAATGGGGAAAATTAGATTTAGGACTTTTAATATGTTTTGTTTAATATAGTTGAACATCTTTAAAAATTTTCTTTTAGTCCCACAAGAGGACTTGAGTGCGTGATTGCTTGAATAATACATTGCAATACTGCTGTATTGCAATGTATTATGTCTGTCAGTGTTAGCCTATTAAGCACTGCCTCAAGCAGTACAAGGCATGCCCAGAGGCCATTCTTAGGTCCCTAGCTCCCATGACAACTGATATGCACCTTATATCATAATTAAACCCAGAGAATGTTGAGCTCAATACCAAAACACCAAATAAAAAGATATGTTAAGAATTGAATCAGGCACTGAATTGTGATCCTATTTAG
Organism: Eleutherodactylus coqui; assembly: GCF_035609145.1. Lineage (NCBI taxonomy): Eukaryota > Metazoa > Chordata > Amphibia > Anura > Eleutherodactylidae > Eleutherodactylus > Eleutherodactylus coqui. The sequence goes on from NC_089837.1 coordinate 448,350,068, forward strand.
ATTAATAAAAGCAAAATGAAGTGCAGACATAGCCTTTAAAGGGGTTGTCTGGATGCTTAAAATGCTTTCAAATCACAAAAGTAAATATCTTACCGCTTCCCTGCCCCTTCCAGTCCACGGCTTCCTAGGGACTTCCAGTGGTCTCTGATTTTTCTGGTCCTTGTTGACACAGACCTGGGACCCTTGTAGCCAATCACTGACCATAATAGGGTGAAGTCACACGAACGTATATCGGCTCGGTTTTCACGCCGAGCCGATATACGTTGTCCTCATGTGCAGGGGGGGGGGAGGATGGAAGAGCCGGGAGCAGGAACTGAGCTCCCGGCCCCCTCTCCACCTCCTCTCCGCCCCTTTGCACTATTTGTAATGGGAAGAGGCGGGACAGGGGCGGGGCTAAGTTTTGAGAATTAGCCCCGCCCCCGTCCCACCTCTCCCCATTGCAAATAGTGCAGAGGGGCGGAGAGGAGGCAGAGAGGGGGGCGGGAGCTCAGTTCCTGCACTTGGCTCTTCCATCCTCCCCCCCCCCTGCACACTAGGACAACGTATATCGGCTCGGCGTGAAAACCGAGCCGATATACCTTCGTGTGACTTCACCCAAAGGGTGCGTCCACACGAGCGCATAAACGGCGCGTTTTTGCGCCCAATCGTATAAACGTGACCATCTGAGGCGTTGGTTTCCAATGTATTCGTTCGCACGGGCGATTTTACGGCGCGTAAAAACGGCAACCCGAAAAAAAACGGAACATACGCGACTGAAATACGCGCCAACGCATATTCGATGGCCGAAAAGATAGTTTGCAAAGTAGGAACAAACGATAATACGCTTTCTAGCTCTGGTCATGATCACCGAAAAAACGTTCTTTCCGGCGATTAAACGCTGCGCACGTGCGAACGTAAATACGCCTACGCTCGTGTGACCGCACCCTAATTGTGACATACTACACCCACTGATTAGCTGTAGTGCTCACATGTCTGTGATGACCAGTGATTGGCTACAGTTAACAGGGACCATGACGCAGAGACCACAGGAGACCCTGGGAAGAATCAGATCAGGCGTGGTGCTAAATCAATAACGTGACTACTACATCTTTTATTTTTAAATATTCTGAGCATTTTTTTTATTTTTAAGTCACCAGGCAACACTTTTAACCCCTTTATGACACAGGACGTACAGTTATGTTCTGCGCATTTAGGGTTTGTATGGAGGAGGATCAGGAGTCCATCCCGCTCCATACAATGGGGGTGCTGGATTTTTCTTACAGTTGATACCCGCAGGCAACAGTTGTGGTCAGCATGCCATGGTTGATTGCCTGTCAGATCGCAGTATAATGTAATACTATGGTATTTCATTATACTGCATGAGAGCTCAAACGATCACAAGTTTAAGTCCCTTGTGGGGACTAAAAACAATGTAAAAATAAAAAATATTTTATTAATTATTAAAAAAATAAAAGGAAGTTAAAAAATCCCTTTCCCTATATTTAGAATAAAACAAATCAAAACAATAAAAGACATATTTGTTATTGCTGCATTTGTAAAAGTCTGCTATATCAAAGCCGTGCATTATTTGTCCCACAAAGTGAATGTCATTAGAAAGAAAATGCAACGCCAGAATTGCGCTTATTTTTCCATCCCATCGCCAAGAAAGAATGTAATAAAATGTGATCAAAAAGTAGTATGTACTCCAAAATGGTGGTAATAGAAACTACAGGATGTCTTGCAAAAAACTAGCCCTCACACAGCTGTCGACAGAAAAATAAAAAAGGTATGGCGGAGTGAAATAATTTTTTTCCTGAATATAATTTGTTTTTTCAAAACTGTGTGTGTATGTATATATATATATATATATATATATATATATATATATATATATATATATATATATACACACACATACACACACATACATACATGCACACCGGTATACCTACATTTATATATACATTTGGTATTGTCACAATCATGCTCACCAACAGAATGAAGTTATGTAATTTTTGCCACAGTATGCACACCTTAAAAACAAGACCCACCCAAAGATGGCAGAATTGCATTTGCTTTTCCATTTCATTTCCAGTATATTATATGGCACATTAAATGGTACTATTGAATAAAATTAATTGTCCCCTAAAAAACAAGCCCTCAGACAGCTACATTGATAGATAAATAAAAGAGTTATAACTTTTTGAAAGTGGGGAGGAAAAACCCAAAATAAAAATGAAAAAAGGTTAGCGTCATTAAGGGGTTAAAGGAGTATTCTGGTAAAATTAAGTTACGTTATCCTGTATCCATTGAACTAATTGATGGGGGTCCAACCACTGGGACCCCCACTAATCCCAAGATTGGGGCACCAGTCAGCGTCCAAATGAATGGAACGTCACCGCTCCATTCTTTTCAGTTATATATCTGAAGATAGCCGAGCGCTTGAACTCTGCAACTTCCGGTGCTCTAATTGAAATGAATGGAGCAGCAACTTACATGCCTGACCTCCACCCCTTTAATTTGAGGACTGACCAGACCCCGATTCTTGGGATCAGTGTTGTCCCAGCACTCGAAACCTCTCCAATCATATAGTTATCCTGTGGTTAGGAGAGATAATTTAATTTTACTAGAATATCCCTTTAAACCCTTTGTGCCACGGGGTACACATATACATCCTATGTGTGAAGGGTTAATAGGACATGGAGTTGGAAGCCTGGTCCATACACACCTGGTGTTGGCTGTCTTTGACAGCTGACACCTGGCTGCAATATCCTTAATCAGAGTTCACGTCATTCTCAATTATTAACCCTTTAAATGCTGTTGTCAATTGCAACAGCTGCAATTAAATAACCCAATCAGCAATCAGAGATCTCGGACGGACCCTGCAATGTGATTGCAAGATGCTCTTTGGGTGTAATGGCAGTTGGGGGCCTTTTGAGGGCTACTTGTGGCATGTCTTAATACACTGCCTTCAGAAACACCATATACTGAAGTACTGCAGTCTTTGGTATAAGCGATCAAGTAATCACGAGCTTAAGTCTCCTATGGGGACTAAAATAAAAATAAGTGAAAGAGGCAAAATTATATGTTTAAAAAAAACCCTTTTCCTATATTTATAATAATTTAAAAAATTGGTATTGCCGCATACAAAACACCAGAATTGCCCTTTATTGGTCACCCTGTCTCCAAGAAAAAATGTAATAAATAGAAATCTAAAACTGTATGTACTCCAAAATAAAACAATATAAACCATAGGTTATCCTGCAAAAAACAAGCCCTCACATTGATGGAAAAATAAAAATGTTACGGTGGTCAGAGGATGGCAGCAGAAAGTTATTTCTTTTTTTAAGTAGTACAGCAAAATAAAGACCGTATTTTCCGGTGTATAAGACGACTTCTTAATCCAGGAGAATCTTCTCCAAAGTCGGGGGTCGTCTTAAACGCCGGGTATAAGCTATAGAAGAAAAAAAAAAAACAATACTCACCTCCCGCGGCGTTCTGCAGGCTGTCTCTCCCTTCCCCACGCCGACAGAGCATTGCTTTCTAAATGCGGGGCTTGAATGCCCTGCCTCCAGAAAGCTAATGCTATGATTGGCTAACTCAGTGCGGCGTCAGCCAATGAAAGCTGGCGCTGCGTTAGCCAATCACAGCCATTCAATGATACATTACCACTACGTATCATTTGAGGTTATTTGAATTTTAAGAGCACTATTATAGCTCTAAAGTAGAATATTTACAAAAAAAAGCAAAGACCGAAGTTAATTAAACTTGATAGAAAAGCCAATTTTCAAGGAAAATATCTCATTTTGTTAATTCTTTTTGCTAAGGCTTTGAATTTCGGTGCAACCTTCAGATCTCCAGGCCAAAAATATTGATTTAATAAGTCGTTTTTGTTTACAAGACAAATACTGAATCCAGGATTAGCTGCTTGTCCTCAGTCTTTTCCTGCAGCCACTTATTTGTTCCTAGATTTGTCTTCTATTTATAATAAGCAAATATTCATTTATCGTCATTGTATATGTAAATTCACTCATCAGTCAAGTTCTGCCTGTATATTTTTTTTTCTTAAATGGGATTACACTTCATGCAAAGAGGAATTCGTTTTGCTGGGATCCTTTCCCATGTTTGGCAAAAAAATACATTGCGGTAGTTTGATGCAAGATATACCTATATATGAGTGAGCCAAGGACTAAATTTAGAGATCTTCATGTTGTGCATAGTAACATAGTATGTAAGGCCGAATGAAGACAATGTCCATCTAGTCCAGCCCGTTTATCCTCGTATGTTGTTGATCCAGAGGAAGGCAAAAAACCCCAAGAGGCAGGAGCCAATTAGCCCTTTTGGGGGAAAAATTCCTTCCCGACTCCCTAATAATGAAGTAAAGAAAACCAAGACTGTTGTTACTGACCAAAGAAAATATTGTATCTTCCATAGGTTAATTAGAGATTTCACATATTTATATAACCATTTGCAATTGTCTTTAAATTCACAAATGGGCAGTAAAAATACTGGGTTGATTTTAGAGAAAGTTGGAGTCGCGTATGACTATTTGGCGCAACCAAGGATGATTAATTCCACAGGGAAACACGGTGTCAGACTGGAGGATGGGTTAAAGGGATATCTGTGGTCAAACGTAGGATACTATAATGGATTACAATAAGGAATTGTGATAATGACGTCAAAGTACCATCTAAAACACCTAAAATTGAGCAGCCACTCATATGGAGTACCCACCCTGAAAAGAGCAATCCTGCTGCAGGAGAGAAGCTGAGATCAAGTCTGAGATGAATGAACTATGCTGACCACGCAACGCCAAGTCACAAAGCACTAGAGTACTAGACATAGGATTCAGGGAAACCGAGCATGAAACTTCAAAACACAGAACTGCTGAGTACTGAACCACAGAGCACTTGGCCACTGAGCACAGCACCACTGATTCACAGCTCACGGGCCAGAACCTTAACAGTATATATGACATCCCTTCTACAAGGGAGCCAGCTACCCTAGCAAAAAACCTGATAGGCTAACTGGGCTGAAAGACAGCCAACCTATCCGTGCTTGAACTGCTTGAACCAAAGAGATGTTACTCTCATGGTATCCAGTGCACTGGGAATTCGCTACCGAGTAACATCACCCCGAACTAGCACCCAAAACTAGGAAGTCACTGAACTGTCACTGCCGTGAGAGTTAGATACTGTATTGTCTCAATGGAGGAAGATGCTGAACATTTCCAGAGAGCCAGAAAGGTAAAAAATAGGAAATAACAGAATGTTAGAAAGTGAAAAAAATGCCAATTTATGTAATTAAATAAAATAGGAAGTAAAATGCCTCTTTATGTATGTTATGTAATAATGGAAATGATGACAACAAGTGCTGTTATGTTTGTTTGATACGGGCCTATATTACTCAATATTGCAAATGGTAAAAAGATGCATTCCAAGGAATCGGTTATTCATTTAGCCTAACCTACAACACTTTCACAGACCCAAGATAAGACCAACCTCAGCGGAAAACTCACTAACCATAAATTCCTCCAACCATCTGTTGTTGTCTGAAAACCGGTATTAGACAAGATATATCCCTCTTCCTGTCAGATGTACCAAGCTTTAATCCTACATGCCAAACACACAACAAAAGCCACTGAAAAGTTCAAGGTAAAGTTTACAGAAACTGGGCATTTAACACAGCAAGTGTCAAGTTAAAGTTTGCTAGAACTGTAGCACATGTCCCTCCTCAAGGAAGCTGGCTTTACACTTGTAGAAGATGAGTATTTGGCCATCAGCGATATTTTCCCAACCACTCTTGACACATGCACACTCAGCAGGCCTATCGTGCATGTGTTCTCAATGGGGAGAGGTACTTAAGCCACTGCCAAAAATCTTTGGAGGTGCCTTATCTTTAGGAAGAAAAAGTTCAGGCATATTGAAATCTAACATGCACATCTGCCATTGACTGAAAGTCAAGATCATAACCATGGACATTAAATGGTCAATTGGTCTCACTCGTCTAATGTGTATGATCGGCCTTAGACATCGCCAATATGGATTCTGTTTTCCTATTCTGTCATGATAACAGATAAATGGAATCTCTGGCCGGAATGGATCTGTCTTATAATGGAACTGAACAGCGTTAAAAATTGGCTTTAATGGTGTCTGTCTGACTTCCTTTATGCCTTTCAGCATTTTAAACAGAAATCTATGATCAAGCTCCCAACTGAACCTCCAACATAAATGTGAGCCAGCCCATACACCAGAGCTGAAATGGAAGAGATTAGGGCAAGTTTTGCAACTTTTTTCTCCAACAGATCTTTAAGTTAGTGCATAAAGTCTTTCAGATTAAAGAACTTTCCAGGAAACGTTAATACACTATGTTATACCTAGTACGGGCCTGAAGAGATGGTACATTAAAAGTAGCCCATACAAGTTAGACTCTACTTGCCTGAACGCACTTGTAATGGTGAGTTCAGACAACTTCCTAATGTGTTTGGGAGTGGCTCAACTTTTTCCGACAAATGAAGTCAGGGCAAAAAATGATCAGGGACATTGAATATTAACGTCAAACCTTGTGTTCCCTCGGAGATAAGCCAGAACTCTCTGAATTCAGTTTACCTCCCTAAGCACATGATTTAGTTGAGCTGAAGTTTAGTGTATATGAGGCAACCCAGGGGCGTAACTAAAGGTTCAGGGGCCCTGATGCAAAAGGTGAGCTCCCCCCACCCCCCTCTATCTGTATCTGTACCCATACCCATACCTAAACCATGCTGCACAGAGGCATAACTTGAAGCTTCTGGGCCCCAATGCAAAACCTGTACCAGGGCCCCAACTATAATGATTTATTCATAGTACTGGGCTCCCTAAATGGAGAAGAGAGGCCTTATGGGCCCCCCTAAGGCTCCTGGACCCGGGTGCAACCGCATCCCCTGCACCCTCTATTGTTACGCCCCTGAGGCAACCGGAAGGAAACAAGCTTGTTGTTTATGTGGGGCAAACAATCGCTCACCCGACAGTTGTTGAAGGTGTATGGGCACTTTAAGGCATAACATAGTATATACATTTTTCTTGGAGTAGTCATTGAATAAATAATTTAAGTTATTTAGATGTACCATCCCTTTAATCTGATCTTTAAAGGGACTCTGTCATCAGTTCTAGAGCTATTAAACCCGTACGCCCATAAAACTACGATGTAATGGTCATTTATAAAATTATTTTGTTAGACTTCCTGGGCAAAGCAATCAAACTCGCCACACATGCAGTTGATTCTCTTGAATCTGCCCACAAAAAGGACAGATGAACCATGGTTGTGCCAGTCCTGGAGCTCTGGTGCATGTGTCAGGCTTTGATCACTCTGTTGATGACATCTCAGGAACGAGCATCAATAGTGAATAGAGGTGGGGAGGTCGGGGAACGTTCCGGCCCACCCGCCTCCTTTCACAGTAAGCAGGCAGTTGTTCATAAGTGATCATGGGCTGATCCATCATTCAGTTTTCTGCATGCAGAAACTGAATAAGAGGTGCATAAATTTTCATTCGTCATTCATTCGGGGCATTTACACTGAACAATAGTCTTCAAATTCCCGCTGGATGCCGGAATCTGATCATTCTATCGGCCCGAATAAAGGGCTCTAAACGTACAGTTTTGAAGAACATAAGATACAAATGATTGGAATGGATTTGTATGTATTGTGAAGACTCATTATACTAGCTTCTTAGTGGCTTCTTGGAGATGATAATAACATGCATTTTACTTATTTTGACTTTAACCTAATTCTGTGATCAAAGACTCCTCAGGGCAAACATTATCTTCATGTGACGTAATCTCATGGGATAATCTAATTAGGTCAAACGAATTCAGAATAAAATATATTCATCAAGGATAATAAATTATAATTAATTTCGCATTCCCTTTCTTCTTTAAGTTTTAGAATACTAATGTTATATTTGCTTTGATTATTTGGGTTTAGAAAAAAAAAAGAAATTTAAAGTATTTTTAGCACTGTTCAAAAGATGTCTAAATAAAGCAATGGTATGAATTGAGGAATACAATTAAAGGGATTGTCCAGAAAGAGGAAACATGGCTGCTTTCTTCCAAAAACAGTGCCACACATGTTCACTGTTGTGTATGGTATTACGGTTTAGCACCATTCACTCTAATATAGCTAAGATATAATACATGTGGTAGCCATGTTTTTCTAATCCTGGACAACCAAGGCGGGCAGTTGATTTCATAGTTATGGATGCTATTAAAAGGGACTGTGCCAAGATACACAACTCCTTCTAGACTGTGAGGCTGAGACGCACAGCTGATCACCTCGAGTCGTGCACTTGGCACCCCAAGCAATCAACTGATTTTGCTGGGGAAACCATAGCCATCTACATATTCGCCCTGTAGCAGCCATTGATCAGGGAAATGCAGTGGATAAAGTGTATCTTGACTTTAGTAAAGCATTTGACAAAGTATCTCATAGCATACTTATTACCAAATATGGGATTGACAAGGCAACTGTTAGGTGGATTCAAAACTGGCTGAGTGATGTACTCAAAGAGTGGTGATAAATGGCTGCACATCCAAGTGGAAGGATGTATCAAGTGGGGTACCACAAGGCTCTGTCCTAGGCCCAGTGTTGTTCAACATTTTTATAAATGAACTGGAGGAGGGAATTGATGGGAAACTGATCAAATTTGCCGACAACCCAAAGCTAGGAGCGATAGCTAACACTAGGGAAGAGAGAAAGAGTATTCAAAAAGATCTAGAAAAGCTTGAACAGTGGGCGGTGACTAACGGAATGGTATATAACAAGGAGAAATGCATAGTCCTTCATCTGGGCAAGAAAGCACATACAGAAGGGGAGGAATTGGGCTAAGCAGCAGCACATGTGAAAAAGACTTGGGTATACTAATAGATCATAGACTGAACATGAGTCAACAATGTGATGCAGCAGCCAAAAAGGCAAACAAAATTCTGGGATGTATTAAGAGAAGCATAGAGTCTAGATCACATGAGGTAATTATCCCCCTCTACTCTTCCTTAGTCAGAACTCATCTGGAATACTGTGTCCAGCTCTGGGCACCCCACTTTAAAAATACATAGACAAACTGGAGCAAGTTCAGAGAAGAGTTACCAAGATGGTGAGCGGTCTGCAAATCATGTCCTATGAGGAACGGTTAAAGGATCTGGGAATGTTTGGCTTGCAGGCTGAGGGGAGACTTAATAGATATCTACAAATATCTGAAGGGCTGTCACAGTGCAGAGGGATCAGCCCTATTCTCATTTGTACAAGGAAATACTAAATTAGATATTAGAAAAAACTTTGACAGTGAGGGTGATCAATGAGTGGAACAGGTTGCCACGGGAACTGGTGAGTTCTCCTTCAATGGAAGTGTTCAAACTGAGACAGGACAGACATCTGTCTGGGACGATTTAGTGAATCCTGCACTGAGCAGGGGGTTGGACCTGATGACCCTGGAGGTCCCTTCCAACTCTACCATTCTATGATTCTATGAAAATGTAGCATTATTGGAAGGCCATGCACTTTAACACCAGGACAAGAGAAGATTTTCTAGAACAGGAGCTGCTCTTCTAGAGGGCGTGTGTGGAAGGATTATTTTTGACTATTAACCTTTAAATTCATAAACAGAAACTTAGAGGTATTCAACACCTAGCATAGCTAACACTGAAAACATTCTTAAATCATGACAATGGAGTTCTGCACTGCACACAAGTCTGTTGGGTTCTGCATGTAAGCTGGTTTAAAACTTTGCCTAACAATTCTTGACAGTATGCCTATGAAATGTCTCATTGAATAATTTAGTAGAAATATCATGCAGCGTCATCCATGGTTTACAAGTTCACTGCAGACAAAGGCAGGGAGGAATCCACCATGGGAGGGTGTTGAAGTCTACTTTGGACCTCTGGAGCTGATGAATAGGAGTCAATGGAAACTCCTGTACAGCACGCAGCACAGACCTGCGTTTTGGCGTTGTAGCCAAAACGCTGTCCTATCTTTGTTAGATGCACTCGGTTTAGCGCACCTACCTGCTCTCATGTGACGGCTTTTGTAGGAACCCATTGATTCTTTTATTGTGAAAGTGTGAAAAAATTCACAGTATGGGCTCCTACCCACTTGCGTTTTTTTAACGCTGCGATATCGCTGCTTTTTTTTTACGCGATTGTCAATAGGACTTTCTAATGTTAAAAACGCATTGCTAGTTTGTGCTTTGTGATTTGGGGGCGATGCATTTTTAACATTAGAAAGTCCCAATGACAATCGCGTTTAAAAAACGCAGCGATATCGCACCATTAAAAAAACGCAAGTGGGTGTTCACCCTATGTCCTATTTTGGACCTTTTTATGGACCAAAATTGCACATTAAAGTCAATAGGATTGTGTAAATACACAGTGAATATGCATGATATATACATATTGACTGCGAAATTATGCATATAGGCAGAATAGATGGGGTCTTCTTGCATTTTTTTGCGCATTTGAAAAATGCACTGAATACATGCACAAAAAAAAGAATTCAAGAAGGTCCAAATACACAGTGACAGGGGCGTAATTATAGAGGATGCAGGGGATGCGGTTGCACCCAGGCCCAGGAGCCTTAGGGGGCCCATAAGGCCTCTCTTCTCCATATAGGAAGCCCAGTACTATGAATAAAGCATTATCGTTGGGGGCCCTGTTCCAGGTTTTGCATTGGGGCCCAGGAGCTTCAAGTTACGGCTCTGCACAGTGAATATAGTTTCAGCCCATGAAAATGCTGTGTATTTCACAAATCGAAACTGCATGCTCCTGTGAATGAGCCCTAGATGTAACTACTCCTTAGCATGGCTATGGAGCTCTAGGCACTATGATGGGGTTTCTACCCTTCCAACTCTTTAGCTTCGAGCTTCCTACCTTGGAGGGTGGCAGGGTGTCCAGGTAGGGCTGTCAGAGCGGTGCCACCACCTGTGAGTTTCTGAACAAACGGAGGTGTGCGCCGAAGTTCAGAATCCAAGATGGCGCCTGCTCCCGATGCTGCCGCTGCCTTCTAGGCCAAGAGAGCAAAGTTGTTTTTTTTTTATATAAATGACATTTTCAGAGTCATTAGAGATTAATCATGGAACCAATGCAAAAATATGCAATGTGCATACAGATATTTGGTGTCTTGGGCCTAAAATGTTTTTCAGCCACATATGTGGAGGCCAGTTCCATAAAATGTACATGATAGTCTGGAGTTTGGGTGGGGGCTGTTGCTGTGAGGAGGGCCGGAAAGCGTCCTGATTTTGCATTGTGGCCCAGGAACGTCTTCAAGATTTTCCACCGAGGGTTAAACGATCTTCTAGTTTGGCTGCTCTAATCATGCCAACATTGTGATGCAGAGGATGGCAGAATACAGTTTTACGGATGTTTAAAGAGTTTTTCATTTTAGTTTAAGAGCTTCTTTGCTTTGGGTCCTAGCTACTTGTCAGAAGGTCCCTTGACAATAAGCAGATCACAAAGGGTTTCCCTCTTGAGACCCTCAGCGATCAGCAATAATCCGTTGGAAATCAGAGAGAGAAAGAGTCGCATTTTACCGGAACTGTACAAAGACCAGTAGAAATCCTTTAAAGTTAGTGTAATTACAGTTGGAACAGTCAAATGTTGGGATACCTATCACAAGAGATCATAACAGCACACCCAGTGATAGCATTAGAAGATCACTATTCACAATCATCTTATCACAAGAGGCAGGATTACAATACAAAGTAATCTCTCTAATAAAAAGCAGTATTCAACATTGACAGTATTTAATGGGGGAAAGCTCACCCCCTTCCCCACCTTGCACAGTGACCTCTGCACATGTCACAGAGCCTGTCCACAATATTCTCCCATAGAAGTCAATAGGTCTTTTCCTGACTGAGGATTCATATGTCCATGAGGTTGCTGTAATTAAATCTCTGGACTGCTCCCCATAGCTCAAATTGGTAGCTCAGGCAAGATAGCTGACCCATGATCATTTACAGAAATAGAATATGACATAGAATAAAAAAAGATACAAATGGGGAAATTGACTTAGTCCAGCAGTTTAGGCAGTCTAGGTAAAGACTGACCCAGAGGGCAGCACAACAAAATTTACTAAGAGCGTGCCTCTTATTCAACTTAATCAATAAATAGTACCATTAAAAGGTACACCTTGTCTAAAATATAGCCCTCCCACAGCAGCATTGATGGGGAAAACCTTTTCTACGGGTCTTTCAATGAAACAATACAATAATAATAATCTTTATTTGTATAGCGCCAATTTATTCCTCAGTGCTTTCAGGCATGGGAGAAAACAGACAATACAACAGATTACATGTGATATACAATCAGTTTGAAACTAAGGGGTGGTGGTGATATAGGAAGTACAGGGGGGGAGGCATGGGGAAACACTGGTAGTACGGGATTTATATGTGGAAATCAATTAGGAAGCAAACGGAGTGGGGGCAGTAAAGGCCCATTTACACGAGCAGACAATCACTCAAAGATCGCTCAAATGATAGTTTGAGCTACAGCTTTGAGCGATTATTTTGTTTAAAAAATAATTGGTATTCAAGTAGCTTCTCAGTTACTTAAAGGAGATGTCCCGAGGCAGCAAGTGGGTCTATACACTTCTGTATGGCCATAATAATGCACTTTGTAATATACATTGTGCATTAATTATGAGCCATACAGAAGTTATAAAAAGTTTTTTACTTACCTGCTCCGTTGCTAGCGTCCTGGTCTCCATGGTGCCGACTAATTTTTGGCCTCCGATGGCCAAATTAGCCGCGCTTGCGCAGTCCGGGTCTTCTGCTGTTCTCTATGGGGCTCCGTGTAGCTCCGTGTAGCTCCGCCCCGTCACGTGCCGATTCCAGCCAATCAGGAGGCTGGAATCGGCAGTGGACCGCACAGAAGAGCTGCGGTCCACGAAGATAGAGGATCCCGGCGGCCATCTTCAGCGGTAAGTATTGAAGTCACCGGACCGCCGGGATTCAGGTAAGCGCTGTGCGGGTGGTTTTTTTAACCCCTGCATCGGGGTTGTCTCGCGCCGAACGGGGGGGGGGTTTAAAAAAAAAAAAACCCGTTTCGGCGCGGGACATCTCCTTTAAATGCCAATTATGTATGTTAATGAAGCCTTCACTGAGCTCAGGCTAATAGCCCAAGGGGGAACAATGCTATCAGGACTTCCCCATGGAGAACGACTGATAAAACCTATTGCTAAAATCAAGCTCACTTCATTTCAATGATCAGCGAAAAGAGCCCGAAATGCAGGTGCCCCGCGCCCATTTACGCGCGACGATCATCGCTAAAACAATCGCCGATTTTAGCGATAATCGTCCAGTGTAAATGGGCCTTAAGGCGGTACAGGGATAGAGGTCATATGCAATAGGCAGGGTGAAAGGTGTGGGGAGCCATGGAAAGGAGCAGGGGGATTAGGTCAGGAGATTTAATATGCCTCCCTGAAGGGGTGCGTTTTAGGGCACATCTAAAATTTTGTGCATTAGGGATTGTCCGCTGCCTTGGGGTAGAGCGTTCCAGAGGATCGGTGCTGCTCTGGTGAAGTCCTGGAGGTGAGCATGTGAGGTTCATATTAGAGGGGTGTTTAGTCTGAGTGTGTTAGCGGATCAGAATGTGCGGGCTGGGTGGTGGATGGATAGGAGGGAAGCAATGTACAGTGGCGCTGCGCCATGGAGAGCTTTGTGGGTGAGGAATTTAAATTTCATTTTGCAGTGGATGGGCAGCCAATGCAGTGACTGGCATTGTGCAGAGGTCTTCTGAGAAACAACTGGATAGAAAAATGAGCCTAGCTGCCGTGTTTAGTATGGATTGGGGAGAGTCTAGTGCGGGGAAGGCCAATAAGTAGCGAGTTGCAGTAGTCGATTCGGGATTGGATGAGGGCGGCAAAGAGGGTCTTTAGTATGTCCACAGTGAGGAACGGCCAGATTTTAGCAATATTTCTGAGCTGCAGGTGGCATGTTTAAACTAGAGATTGGATATGGGGGGTAAAGTAGAGGTCTGAATCCAGTGTGACCCGAAGGCAGCGGGCATGCTGTCTGGGGGTTATTGTGGTGCTAGATAGTGATATGAGGATGTTGGGGGGAGGTTGGCTGGTTGAGGGCAGAAAGACAAGGAGGTCCATTTTTGAGAGGTTAAATTTGAGAAAGAGGGAGGACATGGTGTTAGAGACAACGGACAGACAGTCAGTGATGTTTTGGAGAAAGGGTGCAGAGATGTCACGGGAAGAGGTGTATAACTGTGTGTCATCAGCGTAGAGATGGTATTAGAGGCCGAATTTGCAGATGGTTTGTCCAAGTGGGGATGTGTAGATAGAGAAGAGGAGGGGACCAAGGACCGAGCCCTGGGGGACCCCGACAGCGAGAGGAAGTGGAAAAAAGATAAAGCTAATGAAGGAGATGCTGAAAGAGCAGTTAGAGAGGTAGGAGGAGAACCAGGAGAGAGTAGTGCCCTTTAGACCAATAGAGCGAAGCATAGTGAGGAGGAGGTTATGGTCGACAGTGTCAAATGCAGCAGAGAGGTCAAGGAGGATTAGTAGGGAGTAGTCACCTCTCAACTGTGCCATCATCAGGTCATTTGATACTTTAGTGAGGTGGTTTCAGTCGAGTGTTATGGGGCGGAAACTGGACTGGAGGGGGTCGAGGAGAAAGTTGTCAGAGAGTAAGTGTGTGAAGTGGGAATAGACTAGGCATTCTCATAATTTGGAGATTAAGGGGAGGTTTCAAATAACTCAGTAGTTGACAGCGTCTGTTGGGTCGAGACTCGAGAGTCAATTTCTTTAGCAGAGGGGATATGATGGAATGTTTGAATGAGGAGGAGAAAATACCAGAGGTCAGAGAGAGGTTGAAGATGGTAGTGAGGTGGGTAATGACAGCTGGGGAAAGGGACCGGAGGAGGTGTAAGGAGAGAGGGTCATTAGCACAGGTGGTGGGGTGAGCAGGAGAAAGCAGTCTGAAGACTTCTTCCTCTGTCGTTGGTTCTAATGTAGAAAGTGATTGGGTAATGGATGCAGTTCTAAAGAGACTGGGATCGGGGCTAGCTGTGAGGTTTTGGAGATTTCTTTTCAGAGATTTACAAAAACAATACCTCTTTTCTATTTTAAGTGTGCAAAAGTAGCAAAATGTACAAAAAAACGATAAAAGTTTGCTATCAACTTTATTGGACTGTCCCACAAAATTTATTTAAAATATTTTTTATACTGCACAGTGAACATTGTAAATGAAAATCATACCAGAACTGCAGTTTATCTTAATTGTGCCTCCAGAAAAAAATGGAATAAAAAGACAAACGGGATCAAAAAAATGGAATCAATAAAGACTAAAGTTCATGCCACAAACTAACAATCTGTCATAGAACTCCACTGATGGAAAAATAAAAATGTTAAGACTAATTGGAATGTGTATTTGGTGAATAAAAATAGCCAAAAATAAAAAAAAACTGTATAAATTTGGTATCAGCAGATTTGTACTGATCCAGAGAATAGTGTTATCACATTTTTTATTCTGTATGTTGATTGTCATAAAAAGTTAACAAACAAAAAACAATGGTGGAACTTTTTTTTCCAATGCCCAGTGCTGGAAAAAAAAAAATACAATACAATATAAATACCCCAAAATGATGCCATTCAAAAAATGTACTTGTCCTAAAATTAAAAACCCTCATACGGCTATGGTCACCCCTCTTTAAAAAAGACAGACATACTGGAGCAAGTTCAGAGAAGTTACCAAGTTTGTGAGCGGTCTACAAATCATGTCCTATGAGGAACGGTTAAAGGATATGGGAATGTTTAGCTTGCAAAAAAGATGGCTGAGAGAAGACTTAATAGCTATCTACAAATATCTGAAGAGCTGTCACAGTGCAGAGGGATCAGCCCTATTCTCATTTGTACAAGGAAAGACTAGAAGCAATGGGATGAAACTAAAAGGGAGGAAACACAGATTAGATATTAGACAGTGAGGGTGATCAATGAGTGGAACAGGTTTCAATGGAAATCATCAAACAAAGGCTGGACAAATATCTGTCTGGGATGCTTTAGCAATCCTGCACTGAGCACGGGGTTGGACCAGATGACCCTGGAGGTCCCTTCCAACTCTACCATTCTATGATTCTATGCTGACAGAACAATCTAAAAGCTACACAGAAGGGGAGAAAACTGTATAATTACATGTTGCTGGTGGAGATAGACAGGCACTGCCTACCTACATTACTCGAAACTCAACTCCAAGTCAAACTTCTAAGTGTGCTTATTCTGAAACACCAGAGCATTACAGAATAAAACATACACAAAAGTAATGAGCCTAGCCGCCTCAGGTTCATGGTGCCTGTGGTTCGAACCTGGTGACAGAATCCCTTTATGGGGTTAAACAGCCAAGTCTGAACTTGGTTAACATGTATCTTTTATCCACCTATGCAAACATAACCGATCTTGGGTCAGAAATAAATCTGGCTGGCCTGTTTTGCAGAGTAAACTGGTCTTATGAACCAATTCCTGATCCTTGCATGTTGCTTGTTGGTCATTTCAGCACTGAGTCTTTCTCCAGGGTGTCCTACAAGAGCCTCCTCACCATGTGCACTATTGCTTGCTACATTCAGAATGCCCATCTCTTGATACAATAATTCTTTTGAACTTCTACATTACAAATGAAAGAAAGTAAGCACTTAAGTACAGAAGAAAGGAAAACATAACACGGTAACAAACACTTAAAAAATGATACACTTTCAGCAGAGCGTCTAACAAGCTGAATAGACTGAGCCAGACTGAAGTCATTTGGGGCACTAGTGGAAGCACAATAATGAAGTAAAGCAGTCAGGTCCGATTGAAGCATGTGAGCAGTGAAGCAGGCACTATTAGCAGCTACAGGCAGTACAGGCGACTTGATGGACTGCGAAGAGTCTGCAACATGTTTAATTAAACCAGTGCATGTGAGGTTATGTAAGGTGAGCAAATTATCAAGTAGGCTGTACGTGAGTGAGTTGAAGAGAAGTTACTTCTTATATGTTAATTGTGCTAATCAGGATTCAATTTATTAACCCTATCTTCATCACTTATTAGCTGTTAACTCTTCATAGATCTTGTTCTTATTCATAAGATGTTGACTTTGGCTAAGTAGTAACCATAGAATCACTATTTAGAAAGCATTGTCCATTGAAATGCATGGAATTCACTGACCGATACATTGTTGGATAAATGCTTTGGGTAATTACATTTGTTATTTATCATTGTGTTACATTCTATAATTAGTTTATGAATTTGTTCTACCATCTGATTCTGGAGTCATTTTATACGTATCTCAAAGCAGTTATTGCATTTGGTCTCATTGTATGTTATCTAAACATGCACAAATGGAATTTCTGTATGCGTCTCGGCTGTGTAACCTCCATAATTTGTTGCTCTTCACTTTATGTTTATGTAGTTTTATATGAAAAATTGTACAGTAGATATAAAGCAGTTGGCAAATTCAGATAGGAAATGGGAAGAAAAGTGAACATATTTTGGTAATGATAAGTTTGATTCTTCTACAGTACTCTATCTACAGAATGTCTAAGATAGATAGATAGAAATG
Organism: Eleutherodactylus coqui; assembly: GCF_035609145.1. Lineage (NCBI taxonomy): Eukaryota > Metazoa > Chordata > Amphibia > Anura > Eleutherodactylidae > Eleutherodactylus > Eleutherodactylus coqui. The sequence goes on from NC_089837.1 coordinate 448,367,604, forward strand.
AGATAGACAATGTGACAACTTGGGGGGTGTTAACTCATTGGATCGCCATCTTTTTTCCATTTCCTCCACCAGATGGATGGTCGCACACCAGTTAAACACTTCCAGGCCAGAAGTTTGGTACAAAGCCATTCTTTACAGTGGTCAGTCAACAGCAATCATCAAACAATCTTCACACTATTGTTAAGGCTGGTTTAGACACACCAATTATCGCTCAAAAAATCTTTTGAGCGATAATCGTTGTGTTCTTTTTACAGCGCAAGGTGATCGCTCAAACATTGAGCGATCACCTTGCGCTCCGAGCAGAGGATGCAGAAGACAAGCTTGTCTTGTGCATACAGTTGTTCCCCGCTCATAGCGCCCGGCTGTTACACAGCCGAGCGCTCCTAGCAGGGTATGGAGAACAGAGCTGGACCGCTCTGTTCTTCATACCCAGTCTGTCATCAGGGATCGGGATACAGCTGAAACAATAGTATCAACTGTATCCCGCTGTGAATTCCTGATAACTGATCACTGATCGGCTTAACGAAAACTGCACGATGTCAGTGCAGCTAGACACAACGATTATCGCTCAAAATACGGCTTTGAGCAATATTTGAATGAAAATCATTGTGTCTAAAAGGGCCTTTAACCCCTTCCCGCTCCAGGACGTACATTCTGACAGCGGCATTTAAAGCCCCCAAACGATGTTCGGGGGTCCTGTACGCCCCTCACCCCTCCCCCCGCGGTGAGATCTGGGGAGCTGTTCAGGTGTCATGGCTGCTGGGGGCCTTCTGAAAGGCCCCGGGGCTGCCTTGAGAGACTGCCTATCAAGGCATCCCCGTGGGGTGGCTTGATAGGCTGCTTGTCAGAATGCAGTATGACGTAATGCTGTGGCATTACGTCATACTGCAGGAGCGATCAAAGTATCACATATTGTAGTCCCACAGGGGGACTTAAAAGTTACATTAAAAAAAGATCAATAACGTTTTTTTATTTGTAAAAAAAAAAAAAGTAATAAAAGTTTAAATCACCCCCCTTTTGCCATATCTGTAATTAAAAAATCTAAATCATAAAATAAAAATACATATTTGGTATCGCTGCATCCGTAAAAGTCCCATCTATCAAAGTAGCACATTATTTACTCTACACAGTGAACGTCGTCGGAAAAAAAAAAAGCCAGAAATGCGCTTTTTCAGTCACCCTGTCTCCCGGAAAAAACACAATAAAAAGCGATCAAAAAGTTGTATTTATTCTGAATTAGTACTAACAGAAAATACAGGACATCCTGCAAAAAATGAGCCCTCGCTGAACTACGTCATCGGAAAAATAAAAAAGTTATTGCGCGCACAAGATGACGGCAGAAAATAATTGAAAAAAATTAAATGTCTTGGGAAAAAAAAAAAAGAGTAGTATAGTAAAAAAAACTATACAAGTTTGGTATTGTAGCAATCGTACCGACCCACAGAATAAAGTTATCATGTCGTTTTTGTTGCAGTTTGTACGCCGTAGAAACAAGACGCACTGAAAAAAAAGGGTTTTTTTTTACATTTTACTCCACTTAGAATTTTGTAAAAGTTTTTCAGTACATTATATGGTACATTAAATAGCACCATTAAAAACTACAACTCGTCCTGCAAAAAACACGCCTTCATACAGCGACGTCGATGGATAAATAAAGGAGTTAAAGGGGTTGTCTCGCGGCAGCAAGTGGGGTTATACACTTCTGTATGGCCATATTAATGCACTTTGTAATGTACATCGTGCATTAAATATGAGCCATACAGAAGTTATTCACTTACCTGCTCCGTTGCTGGCGTCCCCGTCTCCATGGCTCCGTCTAATTTTGATGTCTTCTGGCGTTTTTAGACGCGCTTGCGCAGTCCGTGCTTCTACCTGGTGAATGGGGCCGCTCGTGCCGGAGAGCTGGTCACCGCGTCGTCATCGTAGCTCCGCCCCGTCACGTGTGCCGATTCCAGCCAATCAGGAGGCTGGAATCGGCAATGGAACGCAAGGAAGGAGAAGAAAATCCACAGTGCACCATGGGAGAAGACCCGCGGTGCACCGTGGGAGAAGACCAGCGGCGCCATCTTTAAAAGAAGAAAAGAAGAAGCTGCAGAACGCTGATGCAGGTAAGCGCAATGCCATTTTTAAAAACTAACCTATGCTTTCTTTTTAACAGGGCAGAATGCGGGGGTAAGTGAAAAAAATTTTTTTTCGCTTTCGCCGCGAGACAACCCCTTTAAGATTTTTTTTAAGTGGGGGATGAAAAAACAAAAATGGAAGAAAAAAGGGCCGCATCATGAAGGGGTTAAACGTGTTATTTACACGAACACATACAAGTCCCTGGCTATCTGACCGCTAAATAACATGTCAACCATACATACCTAGTGCCTTAAACACAAAACATAAAGTCCATCACTGATCACATCATACCCATCCAAGGTGCCAGTCTAAGGGCCATCCAAACTTGTTAGACTCCTGCTTCTCCCAGGAAGCAGCTGGAATATCACACTAGACCAATGTTTGGTCTCTAATGAACCAGAATGGACCAAGAGTATTTTTAGTTTGAAGGTTCTCCCCTCCAGCAACACCCATACAAGTGTTTTTCTGATTAACCAGTAGACTAGACCCCCTTCTCTGCTGGATATCCTCCCAGAAAGCCTGCCTAATAACCCCTACTGGACATTTTTGGCACTGCACCAATTTAGTAGCACATTGGATTTCTTCTGGCCTACAGAACCATAGAATTTCATAATGAGGTCCATCCAGAGGTATCAGAGGATTCATTGTGTACCAAATAAACATTCCCCACACCATTACTCTACCTCCACCAGCCTAAACTGTTGACACTTGACAGGAAGGGTTCACGTATTGATGTTGCTTGCGCCAATTTCTGACCCTCCCATCAGCATGGTGCAACAGAAATCTGGATTCACCTTACCAGTTAATGTTTTTCCATTGCCCAGTGATCCAATTTTTCCACTCCTGTGTCCACTGGAGTCTTGCAGTTCTGCTTCTCTTAGGCAGAAATGCCACTTAAAGTGATCATCTGCCGTTATCTGTGCTGAGGAATAATGTATTGGAATAATGCATAAGCTATGCATTGGACGTGTTAGTTGGAGCACCAGCATTGTATTCAGATGCTATGTGTGTGCCTATGTACGACCTGTTTATCAGAACTATTCTTGACATCCTCCTTTGACCCCTTTCTCCTCTGAGTTGTTTATATCCATGGAATTCCCTTTCACTGGATGTTTTTTTCTTGATTATACCATTCTCGGTATACATTCAATACCAATGCATGAGAAAATCCCTCAAAGTTGGTAGCTTTTGAAATACTGTCCAGGACAAATTTAGTATATTTAGTATATTGGAATTTGCTTAGATTGGTCTGTGGATTCACACTGCAAATGATACATGGAAAATTTGCTCATTTGATTTGATGCTGCACTCTGGGCCACAGGTCTAATTTTCATACAGGGAAGTTCCAATCATGAAAGTGTAGAAGTCTCTAATAAGGTGGCCATATAATATTCCTTGGCAAAGATGTTAGCTACTAGAGATGAGCGAGCATACTCGCTAAGGGCAATTACTCGAGCGAGCATTGTCCTTAGCGAGTACCTGCCCGCTCGGAAGAAAAGATTCGGGTGCCGGCTGGGCGCAGGGAGCGTCGGCGGGGAACGGAGAGGAGATCTCTCTCTCCCTCTCTCCCCCCCGCTCCCCCCTGCTCACTCCCGCAACTCACCTCTCACCCGTGCCGGCACCTGAATCTTTTCTTCTGAGCGGGCAGGTACTCGCTAAGGACAATGCTCGCGTTGCTCGAGTAATTGCCCTTAGCGAATATGCTCGCTCATCTCTATTAGCTACCAATACTATGAAAGTTACTCAGCTATAAGGTCCCCCATAAACTTACATATTAAACTCATTTTATTTATTCTTTTAGAGAGAAAAGGGTCAGATTCCACAGACTGACAAAATCCAGTACAGATGATTCTCTTTTGCTACATGCATGAATGACTGCGGGTGAACATTATCAATTATATACAGAAGGGTTCCGATAACAAAGCACTAATGTATGTGAGCAGTTTAAGACCATTTTTAATGGGCCGTAAGCGTTGCAGAATTCCCGCTGATGGATTTGCAGTGGAGATTCTGCAGCATGAGGCTGTTTTCACACGGCCAAGAAAATCGTGCGAGATTTGTGTGTTGCGATATGCTACAGAAAATCTATTACTGAAGTGCACAGACTAGTGTACAAACAAATAGTTGATGACCGGTCTCTGTACTAAATCTATGGCCATGTAATCTGCTTCTGGGACCAAGTTCTTCCATGTGGCTTGTATCAATTATCATAAACCCTGGGGAGTGGGCGGGGGGGCTTTAGTAGCAGTCACTTGACCCTTGGCCATTCCCTAGCATGAGGTTGCAGCCTGCCACGCTGCACCTTTGAACAGCCTCTGCCACTTTAAGAGAGTCTCTCAGTGCCGATCTCTGTCTTCTGGCTGCATTACTTCTCTGTATGCTGGGTCTATTCCCAAAGTGACACTAAGCACCCCTTTTAGAGGGCTCTCCACATGTTGGCCACTGGCCCTCCTCCACAGTTTCACATGGAGATATACAGCTAATCAGAGACCTTTTCTGGCAGCTTACCTATGTTCTCTAATAGCTCAATTGACTTCTATTAGCAGCCAGCTCTTTTATGAACTCTGGGCTCCCTCTTGTGGCAAACGATAGATAGATAGATAGATAGATAGATAGATAGATAGATAGATAGATAGATGTGAGATAGATAGATAGATATGAGATAGATAGATAGATAGATAGATAGATAGATAGATAGATAGATAGATAGATAGATACTTGAAAACCATTCTGTAGATATGTTTATCTCCTGCATACAAAACATGAAACTGATTAAGCTAAAGAACATTTTTAATAAAGCAGATACAATTGCTCAGAGCTGGCAAGTAACGTTTTAGTAAGTGGACAAGGAAATTAAATTACCTAAATCATTTCACCAATGAGTCCCTTTATCCTCAGACTATTTGTTTTGCTCCTTCATAATAAAATGCTTTGGATGACAATCTAGGATACAGACTTCACTATATACACATTTTCCTTACAGCTGGAAGTATGTGTTTTTGAAGAGTCCTTTTCTTGCCTGAATCAGTGACATTCAAGGATTGCACATAAAGCCTTACCTTAAGTTGCTCATATGAGTCTTCAAATGAAATGTATTCTTGATTTACAGAGGTAGCAAAGTTTAGCGTGAGACTTAATGCATTACAGGGGATTTCTGCTCTCTTTTCAACTGACGACCTACTCTCTGGATAGATTATCCATAGTTGGTGGATGGGGGTGCACCACTTGGGACCCCTGTCCATCAGCTGATCGTCCAGGCCATTGTCACTGTAGTGGGCTGGACGTTGTTATCAGTGGTCAGCGCAGGAAGTTGGAGCCCTGGCTTCACTGCCATTGATTTCAGTGGGAGCGCTGCGCTGCTCTTCCACTTTCTGCTTGTCTCCTGCTCAGAATGTCACATCAGGCAGTGGAGTAGCAGCACGGCACACCAACTGATTTCAATGGGAGTGCAACCAGTGCTTCCACTTTCTCCTCTGTGTGATGATGACAGTGTCCGGCTCACTGCACTGGACAGCCGGCAAGTTGATCAGTGGCGGACCCCTGTCCATCAACTACTAATGACCTATCAGAAAGATAGGTCATCAGTTGAAAAAGTGGCAGAAAACCCCTTTGAGATGACTTTCTGTGCCAAAATTTGTATATTCAATTGCTTTACAATGGCTTTCGGTTGTGTAAAAATAACAATAGCTTTTTAGTGCTTTAAGATAACTTGTTGCAGAAAGTTATCACAGTCAAGGTAAACTTTGTTACATCTGTAGAAGTCCAGTTGTTTTTTTCATACTAACCACTGTTAACCCTACCGTATCATTAAAGTGTAACTCCAGGCAAATATTGGAATTTGAGCATTTGCCCAAAGTTAGGCCTTCTCCCACTTTTACTTGGATTCTTGCATTGAGAAGATCTTTGACTTTCTGTCTTAAACATATGACTTCAAAGAACCATGTGTCACAGCTCGCCAGTCACAACTGAAGATCAGCACTGGGGTGACATCACAGAGTAAGCCCTGTCCCACATGATCCTCATGTCATTTCCGATGCTTGATTGCTAGATGCTTTTTCTTCCATCCAAAAGCTGCCCAGTGGTTGCTAGTCCATTTGTTTCAGCTCACTAAAACAAATTGATTAGTGTGAAACTTCTCTCTCACTGAAAACAAACATTCATCTTTGAACAACTACCTGATCACAATGAATAGAGGCAGGCCATCAGAAGAGATCTCCAGTGTGCTTGACCTCCATTCAGTGAACAACTATTGCTCCTGTGTGAAAGCACAGGAGTGACAGTCATTAGAACAACTGTCAGGAACTTCTGTGCCCAAGCCACCCTTACTTGCTTATAAAGTCCTGTAATTACTGCAGCCTCTGCATTGTTTAAAGCAATCAGACTCTAAATTGAGGGGGAGTGACAAGGCTACTGTAAGCTGGCAGGCTTGTAGAGATACCAACCAAGACTGAACTGCAACTCCACTGTATCTGTAACAGGGCATCTAATAACAAAAATCTGAATAAATTAGGAAAAAAAGCTCACAAATAGCTAAGCTTTAAAAGGGAAAGGCTTCACAAAGGTTCTATATTTGAGGATCTAAGAGCACTGTGAAGTTTTTTTCTTTCACAAACGATACTCTTTTGATGAAAATAACCCTTGGCTATCATGCTCTGGAGGAAGCCTTGAAGGAGCACCTTGTAAACAGTTCCACCTCCAGGAAAAAGCTGAATTTCCAGTTGTTACCCAGAGCTACACTTCAAAAGTATAGCCGCATGTAAACCTGTAGTTTCAGAAATATCCGTTTTCTTTATGGACTACTTGAAATGCCTGTGTTTTTTTATACTCAAATGCACTAACCACCACCACCAACATAATTATATTGATGTTTCCGACAGGTGTAAACCCACCCTTACTTGATATTAAAGTCCTGTGATTGCTGCAGCCTCTGCACTGTTTAAAGTAATCGGATTCTAAAGTGAGAGAGGAGAGAGAAAAGCTGGCAGTCTTGTAATGATAGTGACCATGACTGAACTGCAACTCCACTATATCTATAACATGACATATAATAATAAGAAAAACACGATAGTAAATTAGGGGGAAAAAAGCTCACAAAATGTCTGGGCTTTAAAGGAAAGGCTTCAAAAAGGTTCCGTATATGAGGATCTAAAAGCACTGTGAAGTTTTTATCTTTCACAGGCGATATGGTGTAGTAAAAACACCCCTTGGTTGTCATTCTCTGGAGGAAGCCTCAAGGGGCCACTTTGTAGATAGACCCAACTCCAGAGAAAAGCTACATTTCCAAGTGTTGCCCAGAGCTACACTTAAAGTATAACTGCATATAAACCTGTATTTTCAGAGGTATCCTTTTTTTTTTTTTTACGGACAACTTGAAATGTCTATGTTTTTTTATACTGAAATTCACTACCTACTCTCACCACCAAAATAATTATATTGTGATACATTTCTTTCTCTTAACGTACTGTATACTAAATGCTAATGGAAAGGATTATTGATGGGAATAGTTCCCTTTGGAGTCTAAAGCTCTTTATGGCAAATTAGAATGTATCAGGTTATTTTGTAAGACACAGAATGCTCAGTGGCTGCACTGGATGATTAAAAGTCTAATCTTTCCAAATGGAATTGTACTGACTTTCAGCCTACAATAAGACGTCTTGTAGGATTATACAGTGGATCCTTCTTGTCTTACACCCAGGCTACTGTTGAACAGACTGTCACTTCATAAAAGAGGATGACATTTTTCTAATTAAACTATTCTTCAACTATCCTCTCAGTTAATGATGTCTTTTAAATAGATTGTCCAAATTAATAATCCTTAGTAATAACAAGCACGATGATCATTATGTCACTATGTATTACCTAAAGTTCCACAGGAAATGTTATACCGCCGCATGTGTTACCTACATAATACGGAGAAATAACTGCAATATCTTCTAGGATTTTGGCTACCAACGGGACTCAGGTGCCTCTAGCTAGTTAATTGTCCTGGTGGGGAAGCAGAGAGATTGTAGATATAGCTGCTATGGACAGAGACTAAATAAATGTATCAGAAACGATGCCCGACACTCGTCCCTGCACATACTTTCTCCTGTGCTGCTGCACGGGAGCTAGTATCGCTGTGTCACAGCAGGAAACCTGCAGGAGATTTCTCTCCTCGTGCTCCCCCACCCCTCTCCATTGAGTTAAAATAGCCACCGTTCAGTGCTGAATGGCTACTATTTACACATTTATACTGAGCGATCAGCCATCAGCTCATCGTTCTTCGTTTATGCAGCACTGATCGCTGATTGCTCAGTGTAAATAGCAGTCATTCAGTACTGAACGGCTGCTATGTTAAGTTAATGGAGAGGGGTGGGAGAGCGCCAGGAGAGAAACAGACAAGCCCTTTAAAGGTAACTTTGCCTTTTATGGTGTTGTCTAGAACTCTTACTATCCTCAGTATAGGTTGTCAATACTTGCTCAGGAGGTGCCTGTCACTTAGGATCCTCGGCGATCAGCTGATTGCTGAGCTCACTGTCAGTGTGGACAATGCTGGAATCGTATAGCACTATCCATCGTGTAGTGGCTCGGTTTCGGACTGCTGTCATAGTTCCCATTGACTTCAGTCTGAGCTATACTTGTAGTACCAAATTCAACTACTGCAATAAGACTCTGTCTGCATTGACAACGAGCCTTGCGATCCACTGATTGGCAGGGATTCAAAGCAGCGGACCCCTGCCAATCAGCTATTGTTGACCTATCATGAGGTTAGGTGTTGAGATACGCCGGCTGTAATCAGGAACTGGAGCTGGAATGGCATCATAACCACACCTTCAGTGCATGCTGTGCCCCATCAATCGGTACTATATGCCAATGCATGCCTTCCTCCTGTCACTGCGGAAGCCCCTTGTAGTGTCGACTGTTGGAAATTCCTCCGTGGACTCAACATATAATGTGGCCTTCTTCACAATCCTGCTACAATATCTCTTGTGATATATGGATTGATTGGTCAGCACAGAGGTGTTTCCCCGGCTGTCCAATCAGACATAATGGATCTGTATTTATTCCGGGCCTGCCTCTACATGGGCGCCAGTTATTATGCTGACTAAGGTGTTAACTGACAGGAGTCCACTGCCTCACCTAGGCTTACTCACTTCTCCCAAATACTAAGTTATATACATTGCTCTTCCCTCCAGCATTAAACATCTTGCCTATCCTCCATCTAGACTAGGCCTCCTAGATTCCTGAAGCATGGCCACCCCAATCAGGGCAATCACCCAACAGTACTTCTAGGCAGGGTCAGCCACACCAAAGTTGGTTAGGAATAGCGTTTCCATCCCTGTATTTCTGTTACCATGAATTGCCCTATTATGTGTTCGCCGCATTTTGGTGATATAATATAAGTCTATATTGATCCGTTGTGGACATTAATTACATCTTGGTTTGGCATGTTGGTATCATCTGTGGAGGATGCTGTACTTGCGGCTTGCACTAACGTAACAATAGTAAATATCCTGGACAATCCCTTTAATTAAAACTATCTAGTTAAGTATGCATTGCACTCTTATGAAAGAACAACAATTAATATTAGCTGATATTATTATTAATGAACTTTTTGTGTTTTTCACAGTTAGAAAATAATGAAACATTGCCCGAACACTGTGCCAAGATAACTACAGAAACTCATTTCCAGCCAAAAGCTTATGGGGGTTGGCACAACTTGGCACGACCATATTAAGGTGTTTAGGATCACTTCTTCTTTTCTCACTCTTCATGTTTTGAAGATATGTCTAATAATTTAGACTGTGACAAATGCATTTAATTGGTGGCATCTGGCACTTCCAAACCCTTGAGATGAACTGAGCGTTACTAATGATTTCAGCAGAGGAAATCTGAGGAATAGTTTTTTATTTCCCCTCTGGTTCTTCTGAGCCGACATGAAAGTGGTTGCTAGGGAGAGATTTGTTTACCAAATCCCGAGATCAGATTCCTTCCCCGCGTCTGCTGTTCCGACTTCCCATTTCACAATCACTGTGTCAATTACACTCTATGACATATTTACGGTTTCCCTACAATTGTGTACAATAGCTGATACAATGTATCAGGGAAATATTTATGAAATGTTGCATTCTTCTCTTTCAGGAGGCCCTTGCCGAAAATAAGGCTAATGAGGCTGATTTCATCTCGAAGTATTCACTGGGGATAAGCCGATCAGCAATGTGTGCAGCGATCACATGCCAGTGGATAAGTGCATACACAACTATATAGCCAGGTGTTTCAGATGACCTTGCTCGCTTTCTGTCGCATCAGGACCGGTGCGTTACAGGTCAGCTGGAAAGCATAACGAGAGATCATATAAACCAGCTGTAATTTGTGTTTTGCTTCATTGACCCGCATGTATAATTGAAGCTAATGCGTTTAAATAAGGCTCAGAGATTTACGAGATAACACTTTGAAATAGCTATTTACTGTCTGATAGCTAACTAATGCTCCATTTAGACAGAATGATTATCGCTCAGAAAGTTGTTCAAATGAGCGAAAACGAATGATAATCAATCAGTTTAAACGCGGGCCAACAACTGAATGATGAGTGAGAATTGCGCTTTTTTCGTTAGGCGTTCAGTTTCATCCGGCATAAAAATCAGTTCACTTATTGCGCCATTTTAACACACTGATCGTTGAGTGTTTCACAGAGGAATGTAAATAAGGGAGATGGAACAATACGTCTGCAGCGTCACCTATTGGAAGGCGGCGTTCCGGCAAGTCAATGTTAGACTCTTTATACAAGCCTTGTAACACTGACTGGGAATTGAAAGACAAGCTAGAATCCATACACAAGCAGCTGTTTTGGGGTGTTCGCCCCTCACCAGTAGGCTAGCAAGAGGCCTGGGATGTGGGTCCGGAATGCTATGTTTTCTCCTTAGGGAGAGCACCTAGAAGGTGAGTGAGTGAGGAGACTTATAATGCCATTCATGCTCCTCTGGGTAATATGCAAATAAGGGAGATGGAAAAAGACCTCTGCAGCGCCACCTATTAGAAGGTAGCATTCCTGCAAGTCAAGGTTAGACTCTTTATACAAGCCTTGTAACAATGACTGGGACTTATAAGGCTATTCATGCTCGAAATGCTGAAGGATAAATGCCCAAGGACTGCATGTTTCTCAACGCGAATCGTGCAGCTTGTTTAAACTACACGGACAAGTTAGTCATGATGTCACCAGCTCGTCCGCTTGGTAAAATGGAATCGTGAGATTCCCGGACTCATGTTAAAGGGCCTAAACAACTATTGCATTGAGCTGTGGTAGAGCAAATTTGTTCAGATTTAAAAAGAAACAAAATGACCCTTTAGTACTATGTTAGGGGTATACAAACCTTTTAGGCCAGGAGCCACACTGAGAAATTGTTAAACTTGAAGGAGCAACAATGCAATTTTAATGCAATATAGTTAAGAAATTGTCAGCATTTGCAGTTCTTGTTACAATCAGCAAGACTTCTATTGCTGTTTTCTCATCTCCTGTCTACTAGCTTGTTGGTGGGGTGGCTGCTATTCAAATGCATCACAGCTGATCCCTAAGAGTGGGTCAGCTGACCACATTGCTGCAGCTCAAGCCCATTTGTGGAGGGGTTCCCAACTGGCTAGTTTCTCTTTAAATATTCCTAGCTTCTGCGGTCTGCTGCTGGTTGTAGCATAAGCTATGTACATTTAAACCCACAATGTTTTCTTTGCCAGTAGTTTCTTGTTTCTGTGGTTACTTCCAGCCCAGTCCTTACTTCTTAGCCATGTAGTTTTTGTCTTGCTTCCTAGGTCAGCCTTGCTCAGGTTTGTTTTTTTGCCTCCGAGTTTTAGTTTCCTCTCATTGGTTGTCAGGGCCAGTGTTTCTGGGTTCATAGGGTCTCCATGAGGGAAAGCCTTATGAATACTCAGGGATAGTGGTGTCTGGTGTTAGGGTCAGCATCAGAGATACACTGTCAGTCAAAAGTCTTTGGGCGTTACAAGGATTCAGATTTTCGGGGCTAATACTAATGACTAAAATGCGAGGACATCATCTTATTAAATGATAACATTACTGTGTGTTAGTAAACAGTTCCATATCCTGAATGTAACCTCCTAAAAGCAAGCATACAGTTGAGAAGAGTGATCAATTTACATCCCTATTGGCACCGTGTTGTCGTCTATGTATTATCAGAACCATAGCAACCTCAAACTAACTGTAGAAACGTGAGAGACACGTATTTGATTACAAGGAGTTAAGGTAATTATCATTACTATTGATATGAAGTGGTCATTAGGAAACTACGTGGCCATTAGAGATGAGCGAACCTACTCGGCCACGCCCCTTTTTCGCCCGAGCGCCGCAATTTTTGAGTACTTCCGTACTCGGGTGAAAAGATTCGGGGGGCGCTGTGGTTGAGTGGGGGGTTGCAGCGGGGAGTGTGGGGGAGAGGGAGAGAGAGAGGGCTCCCCCCTGTTCCCCGCTGCTACCCCCCGCTCCGCCACGCCGCCCCCCCCCCCACGAATCTTTTCACCCGAGTACGGAAGTACTCGAAAATCGCAGTGCTCGATCGAGTAATTACTCGAAACGAGTATATTCGCTCATCTCTAGTGGCCATAAAAATTTGGACTTAGTGAATCATAGGAGATGGGTTCCCAGCGGTGAGCAAGTGTGAACTGAGAAATGAGTGCCATAATCAACGCATACTACAACAAAGGTGGTCTTTCCATTTGTTACGTTGTCTCAAACCTTAGGGCCCCAAGATCTACTGTTAAATATACCATAGATGCTGTTTCCAAACTCCCATTCACTGTAGCTGCGGAAACAGCGCTGTGCTTGGCTTAGATCGTTGGAATAGAGTACAACAGGTTCTCCTATCTAGGCCATGAAAAGCCGAGTTGGAAATACCTCGAACTAAAGTCCAAAGTTTTGAAAAAATTACATATATGTATGTCACCTCCATGTAATGTGTTTGGTTCAGCTGACCAACTAGTCAGCCAGTTTTAAAGGATAAAACTTCTGCTTCCTGAAACCACCACTAGAGGGAACCCATTGCATAAGGATTTGTCCAGATCCCGTTGCTCTGCACTGCATTTATTATCATTGGTTATCTTATGTCCAAAAGTCAGTTATCGCCTTGAACTCCACACCGGATTGTTAGTTATTTAACCACCCTATATTGTCTTATATGCATATTGTGAAAACAGATATACTACTGGCTTCAGCCCCCCCCCCCCCAACCCCCAAGGATGAGAAGTGATATGTTGCGTTCTTATGCTTCCAAATTAGAGATATAGAAATCCAGCTTCTATCTCCAGTACTACTGTATGTGATGGATTTCTCAACATGCTTTTCCTTTCTCGCCTTTTGATTGTTTGTTTTTCCCAAGTGCTTTTCCTATTATCTCTTAAGCTCAGCAACTGCTGGAAATGCAGAAGTACAATGACTGATCCTGGCAGCCAGAGGAGATTCCAGGAGTCGTGTCCTCTTTTTGCTTCTTGTTTGGCAGTCCATAAAACACAAACATAAACCTCCGCATTATAGAGCAAGTACGTATGACTTCATTATGACTGTACTGAAATACTGTATCATAAATGTTTGCATGTAGAAAAGTGATCTAGTTAAAAAAAATCTAACTCTTCCTATAGAAATAGAAAAGTGCAAGCAAAAATGATGAAAACAGTAGGCTGTCAGAGCGTAAGGTCTTTTCACGATGGTAAATATGCTACCAGGAACGAGCCCTTATTAACGTTTTTGCAACCCGACTGATGCTTGTTAATCTCTATTGCTATTAAGCACTACTGTATATGCCAAACAATCATTCGCCCACGTACCATTCCATTTTTGTCGGCAGCACATCCCCAATGTGCTGCCACGTATGGGGCTCAGATGATGTTTCCCTTGGATGGTATAAGAGCGACCTCTACTGGCTGTGATACATCACTACATTTTGTGTATTTCTCTATGGAATGTTGTGTATTTCTTCCGATTGGTTGCAGAGATCAGCTGGGATCTCTGAAGGACTGGGGATGATAGAGAGGTGGATGGGCTCAGTGTGTTCGGGTGGCAATCGTTAGAGCTTGTGACTGGGTGAGAGCATGGCAAGCTGAAGAGTGATGTGATTGGGCTCAGCCTTGAGAGACTGCATTGCAGGGAGAACTGCCTGAGGAGTAAGGAGTCATCTGAGGGTGCCGTGCAATCTCCATGTGTCCTGGGAATCTCTGCCTGCTAGAGAGGGGCAGTGGCACAAGGAGGCAGACTGTAACTGACAAGTGTGGCCTCATAACACGTCAGAACCAAAACCGCTGAGAGAACAAAACTGCAAGGACTACAACTAGAGAGACGTCTACAAAGAGTCCACATCATCCTGGAGCTCTGTGCATCAGGGTACCCCCAACAGAAGTGTAAAGACACTTTTCCTACATGGCAGTACCAAACATGCTGGCGATACGTAAGTGAGGTTGGCCCTCAGAAAAAAAAACATGTGTGCACACGGGCACTGACTAAAGCACAGGCCTGCCAGTTAAAATACAACACTAAGGCAATATAAATTCACCTGCCAGTTTCAGACAATATTCCCATTATCTTCAGACTATGTGCAGGATGACCCCCAGTGCTGGGTTGAAACGTTTGGTGGTCTTACCACGTGTTTCATAATTGAGGTGATCAATGACAGCTTCAAACAGGAGGAGATCTGATGAAGGAATGTTTGGACCAATATATTAATTCACAATCATCTTCCCGTGTAATAGGGTGCTTTGATTATGCATTCCATCCTACGGTTACTACAGTGCACAATTATTCACGGTATCTGCACACATCATGGAAATTTTCTGCAAATAAATCCACAAAAGATGCACTAAAATCCATAACGACATCTGCACACAAGTTTGTTGCTGATTTTGATTGAACCATGACGTCACTAACTGCATTGCAATGAATGAAATCTGCGGTGTAAATCAACTGCCTTTCTGCGACAGAGAGCATGCTGTGGATTGGAAAATATATAGAATGACTAAAATCTGCTGCAGATTTTATTCCGCTGTGAGTGAATGGAATTAACATTGAACTGTTCTTTGTTGTGGGACTTTGGTGGGCATTCTGCAGCCAAATTACGCAACAAATTCACAATGAGAGAACTCACCCTAAAACTACATTGCTAATGCTACTTGGAGGCTGTACTTGCATGTTCAATTTTCCTTATTTTTAAAGCAGCTATCCAAATATATTGCTTCAAGAGTTGGATTATACCAGTTTCCCCAAAAATAATATCGCCCCTGAAAGTAGGTCCTCGTTGTGGAGGCGGGATTTATGAATTAGCCAATCAATGCCGCGGCTCATCTAATTCATAAATCCCACCTCCACAACATGATGGCTACAATTGGTTCTTCGACTCATGGGCGTAACTATAGATGATGCAGGGGATGCGGTTGCACCCCGGCCCAGAAGCCTTAGGGGGCCCATGAGGCCTAATTTCTCCATATAGTAAGCCTAGTAGGTTGAATAAAGCTTTATAGTTGGTGGCCCTGTTACAGCTTTTGCATTGGGGCCCAGAAGCTTCAAGTTACTCCTCTGCTTCGACTGCTGCTCAGCCAATCAATGCAGCATTCAATGAACCAATCACAGCCATTACATTGGTTCATCAAGCACTGCATTGATTGGCTGAGAAGCGCTGAAGAACCAATCAGAGCTTCCTGGAGGTGGGATTTATGAAACCTGTAACCAGGAAGTGATCCTCTGTGGGAGGACGAGGACTGCAAAAAGCGTGTTGGAGCTCCGGAGCGCAGTGGGAGGGACCTGCAACGAGACTGCTAGGTAAGTATAAGACATCCCCCGAAAATAAGACCTAAAGCCTCTTTGGGGGCAAAAATTAATATAAGACAGGGTCTTATTTTGGGGGAAACATGGTAGGTCTGCATATGGCAATTTTATAGAGAATGTTCGGCCCCATTTGCTATGGTGCCCCTGTTATATTCATCATCATATGTAATAAGGAACTTGTTTTTACCTTAGTGTCATTGTATAACCTTAAATATATGTGAGCACTACAGTCTATATTGTAGCTAGTGCTGATCTTAGCCTAAATGGCACTTTGTGCAGCATTTTTTCTGGTGCCCCTCCCACCGCAATAAGAAAAAGCAATATATATTGCACTGATAGGCTGTCTGCCTGTATTCTGCCTGTGCAGAAAGCAGCAAGCTAGCATACCCATACCAGAACAGCTCAGTTAATAAATACTGTACCAGAACTCAGTTAATAACAAACACAGCATCAGAACCAAGCTCAGTACATGCATACAGTACCAGAATCAAGCTCATAACATAAAAATAGGAGCAGAACTAAGCAACTGTGTTTCAGGGGCACTGATGGGTTGATGGCGGTGCCTTGGAACATCAGAAGAAAGGACAAAGAGCCAGGAGGAGGAGGATTCTTGTAGCTCTACAAGACACTGCCATATGGTGAAAGTAGCTGGGCAGACCTAAAGGGGGCAATCGCCCCTAGCTAACTTGATGCTCCTCCTTACAAGATGGTGACTGGCGCCGTGTGCAAACCGCACTCACCTTGTGGTCCTTACACATTTGGAAATATAAATCATTCATTTCATCTGTTCAACCTACTACATAGGCACCCATGCATGCAACCACAGTAGTATGTAAATACATTGGTGTTATCATCCAACAACCTGCTAATGTTAATATGTACACAAGCGATCTGTCAGGCATGAATGGAGATGAATTGTGCATGAAACAGACAAAGTTCTAAATTGCACTTCTGCGCTGTATACATTATATGCTGAAGGCAGCAAGATAAAGACTTGTCATCATCTGTTCTGCACATTTTTCAGGCGTGGCCTCAACACTACATCCTATTTATATAGAAGAATACCTCAACCCAAATAGCACAAACTAAACATGGATTTACAGTATTTCTTTCCCTTTGTCTCAGCCTGCCCTAGGTGGGTGGAATACTTCATAGGTGAACAATCTGGGTCATCAAGTCCTTTGATTTTAAGCTTAGAGGAGAATCTTGGTAGTATAATTCCATGGTCCTTGTCTAATTGCTGCTGGCGAATCACAGAAGTGTCCACGGTATAATGAACAATTTGATTCTAGATGATTAATTTGAATTTATTTGATTTTGCTCAGACTTCGGGGTATATTACACATCCGGGGTTGCTACATAAAAGAGCTCATTTTGTTTCCTTTTGTATTATGATTGTTCCTTGCCCAACAGGGAATTAACTTATGTAACGAAAAAACATAAACTCTCTCCCGCTGTGACACTGTGTATTTGTCTGGTTAGTGTGCTTGAAATGCATCTCCATGTAGGACCTTAGATATCACTGCAAACAGGGCTGCAATCAGCGATGTTTGGACACAATACTGCTAAAGTGTCTCTGCCCCTATACTCAATTACCTGCAGGAGGCAGGGATTACATACAAAGTGTCAGGGACTCTATAGTGGAGAAGAGGGACCCAATAGGTGTCAAGGGCTCTGTTGGAGCGGCTAGAAGGGCTCTCCTGGTAGCGTGGTGGCAACACAAAGTGGCAGGGGCTCTGTGGCACACACAAGGTGACAGATGATCTATAATGGGGCAAGTTAATAAAATAGATGGCAAAGGCTCTGCGGGGAAGGGCATGGGGGAGGTAAGATGGTAGGGGCTCTTTGGGTAGAGTGGTGGCAGTACAAAGTGGAAAGGTCTATGTTTGGGATTCATGATGGTGCAAGAGGGCACAATAGCTGACAAGGGTTCTGTGGAGAAAGGTAGGGAGAAGAAAGAAGATCATAAGGGCTTTATGGGTGGAGTGGGGGCAGCAGAAAGAGGCATGGGATCTGTGAAGGTCACAAGGTGACAGGGGATCTATGATGGGGCAAGAGGACACAATAGGTGGCAAGGACTCTGTGGCAGAGGGCGAGGGAAAACAAGATGGAAGGTATTCTGTGGGTGGAATGGTGACAGTGCAAAGTAGGAAAGGTTCTGTGGCAGGCACAAGGTGGCAGAGAACCTATGATGGGGCAAGGATAAACAATAGGTGGCAAGGACAAGAAAACCTAATGAATAAATCATTAAGCATAAGTTGCTGCTTGCACAGAAAATAGTAAGGCAGCAGCTTCAAGCACATTCTGAACATCCTTACACAGTCTACCTACTGGTAAAACTCCTTCTAGTCTATGCACGGACTCTTGTATTCACTGCGAAGCTGGCACTGCTGGCCTGGCTGCCCACCGATGGGCTCTCAGGATTCTGCTAATAACATCAAAGGCAGTTCCACTTTCTGCCAAGCACACGTTGCTCATGGTATGTATAGTTTTCTTAGCTTATGAGAACCTACTTGCGGCTCTGCCCGGGTACCACGTGGACTGCCCTGGTGGTGCCTGCGACTACAGATAAGGAAGAGGTGAGATTGCTGAATTTATTGGAAAATGAAACATAAGAATAAGGAAAAAAATGTAGGTTTATTAAAGCGGAAACACAAACATTTAATGAAGCAGCGAAGGTAAGAGATTCTCAATCTTCAGTTTAGACACAAAGGCACAAATTGTTTTTCAGTTGATCAGTTATGAAATAAACTCTGCGCGGAAGGAAATTGTTTTCTACGAGAGCAAAGTGCGTGACAAGATTAGATAGATTGTTCCGAGGACATGTGGCTAACAACACATATGAAGGGCCTTATTGAGTCGTTATGTTGTATCTGCACAGCCACCAGATGTTACATTATAGTGCAGAGGCCCCAATGCAAAGTCTGTAAGAGAGCCTTCATCTACCATGTCATTTAACATGGCTGCCTCCTCATGTGACAGAGGTGGTTTGGGGCCCCAGGTGCCTTTGCTATCATTGGTCCTCTTATAGCTATGCCCCTGTTATAATGAATTCAATCATCTAAAATCCCATGGACTCTATGTGAGATGGGTAAGTATAAAAAAATATCTCCCCGGGCTTCTGAAAACCTGCCCTATTAGCACCATAACTTAGTTTATGGTGCTCATAGCAGTTGACAGGTTCCCTTTAAATACTTTATCACTCTTATGGAGTTTTGCCATGTAAATAATATTGTGTCTAGTCGGACCCATGCCATCTGCCCAAAGCCCGGTGAATGTTGTGAATGAAAGACTGTTCGATTAAATATCTTTGCACTAAAGACATTTGATTATTTCCACAACACGGTTTCTCTTTGCATGTTATTATTATTGCCGCCGGACATAATGGCTTGTCAGCCGTGTGATAGGCTGGGGCACAAGGCCTATGAAGGGACAGTATCTCACAATTTTAGGCTCTCCCGAGGGCCTTGACTGTGCCACAAAGAACCACAGAGGTCATCCCTACACAAATTCTTATAAATCACTGGAGATTTTACAGGTTACCCATATCTTTATCAAACTACTAACAACCACTTATCTGTATGTATGTATGTGAGTGATTCTCAGGCTCCTCCTTCCTGGTGATGTCATAGCCCCATCCCTGGATGCCATCATAGCCCCCCTGGCGGCATATTTCTGGGTTAGGTTTAGGGTTAGGTATAGGGTTAGGGTTAGGTTTAGGGTTAGGTTTAGGGTTAGGTATAGGGTTAGGGTTTAGGGTTAGGTTTAGGGTTGGGGTTAGGTTTAGGTAACCCTAAACCTAACCCCGTGCTGCTTAAGTGTAGTGTGTAGTGCACGTCTGCTTAACTGTAGTGTGTAGTGCACACGGCTGCTGAAGGCAATCCGCATGCACGCTGTGTAGTCACGTGGTGCCGAAGAGCCAATCAGGTGGCTCTAATCAGCAGTGCTACTTAAGTGCAGCTAAAAAGAGAAATATGCCCCCTGGCGATGTCATTGCCCTGCCCCCTGGTGCCGTTATGGCAGGTTCTAACACACTAAGAATACAACTAAGCCATTATTATGTCAGACACAACTCAGTGGTCCTGACAGGAAACACTGACCTACCGTCACCACAGAGATCCAGGGGGCTGAAGGACCTGTGGTGATGTCACTGCTGTGGGAGGAGCCATCCTGGAGTTTGGTACTACTGTATACTGGATAAGCCAACAGAAAGTAGCAGGCCGTGTGATGATGTCACCGTCATGTAATCACATGCGTGGGTAGAGTCAGGGATCACATGACTAGGGGCTCATCAGTGTATCCAAGAGCTGTGTGTGTCATGTGTGCAGTCAGCATAAATGTAGTAAAGCTGCAAGTGGCAGTGTGTCTAATGTGCTGTGCGTGTAATGTGTATAGTCAGCATGGATGTATGTCATGTAGCACAGCTGTGCTTGTGACGTGCATGTCATGCATCAGAGCTGAGTTTGCAACATGTGCATGTACTGTGGCACAGCTGTGTCTGTCACGTGCATATAATGTAGCAGAGCTGTGTTTGTACCATACGCATTTCATGTCTGTCAGGCGCATGTAAATTACCAAAGCTGTGTCTGTGATGCCCATGTCATGTGGCAGAGCTGAGTTTGTAACATTCACATGTACTGTGGCACAGCTGTGTCTGTCACACGCATATAATGTAGCAGAGCTGTGTCTGAACCATGCGCATGTCATGTACCAAAACTGTGTCTGTGCCGCACATGTCATGTAGCAGAGCTGAGTTTGTAACATGTGCATGTATTGTGGCACAGCTGTGTCTTTCACGTGCCTATAATGTAGAAGAGCTGCATTTATACCATGCACATGTCATGTCTGTCAGGCACATATCACGTACCAAATCTGTGTCTGTGACGCACATGTCATGTAGCAGAGCTGTGTCTGTCAGGCGCATGGCAGGTAGCACAGCTGTGTGTGATGTGCATGTAGCAAATCTGTGTGACGCATTGCGCCACCAGAAACATTGGCACTATAATCTCCTAATAATTACTAGTCTTTACTATATAGCCCCCTGTCCTCTATGTATGCCACCAGTTGACGTTTCCAACTCGGTTGAACATGACCTGTATATTTCCTGGTTTGTAAACTGTCCTATAAGATGGCATGGGCATTATAATTATTAGTCCTGGGAGATCATATGCCAACCTATTTTGCTTGCTTCTTACGTCAGCAGTTGTCAGTCATTTAGTGCCAGACACAATCTGTAAAGTGAAAAGATTAGTATCTCCAGGCATGACAAGCTGATGGGCAGTTTTCTAAAAGATGCCAATGTCATTATGCCCGCATATTACAGCAATCTGTGAATACGATTAAATGAAACAAATGTTTCTCAACTGCTGCTGACATTTCATGAGACGAATACACAAATGTGTGATTGAAAGTGCAATATGAGGGATAGAGGGATAGATAGATAGATATGAAATATGAGATAGATAGATATGAGATAGATAGATAGATATGAAATATGAGATAGATAGATAGATAGATAGATAGATATGAAATATGAGATAGATATGAGATAGATATGAGATAGATACATAGATAGATATGAAATATGAGATAGATAGATATGAAATATGAGATAGATAGATAGATAGATAGATAGATAAATAGATAGATAGATAGATAGATATGAGATAGAGAGATAGATAGATATGAGATAGATAGATAGATATGAGATAGATACATAGATAGATATGAGATAGATAGATAGATAGATAGATAGATAGATAGATAGATAGATATGAGATAGATAGATAGATATGAGATAGAGAGATAGATAGATATGAGATAGATAGATAGATATGAGATAGATACATAGATAGATATGAGATAGATAGATAGATATGAGATAGATAGATAGATATGAGATAGATACATAGATAGATATGAGATAGATAGATAGATAGATAGATAGATAGATAGATAGATATGAGATAGATAGATAGATAGATAGATATGAGATAGATAGATAGATAGATAGATAGATAGATAGATATGAGATAGATAGATAGATATGAGATAGATACATAGATAGATATGAGATAGATAGATAGATAGATAGATAGATAGATAGATAGATATGAGATAGATAGATAGATAGATAGATAGATATGAGATAGATAGATAGATAGATAGATAGATAGATAGATAGATAGATAGATAGATAGATAGATAGATAGATGGATGCCAGGTGACTGATTTGTTCTGTATTGTTGAAATCTAAGTCTGAACATACACAATTACAGACAACTGTATAATGTGGAAATATCTTGATCACAGCCTCGATGATCTGACACAATAATAGCTCTTGAACGGCATTTTCTGCTTTGAAAGTTGGGATATAATCAGTTTTCAAGAGGTTTTCTCATTTGGAAATAAATGAATACAGCAACTGCTAATGCTATTTAATGGACTTAGCAATCAGGGCAGTATTTTAACCATTTATTAACTGGAGATATCTGTGCCGTATCCACAAGCTTGTAAGAATACACTGTCCTACCAAAAGTAATAGACACCTGAGCAAGAATCAAAAGTACTATTTATTTCCATATGTTAATACTTAGTGGAGTTTCCATTGGTCCTAGTAACATCGGATATCTCTGTGACATACTTTGTACTAATGTCTGATACACTTCAACTGGTATTTCCCTCCATTCACCCTGCAAACATCTGGCCCGTCTACAATGGTCCAAGGAGTGCTATGATTTGACAGTTGTTCAATGGAAGAACGTTTTATATAGTGACGAATCACACTACTCCACCTTCAAATCAGATGGATGAATCAATGAGTTCTATCCACTACATATTGTGTTTGCATATACGCATGCAGATACCCCCGTATGAAGCTGGCCTAACATTTAAATTTTTTGTTAATGCAGGTGTGAGGGCTCAAGTTTGGCAGGGCAAGCTGTAGTTTTTTTTAAATTGTACCATTTTGGGGTACATATGACTCTTTGATCGCTTTTTATTCCATTTTTTCTCGGAGACGGAGGGTGACCAAAAAGCACAATTCTGATACTGCATTTTTTTTCTCGACAGAGTTTATCATGCAAGATAAATAATGTGATATTTTAGTAAACTGTATTTTTACAAACCATGCGATGCCAATTTTTTCGTGTAACTACTGAGAGAAGGGTTTTTTAAATATTTAATAAAACTTTATCATATGTTTACATTTTTTTTAGTTCCTATAGAGGACTTAAGCCAGTGAGAATCCGATATACAATATACTACAATTTAGTATTGCAGTAATTTGTAGTTCTACAGGTTTCTTATTAAAGGGGTTGTCTGCCCATTTTTTCACTGATGACCTATCCTCTGGACCCCCATCCATCAGCTAATCGTTCGGCCCACCATCAGCTGGCCGGTCCTGACATCACATCCAGTCCTGACTAGGAGAAGAGCAGGAAATACAGTAGCAGTGTGGTGCTCCCATTAATTTCAATGGGAGTGAAACTGGCTCTGGCACTTCCTTCTCTGTTCACTTATGACAGTGTCCAGACCACTGCACTGAACAGGCTAAATGATCAACTGATGGATGGGGATTCCGAGAGGCGGACTCCACCCTTCAACTACTGAAGACCTATCCAAAGGATAGGTCATTAGTGAAAAAATGGGCTGGCATCCCCTTTAAGTCCTGTGAGATCTGACAGCGGCATCTAATGGGTTAACAGTGGGGATTGAAGTTATCTCCTATCCATGCCACTGCATCTAGATGTTGACTGTCAAAGACAGCTAGCACCCACTCTTTACAATAACTCCTGTAATCCACCATCCTTGTATGGTGATGTGGGAAAGGGGTTAGCATACACCCCAGACCAGACTCCCTAAATAAATACAGACCCCTTAAATGAATACTGATCCTAGGTGCTCTAAATACAGACTATGAAATAAATACAGCCCCCTGACTATAATCCTCCTTAATACATACCCCAGACGACACTGCCATTTAAAATATGCCCCAGACCAGACTACCCATAATACAGACCTCCTAAATACATACAGACCCCCAAATAGACTCCCCATTAATACAGACCCCAGGCAAAACTGCCTTTCAATATACACCCCAGACCAAATATGCAGACCTTACCTCTCCCGATTCCTGCAGTTCTTCTCACACACTGGCACCATCACAGACAACATCCTGTCATTGGGGTATATGTCGTCAGGGTTGTCATAGTGAGATAGCCCCTTAAATAGGGTAAAATGCTTGTCTCTCTAGTTATATATTGTGCATTATCACATAATGTTATACGCAGGGTTTTTCTGAACTTTTATGGCCACTATGTCTGCACTAGCAGTAGGCATTCAGGGATTGGAACTATGTGTCTGGCTGTAGGTAAAAGTATCACATCTCATCTTTTTTTAAACCTCCATCCTTGCATATTACAGTAACGATGTACAGTGATTATTGCTACAAGCATGAATGCTAATGACATTATAATGCCTCAGGATATAATTGACCGGGCACTGAACGACTGAAACAGCTCCCCAGAACAGATTACGTTGGTAAACCTTTTCACGCTTTATGAGTTGTGATAGTCTTTTGGCCTTGACTAGCTCTGCACCCCTGGAACTGAGCCATCCTAAAACAGAATGGTGCAGCAGTAAAGCAAGGTGCTGTGATTAGGTATATACTTATGTATTTATTTATAAGCATTATGGTTTCTTTGAACACTAAGGCTGGGGTCACACGGGACCGAAATCCCACAGAAATCTCGCGGAATGACCGCACGGAAATACCGCGACAATTCCGCCGGAGAAAGGCAGCTCCAAAACCCGTTGCCTTTTGCCGCGGATTTTGAAGTGGCTTTGCTGCCTGCATTCTGCTGCCGCCGTCTCTTCCCATAGAGAGGAGAGTGGCCACCAGGGAAACGGGGAAAGAATTGACACACCACAGCTTTGAATCAGCTGCCTCTGATTGGTCCTTGCGCTCAGCCAATCAGAGGCAGCACTCACTCACCCATTCATGAATTCATGAATGAGTGAGTGAGAGCTGCCTCTGATTGGTGAGGGCTGTGACCAATCAGAGGCAGCCCATTCAGCAGGCGGGGATTTTAAATCCCCGCCTGCTGAATACTACACAGAGCAGTTCAGGAGAACTGCTGGCCAGACGCGGCTGAACTCCGTCTGCAGGGAAAAGCTGAGTATATTTTTAATTTTTACACATTTTAGGATGATTTTCAGGGAAGGGCTTATATTTTTAAGCCCTTCCCGAAAATTCATCCCGCGCTCGCCGGCAGCCCCTTTAAATGGACGAACATCGTTCTTCTCTGCCACAGCTGTTACAGCTGTGGCAGAGGAGAACGATCTTTAGTATATGTTCTCAATGGGGTCGGCGCTGCTGCCGCCGGCCCCATTGAGCGCATATATAGAACACAGCGATGCGCAGAACGCACATAGGCGCGTTCTGCGAATCGTTGTGTCCTATAATTGATCGCACATCCGCATAAAAAGCGGACATGTGACCGATCCCATTTGGGAGCATTTGGTCTATAGATCTGCAGATCGCAAGCGCGTCTGCAGATCGGACCAAAAAACGGTCGTGTGACCGAGGCCTAAGGCTGCCTGTCCACGGGCGGGTTTGAATTGCGTTCCCTGCGGCAATAATCCGTCCGCGGGAAACGCCGTAAAAGCTGTCCATAGCGTTGCTATGGGGAGTGCTTGCCCCCTGTCCACAAGTGGAAAATCATTGCGATTCTCCACTCGCGGGTGGCATGCTGCGAATTTACTGTGATTCTCCGCAGTCAGCCTATCTTGCAGATAGGCTGACAGCGAAGATCTGTCTGCTGGTTCCTGCTCCCGGGCGGTGGCATCCCACGGTGGATCTCCGCCACAGCATACCGCAACGCCTGTGGACAGGAAGCCTAAGGAAGAGTAGAGGGGGATAATGCCCTCACATGATCTAGACTCTATGCTTCTCCTAATACATCCCAGAACATATTTGCGGTTTCAGAGTGAAGCCTTTACCATATAAACACCCTCTACTTATACTGGCTCCAGCTCAGAGATGTTCATCAGAAGTAGAGTATTTCTAAGTGTTCAGCCCAACAAAGAAGATGAAACAGAAGCCGAGGACTATTGTGCCTTATTTATATGGCTTTTCGCTGTAAATTAATTATTCAAAAGAAATAGGATGAATAATCCAGCTTTCTGGTCTAATGACCCCTGTGTCACATAAACTGCATCCCAGACAAAAGGAATCAATCCAATTAAAGGACATTATCAAAAATATTGTGCGCACCAAAAGCATTGACTGCAACGCGGCGCCGTATTGTAGATGATCCAGGAGTATTCATAAGGTAATTTGTTTACCGGTCTATAGGAGAAACAAACTGAAGGATTAATTGAGGTGAAAAAGTGAGACTCAGCTGGAGGGCATTCTTTACCTGTAGAATTAACAGACTGCAGATATAGCAGAGCTGAGTTTGTTATTCCATACAATTCATCATATAGTATTTTGATATTTGTTGTCTTTAAGATTTGTATGTTTGGTGTAATTAGCTGTAAAACCGGGCATTTCCCTTCTTCAGATATAAAAATGTTCTACACAAAGTGGAGTCCGGGTACTGATGTCACTTTCATTGAAACGTCAAGTCACATGACTATTATAGGCCTTTTGATCCTACGGTGCCGCCACAGGAAATATAAAGCATTACATGGGGCTGGGTCCTCCACACAGGGCTGGGAAAACAGGTACGCAGCCACCTAGGGCATCATACAACTTGAACTGTGAAAGAGGAATATATTAAATATAAAAAAGTATCTTAAAAGCTTGATTCCAGCCGCTTTGCACTATACTTGGTAAAGGTAGAGTCCCCTGGTGCGAGCATCGAGTCATGGCTGACTCCTAGGGTGACGTCACATCATCATGATGTTTTCTTGGCAGACAGCGTTTGCAGGGTGGTTTGCCTTCCCCAATCATCTTTTACCCCCCACTAAGCTTGGTACTCATTTTACCGACCTCGGAAGGTTGAGTCAACCTTGAGCACTTGAGTGGCAGTTTATACAGTGTGGATGCCGAGGCTGCGATGAGCGCTCCTTCTGCAATGAAGTGAAAAGCTAATTGGTTACATAATTGGTTACAGAGCAGCTTGTAATTTGTGACCGGTACCAGTTTCAAAGAAGGTGCCCAGTCTGCTGCTGTACCAAGGATGGAGAAAATGTCAGAAAAAAAGTAAGTTTTACACTAATACCTGATCCTACATTGGTGTTGGCAGCTGACTAAACAGGGGAAAACATTAGTACAGCAGGAGCTCGAGAAAGTGCCGCCAACCCCCCTAAGGGTATGTTCCCATGGCGGAATTCATTGCAGAATTTTCAATTCTCAATGAACAGAATGAAAATCTGTCAATGGACAAACTTTGGTTGCAGAATTCCAACGCATTTCTACATCAAGAAGTGACATGTCTTATATGCAGTGGGTTTATGTATTAACTCAGCATTCCCTGACAGGGTATATGAAAATGGATTTTCTAAACCTTCGCAACCTCTTAATGTCAATAGGAGGCAAATAAATGCATCAATTTCCTTCTCTTGAAGGCTTTGGACATGTTTTGGAGAGGGGGCTTCACTTGTAATGCATGGATTTTAGGCTGATAATCAGGTTTGTAATAGTGTTTTATTAAAGGTTTGGTACCATTTGTCTTCTGCAGCTTCTACATATATAGACACTATCTAGTACCTCAAAGTCCCCCAGAGTTGGGTATTACCGCACTTCTGTAGTGATCAAAGGTTTAATTCATGTTCATTGTCATGTATTATAACGCTGGAGTTTTCATGTTATTGTAATGTTGTTTCATGCTTCCCTGTATGACGTTTTCTCGTAATGTTCTCCCATCCCTTAGTGAGCCGGGGGAGGGATTAGCCAGGCTTAGCAAGAATAGAATGCATGTGGTTGGTAGAACAGAATCCCCTTTACAGGTGGGGCTAGTGTGGCAGTATAAAAGTGAGGAGTGGGCAGAGCTAAAATCAGTCTAGCCTGATCAGTAGAGACTGAAGGAGACCGGGAGAAAGAGAAAGCCTCTGTCAAGTCATCGCAGAGCAGCCAGTGCAGTGGGAAGAAAAAACATCTCAAGTGTGAGTACTCAAAAGCAAGAACTGGTTAGTTGAAAGTATCAGAGGGAAAAGGAAAGAAGGAGATCTAGATAGCAAGAGGAGAATCTAAGAAGAGGAGGGAAACTAAGTCAGCCAGTCATAGGAACAGCCAGGGAGAGAAGCTAGAACGAAAAGCAAAGTGTTCAAATGTAGTTTCTTGTACCAAACCCCTGAGGAAATCGCAGAAGTGATTAATGACTGAAAATGTAACTGTTTATTTCAAAGTCATCTCGTGAACTGTTTGAAGCATGTCAATCTGAACTCTCATCTGCAACAGGGAAATAAATCTGTTTTTTGTTTACTTTGCACCCTGACTCCTGGAGTCCCTTTCCACCAACTTAACACAGGTACTGAGGTACCACACTATGTGTTGCAGGGGGAATAGAGGTTCTAGCCCCATTATATTTATGCACTTTTTTGTAATTATTTTTGTCCGGAATGGGTTCCTACCCATACACGGACTGGTGTCATAACAAAATAACATCTTACCCTACCCTACTCCGCGGACAGCGCCCCACTGAGGTATCACCATCTTACACTGTCCAAGGCAGCATGCAATAAGAACTGCCAGTTCTCACTGTGCAGTGTTGATCCAGGCCGCGTTTTTTGATTGGAGAGGAGCAGCCATGCCACCATGACTACCACAATTTCGCTGCCCTCCTCCTCAGTCTGGCCCGCTGCAACTGCAGTCTAATGGTGCATTTAGACACAAAGATGATCGCTCAAAAGATGGCTTTTGAGCAATCATATTGCATAAACTACTAATTGGTACTAATGCCTATTAGTACCAATTAGTAGCATGTGAGCTGCCAGGAGCTGAATTTATTTAGAGGACCACCTGCTGTGCTCTGAATAAATTCCCTTTGTTCTGCCAAGGGGCTGACAGCTGAGACAATGTAATCAGCTGTTATCAGCGGTAGCCAGGCTGAACACAGCGTGCGGCCCGTCTTATCAGTTGTTCTGCTAAATTACGGATTTCAAGCCGAACTGAAGTCCATCATTGGGCAGAATACTGAAAGATGGGCACATTTACATGCAACCATTATCGCTCAAAAGATGGCTTTTGAGCGAATTTTTAGCGATAATTGTTGTGTCTAGATGGGCCTTAAGTCTCAATAGCAGATCCATCAGTGAGGCTGGACTGATAGCTTAGTTTCCTTTGGCTGTCTTGTCCTGCACCTTCTTATCCTCTAATTTATGACCACTAGAAACTTTATCTTTGTTGTAATCATACATTTGCTGATAAGAATGTGCAGGAGAAGAAAGATAAGGGCTGAATAATAAGCCCTCAATCCAGCCTCACTAATCGCCCTTTTAGGGTACATGCATGCAGACGTATAAAAGTTGCGCCAGAGATTCCCTGACAGACTAAGGTCCGCGGAAATTCCGCGGTGGGATTTCCCGCAGAATTTCTGCCCATGCCCGCTGCCTTAGGATTGCATGCATGCACGCAATCCTATGCACACAGCCGCGATTTGTCCATGTGAACACACGCGGAAAACAAATCGCGGCATGTTCTATTTCTGTGCGGCTCTAGCAGAGTCCCGCACAGAAATGTCAGTAGAGACCCACCACATCCACACTGCGCATGCGCCAGCTGGACGGCAGCCGGCACATCACAGAGAAGAGGAGACGCCAGGAGCGGGTGAGCCGCAAGTCTCTGCAGGGGCGCGGGTCCGCATCCCGCTGCAAGAATTCTCGCAGAAGGATCCGAACCCGGCCGTCTGCAGGCGGCCTAAAGATGGACTAAATGAGCTATGATGAAAAATGTAAATGATTATCTGCACGTGTAAACAGACATCGTTTGAAAGCAAACGACTCATTTACTCATTTGCTCATTCTAACTATTAATTGCTCCGTATGAGAGGGTCCTAACAAATCTCCTAGTATCTATCAGTGATATATAGAAGCTGCAGAAGATAAGTGCTGCAAAATTTTTAATGAATCCCTATTGCAAAAATGATTGTCAGCCCAAAACACATGCATTGAAGCGAAAAATAAAAGTTGGCCCCAAAGGTATACATAGCCTTTAAAACTGCAGCAGTGTGAACTCAGATTTACACAGTGAAATAAGACGGAAAAACACTACAAGCTTGTCTGTGAATCCTTTCGTGCTGACTGTCTAAAGGTCATTCTGTCCTCAACGATGAGGTTACTCAGGCAAATATTACATGAGAAGTTTCGTGTTCTCTGCCTAAAACAGTTGTCACAATTGTTCAAACCTTTAAAGTGAAAATTCTATTACCCCCGATCCAGAAAAAATAGCCTTGTCTTTACCAATAATAATAAGAATACTGGAGGGGAGGATAAGACTGTTGGTCGTCGGAGCAAATGTTACTGTATATATATATATATATATTTTATGCTCACTACAGTATATAATTATATCATAGTGTATAGTCTACATACACCATAAAAAGTATTATAGATATATATAGACATTGTAGATAGGAAAACAGCAGGGGTGTACATAGAAGGTGGCCTCTCCTAATGAGTGTGCATGCCACCCATGTCACTGTACATCCATGGACAATGGGTATTGTTCAACCGCTTCCCACAACTTTTGTGTACCAATGTTGCATTGCCTTCGAAGTGGGAAAATCCTGCACAACATGAAAAGTGGGTGTGATCCAATATACCTCCTTCTTCATGAACCCCAAAGCACAAGCAGGGGCTGTTGTGTTCCATATCTAAATGGCTATGCAATTATCTTGATATGCCTTTATACTTCAACATCTCGTATTAAGATGCCATTAGACGGAACAATTATTGTTCAAAAAAACTGTTTAAATGAGCAGAAGTGAAAGATAATCGTTTTGTCTAAATTTGAGCCAATGATTGATCATCTTTCATTATATGCAGGCATAAAAACCATCGTTGGCTCGTTCACCTTTCGGTTAAAATAGCACTAGTTCAGTCGTTCTCATTCACTTATGCAGCAAATGTGACTAAACAGGATGCACAAGAGTGACCGAGTTAGCGGTGACGTCACTCGCTTGTTCAGACGAGAAGCGACCCTTATTGTCCTTTAATGGGGTCAACAATCAAGTAGGACCCATAAATGGTGAGTTCAACATCTACTCCTAAAACTGATATGTCTATGAACCCTTCGTTAAACAAGTGCCAAGTGCACTTTGTAAGAGAGGTTCCAGCATTGGAGGACTCAGGTCCCCATTGTAGGTGTAACGTCTGGTCAACTGTTGGCTTCTGAAGTTGGACTCATGGCCATTAGCAGATCGCCGAAGAGACTGAAAGGGGTTGTCTCTGGTGTGACAGCCTCATTAACGCTGTTTAATAATCCATCATAATAACAATTGCCAAATAATATTAACACTGAAGTAGAAACTATCCGCCAAGGAAAATCACCACAAATTATAAGAAGTCCAAATATTGTAATGCAGATATACCATTAGATGACGATGAGCTGCATAATGTATGAGGAGGGATATAATAATGGCTCTCAATGCAAATCATTATAAATATGTAACAGTTGCCAGATGTTTTCTGGAAGCTGCTATCAATGATGTCAGTACTTCGGTTCTGCATTGTCATAGCTCTTGGAAGAACAAGTAAAGAAATTTCATTACGGAGCTTCACAACTTAATGCAGAACAGATCGGCATGTGCCAATTGGCAAGATGGAGCCAACTACATCTGTACCAGGGCTGGTCAACTATAGCGTTCTTATTCTGTATCTATCAGAGTACCCTTCATTCCTTTCCTCCAGACCGAATTGAAGAGAATCTGGTCATCCAATATTGTTGGAGCTGATGGAATATAATGCTTTTTTGCAGCATTAGAGTGGCGTCACATGTCCATGATCGCACGCGGTTTCGCGCACAGAAAATCTGTGCATGCTGAAAACAAACGGGTTCATTTTCATGAGCGTGTTTTTACCCTGCTGTATTTTATTTTGTTTTGAAGTCTTAGAAGTCTATGGCAGGATCGCAAATATGCAACGGTATGGGTGTGAAACTGCGCAAAATGCAGGAAAAGAAGGCAGCTATACCTTATTAGGCCTAAATAGCTATAAAGTTGCATTGAAAGGGTGTGTCATGCGTACGTGTGAACTAGCCTTACGTGCGCAAAAATTACAGTAATACATGCAGGAATTCACGCAAAATGCTGATTATGTTTCTATTCAAACCTCATTCGCTGTGGCGAGCATATTTGCACAAATGCTCATGTGATGCCGCCCATATCAGCATCACAGACACAGCATTCAATTAGTTGCACAAAGAAATCGAAAGTCCAAGCAAAGTTTTTATCAGTAGAAGGATTTCAATGCATGAAATAGCTCCCCCTGTTGGAAAGAGGTGGAACATACAAGGTGGTGCTAAAAAGCTTAGAAGAAAGTCCTATGAAAGTTTTATCATGATACAAATAAATAGAGAAGACAAATAAGGCAATAACTACGTGACATTCTATACAACCTGTTTGTGTTTCCTTTCATCATGTGAAGTTGGCCTTTTAAAATTCCAGGACTTTTCATATTTTTTGTACATCACTAACAAAATGAAAGTCCTCACTTCTCTGTCCCATGCTGTAAACATACAGCAGGGCGATTAAATGCTCAGATACACTAATATAACTCTAAAGCTATCCTAAGAAGCTTTGTTCTAGACCAAAAGAGTACAAAAAAATCATGTTTATTAATTAATCCATACAGTATTGAGACCGAGTAAAAAAAAAAAAAAAGTACAAAATGCTAAAAAATAGGACATAGCTATGGAAAAGATTGCAAAATATGATCGGCATCACCACTAAGGTTATATATACGTACTGTATCCTAATAAGCATCATCTAAACCTAAACAGCATAGAGCGGTGGTCCCCAATCAGTCGCTTAGAAGGCACATATGGCTCATGGTTCCTTGCAGTGTGGCTCGCCATGGGAGTCCTGAGTTACGGCCATATGTACTGGTAATTCACATTACTGCAGACCTATCCTAACCACCGAACAGTGCCAACTCAGATGGCATAATACTAGTGGCACATTTCACACTGAAATACTGTATTTATCAGAAACATTTGCAATTTCCCAATTTCTTGTTTCTCCACCTTTAGGCTAGTGCTACATGGCAACAACGGACACAACACACATCGTGTGGCCAAAGATCACACTATGGCCCTGCTACATTGTGTCCTGAAGTAAGTTAATGTGGTCACCAGGGGCGTAACTATAGAGGGTGCAGGGGATGCGGTTGCACCTGGGCCCAGGAGCCTTAAGGCGCCCATAAGGCCTCTTTTCTCCATATAGAGAGTTCAATACTATGAATAAAGCATTATAGTTGGGACCCTTTTACAGGTTTTGCATTGGGGCCCAGAAGCTTCAAGTTACGCCTCTGGTGGTCACATTGCTACTCGCAAGTTGCCACGGCCTAATAATCGCAATTGTTAGGTCAACATAACATGTGAGTCACAAAGCGACTACTTCATACTTGATTTCTGGCCACATTATAGTCAATGGGGTCCGTATAGTGCCAATCAGGTTCCACCATAGGATGTATGAATCCCATTCTCCTGCTCCCATGACATAACACAAAAATGAAATTCATGAATGTAGGAATGAACAGAGCTTACGAATAACTGGTATGTTGTACAAAATAGGTTACCAGAACAAATGGACATAGGTCAAACCCAGTGATTGCATATCAGTCCAAGATTCGCCCACAATGTCATGTGTTTCTCTAATGGCTTTATCTAGGTTGAATCCATTCCAGTGTAACGTTGTATTTCATTGTTATATTTTGTATGTTCTGTTCTTGAAGGCTTTTTTTTTAACCCTTTCCAATCCACTGTCTGACATCTTCCTACATTTTGATTAAAGCTTGTACAGCTCCAATGTCAGAAGACGTCCGACAGGATATTCTTACCATCTATTGCCAGCCACTTCCCTGTTGGAGACTCTCTGGTGCATGCACACACTGGCTTTAGCCAGCAGATGGCACCGTTGTAGAACAGCAAAAACAGAAAGCCTTTTAGGAAACCCTGAATCCAAAATTGGATTGGAAAGGGTTAAGACAAGGGGTAAGTAAGAGAGGTCCTGTAGAGTAGGTTTGTGGATCTAAGGGCATTGGGTTTATAAGGACATGCATGTTGAGCTACACACGTGATGTATGCTGTCAGATGAGAGAGGAGCCGTAAGACAGTACAGCAGGAATGTAAAAATAACTTGCAAGCCAAGTGGACCGTGTTGACTATCTGACAGGTAAGCCTCAGGAGCCTCTGCTTCATTCACATAGGGACTGACCAGACCCTCGTTCTCAGGATCGGTGGGGGTCCCAGCGGTCAGAGCATTACTGAGCATAGAGTTATCCCCTATCATGTGGACAGGAGATAAGTTTATAACCCCTTTAAAGAAGTCCATTGAGTTCTATTGATCTTTTATAAATACTTGTATTTTCCATGAAATAGTCTTAGAGCATCTTTTGTCTTTACTCTGTGTTGTGTAATTCCTGTAACTTCTCCTAGAAATATATGAATAAATTGACCATTGGGTGTTACCAATTGGTGGGGTGGGGTGTCCCTACACAGTGTGATACAGTCCAATCAGTGACAAGTAAAAAAAAAAGAGAGTAACACCCACTTGTCAATTTATTCATAAATGTTCAAGGTTTATTCACAATGCAGAGTTATTAGAAAAGGTGATGCAAAGTGATTATTTTATACAGAATGCAAGTATTTACGAAAACAGACATGTAACATGTGGTGACAGGTCCTTTTTAACACACTAACCACCGGGTGCTTGTTTGCCCTATCTTATTTCAGTGATAACTGTATTAGGTCTCCCTTCATAGTTTGTAGTGAGAAGGGGTCCCTGCAGAAATTGTTATCACCATGATCTACAGTATATTCACATCTGCGCTGGAGGCTCCATTTAGAGCATTTGCGTAGATTTGGTAAAAATGCTGCATTATTTTGCCTAGTAAATTGCCAAAAAGTGGACAGGCTCCATGATAGTGAATGGGGTCCATCTGGCGCTGTTTGGGTCTGTTTTTTCTGTTGTTCAGCTCCTACCACACAGCCAAACAATGGAACCCCAGAGCACTGTTATGAACCCAGCCTTATCAGTATGCTGCCAACCTGATCCCAGGGGGGGGAAACTGTAACTTGAATTTCTTAGATCTCAATACAAAATGTAGTAACTAGGCCCTCCACTTACCAAGTGCCATTTTTAATAATGATGCTTGCATATGCAGGATCATAGACACATGCCTCAGCAATGCATAAAAATGCAAGACTCTTAGCACATATTTTGATCAAAGTAAAACATCCAGCATATACAACAGTTGTGCAATGTTATTTATATATTAAATGTGTATGAGTGCGGAGGCATGTGTTTCTGTTACTGTATTTGTCACAGCTATGGCTTACATGCACTTTCACATTTAATTTATTTGTTGGAAGCGCTTACTTTTGTTTTCTGTATGCATTTCACTGCTGGGAGGGTGGCTGCCCTCACTTTTGTTTTGCACTCCATTTACCCATCTGTCTCAGGTGCCTTAATGAAAGTATATAGCCAGATATCCAGGTTTCCCTCAGTCCATTGTAGGTCTTTGCCCCAAAGAGAGGTCCTTTAGAGCTAGGTACCCGTCCAAGAAGAGTCGCCTGGATGTGGCGGATGGGCCCACATGCTTTGATCAACAAACATGGTAAGAACCTTGTATTTTTATGTGGTTACTGTAAACACCACTTGTATTCAGATATTAAATGAGTGCTGAAGCATGTGTCTCTGTTCCTGTATATGTCGCAGCCATAGCTTAGGGCTTAATTTATTTGTTGGTGAAGTGCTGAATTTTGTTTTTTGTATGCATTGAATTGGGGTTTGCGTGTGCCGCAGAGCGTCCTTCTGGCGGCCTCAGGCTATAGGGCTTAGGTGCAACTGTTACCTTTGCAGCACCAAGGCAGTTGTATATTCTGCCTATACAGTACATATGCTATCTATATCCCTGATCTTATGAGTGGAGCTGAAGATGATATATTTATAACACCTTTAACTGATTTATAAAGCCAAAATATCTACATTTCTGAAGATCTCAAGTTGTTTCAATGTCCAAAACCTTTGATGAGGAATGAACGCCAACTCAGGTCGAGAGCGAGAAGTCACCCGGTAACAGAAGACACTGGATTATTTACATACAATAAAAGGAACACAGAACATGGTTTATAGAAGACTGGCATTAGAGCTTACCTGGTTCTGCAGCTTATCTCTGCCTGGCACACAGCTATGATTTACTGCAATCAGCCCTAGCCTATTACACAATAGACATTCTAGTAGCGGGAATGTTCTGTACATCTGTTGTCAAGAAACCCTCTCCTGTGTCCTCACTTGTTTAACTGAACCATAAAGCATCGTGCATGTGTGGCGTGCATGCAGAAGCCATTTCCTTTCTCATTAGCATTGGGGCCACCTACCTAGAGAGGCACTAAACTGCGAGTTCATGCAATGTTAATGTCGAACAATTGAAACAGAAGCACAGTTGCCGTGGACAAGATTTGACACCCCTGAGGAAGATCACGAGAGACCTTGAGAGCTCACATCAATGAAGCAAAGCATGAAAATGATGTCGAGAATAAACGGCTGCAAAATGCACCAGATTTTTGCAATTCTAAAGAAATAAATGATCCCCACCCCCTCCATAGCGTTCACCACCTCGACTCTGCTTGAGAAAAACATTCTAGTTCATGGAGAATGCAAGTCACAGGAGAATAGCAATTACAAATATCCGCGGCAGCTGAGCCTTTTATGCTAACTCACTGGTGCTATTCTATTTCACGTGGGCACGGAAGGGAAAACCTCAACTCTCAAAGCCATATAGAAAAACACTTCTATCCAAACCGCATCCAGCCCAGCATGATCCCCCGGTGGATACATAATGATAACGTATTATTTCATATTTTACCATTACTAACAACACACATACAAGACCACAGTCGCTGTGATACTTTGTAACCAGGTCTTTGGCTTTGCGTTCAGATACATATTGGATACTTATATTACATATTGTAATATTCTGGCAATGAGTATTACAGTTCAGTACAACCTTCAAAAACAGCTCTAAGGGACATTTCACATAGACGCAGATTGTTCTTGCAAGACGCTGCTGAATGGAACATGGAAATCCACATCAAAATCCGCACATCTAAATGAAGATTTTCAAGTGGAGTTGTGGGCAGTAATAAGTCATTTTTAATTCTGCGTCAAAATCGGCATTAGGCTACCCACACAAGTGAGCGCAATATGGAGCTGAGAAGCTCAGCTCATTATCGCACTCATGAACATGTGATTAACTGCGAATGTGAGGCGATTTTTCAGGCAAAAACACCTTGCATCAGATCTGTGAAATTAATTTCAATGGGAAACCTCGCATTGTATGGCATGCAAGACACTAAGCCTTTCCAATCCACTGTCTGACGTCTTCCTACATTCTGATTGAAGTTTGTACAGTTCAAATGTCAGAAGACGTCCGACAGGGTATTCTTACCGTCTATTGCCAGCCTCTCTGAGCCTCTCTGGTGCACACACACTGGATTTAGCCAGCAGATGGCACCATTGTAAAAAAGCAAAAAGAGAAAGCCTTTTAAGAAACCCTGAATCCAAAATTGGATTGGAAAGGGTTAAGGACTTTTTCACGCAGGAGACAGCGATTCTGCCGCAAGAAAATCGTGGCAAAATCACATCTTTATTCCCTCGATTTTTCAGCGATATCAATGTTTTTTTGTGAGAATAATCTCACATTGCATCATAGCCACTTGCGAAAATCACGCATAAAAGTCAATAGGAGTTTCTAATGTTAAAATCAGATCACATGAAAATCGCAAGTTCGAGGCTCTGTAGGGAAATATGGGAGAGAAAACATAGCATATCGGAGAAAGATAGAGAAAGAAGCATTTTTTTTACTTTTCTCGCAACATAGCATCAGTGAAAACATTGCTAATGCAAAGGAACCCAATGGAAAGCATGGGTTTCACAAACATGTGTTTTCTCGTGCTGTCGCATCGTGGGAAAATCGCGCGATTTTATCACCCATGTGAAAGTAATCTAAGGGCTTAGTCACACAGGCATTTTTTCGTGCGATTTTTTTTTTTTTTTTGTGCGCAAAACTGATGCGCACAAAAAATCGTGTGACCGAAGCCAGCGTCGTGGCTGAAATAAATGCTGCTAGCAGCGTTTATCAGCCCAAAGGGCTCGGTTACACGGGCACTGCCCAAAGAAAGCACATGCAATGATTTTATTCCCACTTGTGTATATGACTCAATTCCAAAAAATGGGGTTCATATTTATAAAAGTGTTGTATGTCTTGCAATACACAAATCTTGCACGAGTGAAACCGGCCTTAAAAATGTAGATTTTGATGCAAAATTTTCTGCAGGATGACAAATTTTGATGCATCCTGTGGACCATTTCTGCCATGTGAAAGTTCCCAAATACTGCACATATAGCAGTCTATGAGTTCATACACGCCCTGGTATAGAGATAGTCTCTCATAGAAGTAATGCTCATATACGCCTGTAATGCAGTGCTGTGCGGGGACACCGTATTGTGGCACACGGAGTACCTATGGCTCTATACTGGCCAAATCCACCAAGTTTGATGGACTTTGTAGACTATCTAATGCGCATGGGGGCCTCTGATTGTCCAAGAACAGCTGATCTCAGGAGAATATGGTGAGGAAATGCTGTGGAAATTCCACAGCGTTTACAGTACAAGCCATGTGGAGGGGATATAAAAAAATTTAGAAGAACACTGAGGATTCTAATTTCTCAGCATATCTATTTATGCTGTGGAATCTCGCTGCAGTACAAGGACTAAATTCCATAGTGGCCAAATCTGCAACATTTAGATGTGGATTTGGTCAACATTGAAATCCTTGTGATTCTGCCACGTGCGAAGGAGGTCTAAAGGATCATGCATGTTAGATTTTAACATGTGTGATGGTTAAAGGTAGGCATCCAGAGGTGTTGCTCAGTGGCTTTATCCACTTTCCCAGTTGAAAAGCACAAGCATCCTCGTCTGAGCATGGTGCACACCGAATAGTCATTGGCAACATTGGTTTATGGCCAACAGCAATTTTATGTGTATGACTAGCTTTAGATTGTAACACGGGGCACATTTTGGCAACTATTTTAGGGTTGAAACATACGAATCTCCTGCGTTCTAAGTGAATTTAACTCAGATTACCAGTAATACCAGATCGTTTGTAGCATCCAAATTACAGCTGTAACACCTTGACCTCTTGTTGGGATCTAAGTTCAATTCACTTGAACAGCAGTGGCTTCTGGTGTTGTGGCCATAAGAGGGATGTTAAGACACACCTATGCTAGCTATGCCTTTCTGAAGGTTGTCTCGGGACAAATTCCTTTTAAG
The DNA here is from genome assembly GCF_035609145.1 of Eleutherodactylus coqui. Classification (NCBI taxonomy): domain Eukaryota; kingdom Metazoa; phylum Chordata; class Amphibia; order Anura; family Eleutherodactylidae; genus Eleutherodactylus; species Eleutherodactylus coqui. Next base: position 448,407,015 of record NC_089837.1, read on the forward strand.
GACTGAAGGGGGTACATTACCTTTAGTTGATCTTCTCTGCCATCCCTCTGTCCTATCAGTTCTGGACTCTGTGTTTGGGTGTCCAAGATGGCCAACGTCATTTTCTAACTACTTAATACACATTAAACACTGATCTGTGATTGCGTGAGCAGTGCTGGCCAATCAGAACGCAGGTCTAGTGCATTGATAGTCTAATACTAATCATTATGGCTGAATAGGTAGTCTAAAGATCGCACTGGCCGTCCAGGATGGCTGAAAATGGGACCCAGAAATGGTGGATAGATGGGACAGTAGAGAAGATCATCTACAAGTAATATTCATGCTGTCCAGTCCAGTCGCTTTAACGGGCCAATGGTCATGAATGAGCATTCATTAGATTACTAGTTCACATGATCATTGCCTTGTGTAAACAGGGCAGCGATACATTGATGAACAGGAAACTGGAAACTCCTTGTTCTGGGCAGCACATCTCCTGTTGTCTGTGTGGGATGTGCTGACGACACAGATGGAAATGAATAGAAAACAATTGATTGTCCTCCATAATCTGTATCAGAATGTGTAAAAGGCCACGTTAACAAGCTCTGATCTTCAGAATCGGCGCTTAAACATCTGATACCGGAAAGTGTAAAGGACCTTAAGGCTGGGTTCACAAGGGGCGGATTTGCAGCAGAAATCTGCCTGCGGACGCTAATCCCGGGATTAGCCAGCCACGTGGACGAGATTTGTCAAAAATCTTGTCCACACGGGGCGGTGAATCCGTCGCAGCAAAGCCGTCAGAAGCCGGCGCTGATTCCCGGGACGCAGCACGCCCATTCCTTTTTTTTCTTGCTGCAACCATGCTCCCCTCTATGGGAGAGCCGTCGGCGACAGAAAAGCATGCGGTGAAGCCACTCCAAAACCCATGGCTAGGAAGCCAATTACCATATCAGTATATGTGGCCCTTATCACTCTTAGTCACTGAACCAGTTTTTTCTTTATTTGGGAAGCAATGCTTTAATATGACATATGATTTTTTTCTTAAAGGGGTTGTCTCGCGAAATCAAGTGGGTCTATACACTTCTGTATGGCCATATTAATGCACTTTGTAATGTACATCGTGCATTAATTATGAGCCATACAGAAGTTATTCACTTACCTGCTTCGTTGCTAGCGTCCTCGTCTCCATGGTTCCGTCTAATTTCACTGGCAGCTTGCTTTTTTAGACGCGCTTGCGCAGTCCGGTCTTCTGCTCTGAGCACGAGCCGCTTCAGTGTGCTCGCCGCTACAGCTCTTCTGCGCATGCGCAGACGAGCTGTATCTTCTCGGGAGCGCGCTGGAGCGGCCATTCTGCTACCATCCTCTCTTAGAGGAAGGTGCAGAGCCGCCCAGCAGAGCCGCCCAGCCGCCCAGCAGAGCCGCCCAGGTAAGTGATGGGTGACGCGTGACGGACTGCCGCTGTGGCCCCGGAGCCTACCGCTGTGGCCCCGGGGCCTACCGCTGTTGCCCCGGAGCCTACCGCTGGGCCCCGGAACCTACCGATGGGCCCCGGGGCCTACCGCTGTGGCCCCGGAGCCTACCGCTGGGCCCCGGAGCCTACCGCTGGGCCCCGGGGCCTACCGCTGTGGCCCCGGAGCCTACCGCTGGGGAGCCGGGGCCTACCGCTGGGGAGCCGGGGCATAGCGCTGGGGAGCCGGGGCTAGCGCGGGGGAGCCGGGGGCTAGCGCGCGGGAGCCGGGGCCTAGCGCCGGTTAGCTGCTGCCTGGCGGTGGGTGACTGGTCGGCCGCGTTCAATCCAGGGGTCCGGTCGGCGGCTGCGGGGCGTCTGGTTGTCAGGGAGACACAGCTGGTAGCGTCTCGGGAGCGCGCACGTCGGGCTACAGCAAGCGACGGGAAAAGAGCCGGCGGCCATCTTGGGGAAACTTTTTATAAGTTGCTGAAACGCTGGAACTTTAAGTAGAAACCGGCTAGAAAAGTCATTTACAGGGGTGATTAGTAATGTATGCTTAATAAGGGGGACTGGGCAAAAAAAAAATTTCACTGCTTCCTCGAGACAACCCCTTTAAGGCCAGGCTCACACAGACGTATGCAGAATCCGCTTGTGGAGGCCTGCAGCGGATTCCGGCTGTGAGCCTGGCTGTGACCCTGCGTACGGCCGCATAATGTACTGCGTATGATCGCGTACTCATGTTTATTTGTATTTCTCGTGCCGTCGCTTAGTGATGACCAATTGCATATGGGCCTCTAATTGGCTGCAGCGGTCACCTGACTTCTGCAGACCTCAAAGACTGGGATTGTTGCAGGAGCTGTTTTTTATTTCCCATAGGGGACTTAAAGGAATGAGAATACAATTCAGTATTGCAGTAAACTGTAGTTTTACAGACATCTTAATAAAGGGGTTGTCTGCCCATTTTCTGTCCTTTGGATAGGTCATCAGTAGTTGATGAACAAGGGTTCACCATTTGGGATCCCCATTCATCCGCTGATCGTCCGGCCCGCTATCAGCACGTCACATCCAGTCCTGACCAGGAGATGAGCAGGAAGTGCCGCAGCAGCGCGGTGCTCCCATTGATTTCACTTCCTTTCCCAAATACGCTTATGTGAACAAACTCATAGAAATCAATGTCTTCTATTCACTGTGTATTGCGTGTGCAAATACGATCATGTGAATCCGGCCTCAAACACATTGGATGGTCGGCTAATCCCATCAAAATTGATTGCTTCAGCCAATATTAATTTAGTGTGTATTGGCACTTTAAGAATAATCAAAATGATCACATAAGCAAACAGGAATAAAAGGGAAAAACAAGATATGAAGTAGCCTGTAGTTAGTCTGTACATGAAAACAACCACATGAATTATCAGTAGAGTTAGACATTAATATTGCGGTAGTTCAGTTTTTTTCTAGCAGCAAAGATATATAAATTGCATGACTTAATAAATTGGATCATGAAAAATAATATTTAGGAAACATATAAATGACATAATGTGGCATCATTAGCGTGAAATCAGCATGGATACACTGCTAGTAGACGAATCCTAGTGTAGATGTGTGAGGACTACCTGTAAGCAAATTAGTAGCATAGCTGGAGGATGTGAAATAACGATGTTTGACAGGAATAGCAGCAAGCCACGTGGTGACTAACCACATTGTATACTTGTATAGCAACCTATTAATATGTAGTAAGATAAAATAGGGAAAATGTGTTAAAAGGGTTTTTCAGGCATAAATACTACTGATGAGATATCATCAGGATAGGTCATCAATAGTTGATTGGCTGGGGTCTGCCGCTCGGGACCCCGACCGATCAGTTGTGCAAGCGATTCCTGTCAGTGCCACAATAACAGAGGTCGGAGTGGAAGCCTCTGCGCCGACCTCCGTGTAGTGGCCGGTGCTTGTAAGTGTAGGCACAGCTCTCATTGAAATCAGTGGAAGCTGTGTCTGCAGCTGATGGAGGAAAACTACCCTGTTTCCCTGAAAATAAGACATACCCTGAAAATAAGACATAGCATGATTTTCCAGAATTTTTGAGGATGCAAAATGATTTTTCAGGCTTTTTGAGGATGCTTGAAATATAAACCCTACTCCAAAATTAAGCCCTGCTAACAATTAATTAAAAAAGTAAATTTAAATAGTGTCCAGGCAGCTATACATGTAAAAAAGTTAAACCTTTTGAACAAAAATTAATATAAGACACTGTCTTATTTTCGGGTAAACACGGTATTACAGGAGGGGAGAAGAGAAAGGAAAATTCAGCACCATGGACACAGCACAGCCTTATTTATTATATGTCTAAGACGGGGCTGAAAGGGAACGCTTTTCAAACAGATTTTACTTCCATTAGAACTAAAAAATCATTACAAAAATGTCTACATATAAAAAAAATCTAAATCTAAACTGTAAACAAGAGTATCTTCTTATCATGTTTTAATGTACCTGTTGTTTAAAAAAGTCTAAGGCTGGGGTCACACGGGTCATATTCCCATTGGAAATCTCGCTGTTTTGCCACACCGAAAAACCGCAAGATTTCCCCTGGGAAAGTGCTGCTTCAAAACCCACGGCACTTATCCGCGGGTTTTGGAGCAGCTTGGCCGCATGCTTTTCCATTGCGGCCGGCGCTCCCATAGAGAGGAGTGAGGCTGCAACGAAAAAAAAAAAAATAGACATGCTGCTGCCGGGGAATCCGGGCTTCTGCCGGCTTTGCTGCGACGGATTTTTGTCAAATCACTTCAACATAGCTGGCCAATTCCGGGATTAGCAGGCGCAGGCGGATTTGCCGCAGTGAAATTCCACACGGAATTTCCACACGGCAAACCCGCCCTGTCTGAACCCAGCCTAAAAGGCGTTACATAGGACAACTATACTCCAAACGGTCACTACAGCGAGTTGTTAGCTTGCAAACCACTGTGTGCTTTTACACAGAGCAATTGTTTTCCAGTTTGAGGAAAGAGAGAGAACATTGGACTAGTCGTTGAAAGACAGGCAATTACCTGTGTACACCAGACAATAATTAATCAACCTGCCACTAATTTTTAGGTGATCTGAAGTAAAGTAATTTGAGAACAAATTATCACTCATCGCCCTGTTGGTGGCTGTGCTTACACGGGATAACTGTCACTTATATATATATATGATTATCCTTCAGATTCCCGCGATCCAGCAAGAATCTGAACGATTATCGTTCGGTTTTCTGCATGCACCGGCTGAAAGACGAAAGAGAATTCTTTTGCTGAGCTTATGAGAGAGACCAGCAGATCAGTACTGCAAATGAGCCCAAGCCAGAAACTTGAATGTAAGACAGCCTACAAACCAAGTATGAGGTTTTCTAAGTGTATAAGAAGGAAAAACTCAATGCAAAAAGGAGATAAGTGCATTATTTTTTTTCTGCAGGAACTCAGTAAGAAATGTGTGTATTGTAGAGATGAGCGAACGTACTCGTCCGAGCTTGATACTCGTTCGAGTATTAGCGTGTTCGGGATGCTCGTTACTCGTAACGAGTACCACGCGATGTTTGAGTTACTTTCACTTTCATCTCTGAGACGTTAGCGCGCTTTTCTGGCCAATTGAAAGACAGGGAAGGCATTACAACTTCCCCCTGCGACGTTCAAGCCATATACCACCCCCCTGCAGTGAGTGGCTGGGGAGATCAGGTGTCACCCGAGTATAAAAATCGTCCCCTCCCGCGGCTCGCCTCAGATGCGTTGTGAGATAGCTGAGGGACAGTGCTGTTGGTGCCGGAGCTGCTATAGGGAGAGTGTTAGGAGTTAGCGTAGGCTTCAAAAACCCCAACGGTCCTTCTTAGGGCCACATCTAACCGTGTGCAGTAGTGTGGAGGCTGCTTTTAGCAGTGTTGCACATTTTCTTTTTTTTGGTATATCGGCCATGTAGAGCATTGCGCCCTGCAGTAATAGTCCAGGGACAGAAGTGTGGAGGCAGGGAGAGCGTTAGGAGTTATTGTAGGCTTCAAGAACCCCAACGGTCCTTCTTAGGGCCACATCTAACCGTGTGCAGTAGTGTGGAGGCTGCTTTTAGCAGTGTTGCACATTTTCTTTTTTGGTATATCGGCCGTGCAGAGCATTGCGCCCTGCAGTAATACTCCAGGGACAGAAGTGTGGAGGCAGGGCCAGAAGACATATATTATAGATTGAATATACGCAGTGGGCCTTTTCAAAAAAATATTGGAAAAAAATCTATTTGGCCTGCCTGTCACTGTGCTCAGTGTTCTGGGTCCGTGTCTGCTGGGGGTAGTAGTTCTCCAAATAAATACGCAGCCAGCTAAGTGTTACAGCAGGCTTGCGCCAAATTATTTCCTGGCTCTGAAATCACCGGTCTGTTGCAGTTAATAACAGTGCAACACTGCAGTTCCGTGACACACACATCAGGGACAGAATTGTGTAGGCAGGGCCAGAAGACATATATTATAGATTGAATATACGCAGTGGTCCTTTTCAAAAAAAATATTGGAAAAAAATCTATTTGGCCTGCCTGTCACTGTGCTCAGTGTTCTGGGTCCGTGTCTGCTGGGGGTAGTAGTTCTCCAAATAAATACGCAGCCAGCTAAGTGTTACAGCAGGCGTGCGCCAAATTATTTCCTGGGGTTCCGTAAATGAAGTCAGCCTCCAACCACAGGCCAATAAGCGGCACATTTAATTACAGCGTTGTGTTTCTGCATTCCTGGTAATACAGCATGCTGAGGGGTAGGGGTAGGCCTAGAGGACGTGGGCGCGGCCGAGGAGGCGGAGGCCCTAGTCCGGGTGTGGGCACAGGCCGAGCTCCTGATCCAGGTGTATCGCAGCCGACTGCTGCGGGATTAGGAGAGAGGCACATTTCTGGCGTCCCCACATTCATAGCACATTTAATGGGTCCACGCGGTAGACCTTTATTAGAAAATGAGCAGTGTGAGCAGGTCCTGTCGTGGATGGCAGAAAGTGCTTCCAGCAACCTATCGTCCACCCAGAGTTCTGCGCCATCCACTGCTGCAACTCAGAATCCTCTGGCTGCTGCTCCTCCTTCCTCCCAGCCTCCTCACTCCATGAAAATGAGACATTCTGAGGAGCGGGCAGACTCCCAGGAACTGTTCTCGGGCCCCTGCTCAGATTGGGCAGCAGTGGTTCCTCTCCCACCAGAGGAGTTTATCGTGACTGATGCCCAACCATTGCAAAGTTCCCGGGGTCCGGGGGATGAGGCTGGGGACTTCCGGCAACTGTCTCAAGACCTTTCAGTGGGTGAGGAGGCCGATGACGATGAGACACAGTTGTCTATCAGTAAGGTAGTAGTAAGGGCATTAAGTCCGAGGGAGGAGCGCACTGAGGATTCTGAGGAAGAGCAGCAGGACAATGAGGTGACTGACCCCACCTGGTTTGCTACGCCTACTGAGGACAGGTCTTCAGAGGGGGAGGCAAGGGCAGCAGCAGGGCAGGTTGCAAGAGGCAGTGCAGTGGCCAGGGGTAGCGGCAGGGCCAGACCGAATAATCCACCAACTGTTTCCCAAAGCGCCCCCTCGCGCCATGCCACCCTGCAGAGGCTGAGGTGCTCAAAGGTCTGGCAGTTTTTCACTGAGAGTGCAGACGACCGACGAACAGTGGTGTGCAACCTTTGTCGCGCCAAGATCAGCCGGGGAGCCACCACCACCAGCCTCATCACCACCAGCATGCGCAGACATATGATGGCCAAGCACCCCACAAGGTGGGACGAAGGCCGTTCACCGCCTCCGGTTTGCACCGCTGCCTCTCCCCCTGTGCCCCAACCTGTCACTGAGATCCAAGCCCGCTCTGAGGACACAGGCACTACCGTCTCCTGGCCTGCACCCACACCCTCACCTCCGCTGTCCTCGGCCCCATCCAGCAATGTCTGTCAGCGCAGCGTCCAACCGTCGCTAGCGCAAGTGTTTGAGCGTAAGCGCAAGTACGCCGCCACGCACCCGCACGCTCAAGCGTTAAACGTGCACGTAGCCAAATTTATCAGCCTGGAGATGCTGCCGTATAGGGTTGTGGAAACGGAGTCCTTCAAAAGTATGATGGCGGCGGCGGCCCCGCGCTACTCAGTTCCCAGTCGCCACTACTTTTCCCGATGTGCCGTCCCAGCCCTGCACGACCACGTCTCCCGCAACATTGTACGCTCCCTCACCAACGCGGTTACTGCCAAGGTCCACTTAACAACGGACACGTGGACAAGCACAGGCGGGCAGGGCCACTATATCTCCCTGATGGCACATTGGGTGAATTTAGTGGAGGCTGGGACAGAGTCAGAGCCTGGGACCGCTCACGTCCTACCCACCCCCAGAATTGCGGGCCACAGCTCGGTGGTGGTATCTGCGGCAGTGTATGCTTCCTCCACTAAACCACCCTCCTCCTCCTCCTCCTCCAACGCAACCTCTGTCTCGCAATCAAGATGTGTCAGCAGCAGCACGTCGCCAGCAGTCGGTGTCGCGCGGCGTGGCAGCACAGCAGTGGGCAAGCGTCAGCAGGCCGTGCTGAAACTACTCAGCTTAGGAGATAAGAGGCACACGGCCCACGAACTGCTGCAGGGTCTGACAGAGCAGACCGACCGCTGGCTTGCGCCGCTGAGCCTCCAACCGGGCATGGTCGTGTGTGACAACGGCCGTAACCTGGTGGCGGCTCGGCAGCTCGGCAGCCTCACGCACGTGCCATGCCTGGCCCACGTCTTTAATTTGGTGGTTCAGCGCTTTCTGAAAAGCTACCCACGCTTGTCACACCTGCTCGGAAAGGTGCGCCGGCTCTGCGCACATTTCCGCAAGTCCCACATGGACGCTGCCACCCTGCGCACCCTGCAACATCGGTTTAATCTGCCAGTGCACCGACTGCTGTGCGACGTGCCCACACGGTGGAACTCTACGCTCCACATGTTGGCCAGGCTCTATGAGCAGCGTAGAGCTATAGTGGAATACCAACTCCAACATGGGCGGCGCAGTGGGAGTCAGCCTCCTCAATTATTTTCAGAAGAGTGGGCCTGGTTGGCAGACATCTGCCAGGTCCTTGGAAAGTTTGAGGAGTCTACCCAGGTGGTGAGCGGCGATGCTGCAATCATTAGCGTTACCATTCCTCTGCTATGCCTCTTGAGAAGTTCCCTGCAAAGCATAAAGGCAGACGCTTTGCACTCGGAAACAGAGTCGGGGGAAGACAGTATGTCGCTGGATAGTCAGAGCACCCTCCTGTCTATATCTCAGCGCGGTGAGGAGGAGGAGGAAGATGAGGAGGAGGGGGAAGAGACAGATTGGCCCACTGGTGAGGGTACACATGCTGCTGGCCTGTCATCCTTTCAGCGTGTATGGCCTGAGGAGGAGGAGGAGGAGGATCCTGAAAGTGATCTTCCTAGTGAGGACAGCCATGTGTTGTGTACAGGTACCCTGGCACACATGGCTGACTTCATGTTGGGATGCCTTTCTCGTGACCCTCGTGTTACACGCATTCTGGCCACTACGGATTACTGGGTGTACACACTGCTCGACCCACGGTATAAGGAGAACCTTTCCACTCTCATACCCGAAGAGGAAAGGGGTTCGAGAGTGTTGCTATACCACAGGACCCTGGCGGACAAACTGATGGTAAAATTCCCATACGACAGCGCTAGTGGCCGAAGGCGCAGTTCCGAGGGCCAGGTAGCAGGGGAGGCGCGGAGATCAGGCAGCATGTACAGCACAGGCAGGGCAACACTCTTTAAGGCCCTTGACTGCTTTATGGCTCCCCAGCAAGACTGTGTCACCGCTCCCCAGTCACGGCTGAGTCGGCGGGAGCACTGTAAAAGGATGGTGAGGGAGTACGTAGCCGATCGCACGACCGTCCTCCGTGACGCCTTTGCCCCCTACAACTACTGGGTGTCGAAGCTGGACACGTGGCCTGAACTCGCGCTGTATGCCCTGGAGGTGCTTGCTTGTCCTGCGGTTAGCGTCTTGTCAGAGAGGGTGTTTAGTGCGGCTGGGGGAATCGTCACAGATAAGCGTACCCGCCTGTCAACCGACAGTGCCGACAGGCTAACACTCATCAAGATGAACAAAGCCTGGATTTCCCCAGACTTCTCTTCTCCAGCAGCGGACAGCAGCGATACCTAAGCAATACGTAGGCTGCACCCGCGGATGGAAGCATGGTTCTGTATCCCCATCAAAAACGGGGACCTTTTCGCTTCATCAATCTGTGTATAATATTCCTCCTCCTGCTCCTCCTCCTGAAACCTCACATAATCACGCCGAACGGGCAATTTTTCTTAGGCCCACAAGGCTCAGTCATATAATTTTTCTAAACTATTTTTATACGTTTCAATGCTCATTAAAGCGTTGAAACTTTCACCTCAACCAATTTTTATTTTAACTGGGCTGCCTCCTGGCCTAGTTACCAATTAAGCCACATTAACCAAAGCGATTAATGGGTTTCACCTGCCCTCTTGGTTGGCCATGGGCAATTTTTCTGATGTACATTAGTACTGTTGATACAGCAATTTTTGGGGGCCCTCGCCTACAGTGTAATCAAATAAATTTTTAGCCTACCTGCATTACAGCTGACGTTACATCAGCTGTGTTGGGCACTGCAATGGGATATTTTTATGTACCGCCGGTGGCTTCCTGGCACCCACCCATGCTGTGGGTCCACAGGGAGTTGTAAATGCATCTGTGTCCACTTCTAAAGAACCCCAGTCTGACTGGGCATGCAGTGTGGGCCGAAGCCCACCTGCATTAAACATGACATTACTACCTCAGCTGTGATGGGCAATGCAATGGGATATTTTTATGTACCGCCGGTGGGTTCCAGGGAGCCACCCATGCTGTGGATCCACAGGGAGTTGTAACTGCATGTGTCCACTTCTAAAGAACCCCAGTCTGACTGGGGCATGCAGTGTTGGCCGAAGCCCACCTGCATTAAACATGACAATACTACCTCAGCTGTGATGGGCAATGCAATGGGATATTTTTATGTACCGCCGGTGGCTTCCTGGCACCCACCCATGCTGTGGGTCCACAGGGAGTTGTAAATGCATTTGTGTCCACTTCTAAAGAACCCCAGTCTGACTGGGCATGCAGTGTGGGCCGAAGACCACCTGCATTAAACATGACATTATTACCTCAGCTGTGATGGGCAATGCAATGGGATATATTAATGTACAGCCGGTGGGTTCCAGGGAGCCACCCATGCTGTGGGTGCACACGGAATTCCCATTGCAGAGTTGTACCTGCCTGTGACTATTTATAAAAAAACGCGGTCTGACTGGGGCATGCAGACACCTTGACAGAATGAATAGTGTGTGGCACATAGGTTCCCCATTGCTATGCCCACGTGTGCAGCTCCAGATGGAGGTGGCACAGGATTGGATTTCTCATTGCTTCTGTACAGCATTGTGGACTATCGCCCCGCCCCTTTTAAAGAGGGTCGCTGCCTAGCCGTGCCAACCCTCTGCAGTGTGTGCCTGCTTTTCCTCTGGCAGACGCACTTATAAATAGACATGAGTGTGGCGTGGCATGAGGGCAGCTGAAGGCTGGGCAGGGACACTTTGGTGTGCGCTGTGGACACTGGGTCGTGCAGGGGGGGTTGGGCAGCATGTAACCCAGGAGAAGTGGCAGCGGAGTGTCATGCAGGAAGTGATTGTGCTTTGTTGGAGGTAGTGTGGTGCTTAGCTAAGGTATGCATTGCTAATGAGGGTTTTTCAGAAGTAAAAGTTGTTGGGAGGGGGGGGCCCACTCTTGCCGCTATTGTGGCTTAATAGTGGGACCTGGGAACTTGAGATGCAGCCCAACATGTAGCCCCTCGCCTGCCCTATCCGTTGCTGTGTCGTTCCCACCACTTTCTTGAATTGCCCAGATTTTCACAAATGAAAACCTTAGCGAGCATCGGCGAAATACAAAAATGCTCGGGTCGCCCATTGACTTCAATGGGGTTCGTTACTCGAAACGAACCCTCGAGCATCGCGAAAAGTTCGTCTCGAGTAACGAGCACCCGAGCATTTTGGTGCTCGCTCATCTCTAGTGTATTGTTGTTTCATGCAGAAAGGTTTTCAAAGCCTTTAACTTTTCAGGGTCGTTTGTTGTGCTTTGCATCAATTTAAAGTTTGTTGTGACAGTGTATTTAACGTGTTAAGTTTCAAGTTACTGTTTGCAATATCTGTATGCCTTTCTTGTATCCTGTTACCCATAACTCTACACAACATTCCATATGGGTCTGTCTGGCAATTTTTATATAGGTAGAACTATATTCTCAGCATGTTCATCTACTCCCCTTTCAATGCTTCCCATGATCCTATTTGCCTTGGCAGCAGCTGCCTGACATTGGTTGCTTTAGTTCAGTGAATTATATCACCTAATAGCCCTATTATATATTGCTAAGAATTATTTACAATAACAATTATTGCATATGCATAAGACCTTGTCAGAATGACATTCTTTCTTACTTTCTTAGGATCCTAGACATTTTAGAAATGAAGCATAACTTCATGCTCAATAACCTCCAGTTTTTTGTTTTTTTTACCAAAACAAAAGCGTGTTATAAATAGACGAATCCAGTAATAAAATCATAGATTGACTTCTGTAAAAACACGTAAACACTGCCAAGTAAAACCAGAAGGAACATGGAGATCACTCAACACGAGGAGCTCTTTGCAAGTCTTGTAACATCAAAGTCCACTGTAAGTGTAACGTGTAGGAGTGTCAGTGCGATCCGCTGCAGGGCACCATAACAAGGTAATAGAAGACCAGAGATGCTTGCCGGATTGATGACAGTTTAAGGTCAGCAATAACTGACACGCATTCTACATTGTCAGGTCAATCGCATCTGACATTGAAATAAAGTGGAGATGGTTGAATAATGTAAACGGTTTCATTGTATGAAATTTGCAATTAGAATTATTTCTGCCTGAGTGTTTGCAGAGGACATGAGGGATTGTATCTAAATAGCGTCTAATTATTTTACTGGATTGAAGAAATTAACATTTTTTTTTCTACAAGTGAAGTTTATGACTCCAAAGGGAGGAGATAAAATATATATGTAAAGTGCTGTGGAATATATTGGCGCTATATACATAATATATGATCTATACTACCTGATATCCAATTATATGTTGACACGTTACAAGTAACCACTTAATATGTTTATTATATGTTTACTTAATGTATATACTTTTGCTTATATGACACCAACGTATTCCACAGCGTGATTTCACTACTCACATGAGGCTTTTTTTTCCCACTGGGGCTCACAGTCTAAATTCCCTATCACAAGCACACATATAAGGGCCAAATTACTGAGCAGTATATTTTTAGAGTTGAATGGAAGTTTGCAAAAATGGAAATTCTGCAAAAAAATGTATACAAACTTTATGCAGATGTTGTCCATAGTTAGATTCAAACCCAGGAAAGTTTATGGCTCTGCAAGAATATATCTACATTATAAGATCTTGGAAATACATAGTGCCCCCGTAGAGTAATAGTGAGCACACACCCCCCCCCCCCACCGCATCCCCATAGAGTAACAGTGCTTCATTCAGTAACAATACCCCCTTTGTGTTCCATTCAGTTGTAGTGTTCCTATTGTGTCACATTCAGTTATAGAGCCCCATTTAGTAATAGTACCCTTTTTGTCCTTCCATTCAGTCATAGTGTCCCAATTTTGCACCCAATCAGTAGTAGTGTTTCAACTGTGCCCTCATTCAGTAAAAGTGTCCCCTTTGTGCACCCATCCAGTTGTAGCATCCCAACTGTGCCCCCATTCAGTTATAACACCAAAATTGTGCCCCCATTTAGTAGCAATGCCTCTATTTTGCTACCATGCAGTTATATTGGCCAACATGTGCCTCCACCCAATAATAGTGCCCCGCTTTGTGTCAATATATGCCGGTCTAAGTAAAGAGCATCCTGGAGTAATGTGCGCCAAGTGCATTAAAAGGAGAAACACATCTAGTGCATATCTGGCCAGTCTGTGTGTAAGACCTCACTCACACAAGCATTGCGTTTTCACGCTGGCTGCATTGTGGCCGAAAAATGCACAAATGGGAGAAAGACGCAATTGAGTCGCAGCCAAAATTCGCGTTTTCTTGCCTATTCACACAAGCGGCTGCAGCATATTAGTGAAGATATACGCCGCAGCCTGGAAATCCCTTGGTCGGCATAAATCCTAAGGGATGACTTCTAATGGCTCAATAGAGCCAGCTGTAAGCTTTTAGCAGCCTTGGACACTGTTAAACTCCACCCCCCTCCTTTTTATAGCAGCTCCCATAGGAGTCTATGGGTACTGCCAGCGTATATCAGCCAAAAGATAGGGCAAGATCTATCTTTTACCGACCATGTATAAAATCAGCCGACGTATGCGGCTAAATTAGCCATGTAAAAACACTTATGTGAATGACTCCTAATACTGTGAAATCTACATCCGCTATGAGCTGGCATTGAGTTCCAGTATAATTTATGTCCGTTTCTGGCATAAACTATATCAAAACTGATAGGCTGTAGAAGCCATGCCTTCTTTTGTATGGCCCCACCCAGATTTATAAAAGTGGCATGCAGGCGCAAAAGGACAAAAAAAATCACAAGTTTTTGTGAAAGTTTATCTTGTACAAAAATCTGCAGCTTTTTAATGTCAGGAAAGTGGTTTATACTGTAAAATAAATTTGCGGCATGGATTTTGTGTTATGTTGGGCAGATCTTTGAGAGCTCTGCCCTGTAGGTGGTACAGAGCGTGCAGGTATACAGCTGTATTTCTATGTAGACAGCTAGATGTTTAGTTTAGTAGTTTACTTTCTAGGTCTTGCAGTGACAGTGCCAAGGGACTAATTAAGTAAAACTCCTGAGTATCATACACAGTTTTCAAGCAGTCTGTTTTCTCCAGCTGACTCCTGGAGTTTAGACCCGCAGGGTCCACTTGATACAGACATCTCTGGAGGGCTTGTCTGGAAATAAACCTGTTCAATGCAAGACCAGGACAAAACCAGGCATGTTACATGTTAAATTTAGACGTGTTTTATTCACCAGATTACAAAAAGGTGTCAAGAAATAAAAATGAAGATCAGGATAAATTGGCAAGTGCTGCAGTGCTCTACACAGCACCGGAGAGGTCCGACGCTGGACCCATACTGCGACATATGCTACTTGTGTCTAGAGACCGCAGATGGTTCCAACAGAAACAGAGCAATGGATCAGCATCTCAATTATGTAAATATATGCTTACTATGCAAATGAAAATGGCTTTCTGCTTATTTTACATAAATCTCACATTTTCATTACGCTCAGGCTTATGCCAGGAACTACTCTGGAGATGCTCCTGAGAAACTGATTAGAAACAGCCCACCTGAGAAAAAGAGAAGAACAAGAGAAAGATCGGCTGCATCAGACACCTGGGAGCATTTAGGGACCATATGTGTTCTTTACATGAGCTTCTTTAGACAATGGGAGACAGAGGAAGGATCAGATATACATGACTTTTCAGGTGACTTTGCAGAATTGTCTGCTATGTGTGTACAGGAGAAATAACACTATTTCTGGTTATTACATGACTTGCATCCTCTATTTATCACTAGTTTTCCTCTCAACAGGCCCCATCTTTAATTCTCAGTTGTCCCTGAACAGCTGGGTGGAGGGTAGCTGCTATAATGTCTTCCATACGGTGCACATACAAGAAAGAAGGATATCTTCTCTATCTCTTTGTAGCACACCCTCATAACTAACAGCCTCATTAAGAACATTATACAGCAGTAATGAGGAGTGTTGATGTGATTTCAGTAGCTGGGAAACAGTAAACAGTTACTGTGAGCTGCAGCATCATCTCAGTAGTGAATATTTGTAAACTCCTTTTAATGAAAGCCAGAAGGCTACACCTCAATCCCATATCTGTCTGCCTTTTAAAAAGCTAACACTTACATCCAACTTTCCAATCACCAACCAATCCTGACAGATTACTGGGCTATTTAGGGCTACTCCCACCTGAGCAGTCAGCCTCTGTAGTGACCCAGTACATCATCCTGGTCCCCTCATAAATGTCATATATGTTTGTCTTATGTTGATGCACTGTGCAAGCCTGTCTTATCATTTCCAGTATGTGTATTAAATGTTTAGTGACAGAGCTTTTTTCCATTTTCGTTTTTTCCTCCCCCCTTTAAAAAAAATCATGACTCCTTTATTTAACCATCAATCTAGCTGTATGAGGGCTTGTTTTTTGCGGGACGAGTTGTATTTTTCAATGGCACTATTTATTGTACCATATAATGTCCTAAAAAACTTTTAAAAAATTCTAAGTGGAGAGAAATGAAAAAAACTACATTTCACCATCTTTCGGTGCATCTTGTTTCTACGGCGCACAAACTGTAACAAAAATGACATGATAACTTTATTCTATGTGTCAGTACAATTACTACGATATCAAACTTATATAGTTTTTTTCTGTACTACTTGTATTTTTTAGTTTTTAAATATAGATATTTAATTTTTTTTAAATTATTTTCTGTCTCTATTTTCTGCGCAGAATAACTTTTTCATTTTTCCGACATAGTTGTGTGAGGGCTCATTTTGTGCGGTATATCTTGTCATTTCCATTGGTACCGTATTTGAATACAAACGACTTTTTGATCGCTTTTTATAATATTTTTTTTTTGGAGATAGGGTGACCAAAAAGCGCATTCTGGCGTTCTTTATTTTTTTTCAGATGTTGTTCACCATGCAGGGTAAATAATGCATTACTTTGATAGATCAGACTTTTATGGACGCAACGATAACAAATACGTATTTTTTCTGTATTATTTAGATTTTTTTATTGCAAATATGGCAAAAGGTTTTTTTTAACTTTTATTACTTTTTTAAAAATAATTAGTAAAACTTTATTGTTTTCTTTTTTCCACTTCCTTTTCGTCCACGGGGGGGACCACAACCAGCGATGCTTTGATCACTCCTGCAGTATGATGTAATGCAATAGCATCACATCATACTGCATTCTGAAAGGCACCTACCAAGCCACCCCACGGGGACAGCTTGATAGGCATTCTGCCAAGACAGCCATGGGGCCTTTCAGAAGGCCCCTGGCTGCCATGACACCTGCACGGCTCCCAAACTCATGGCAGAGGGGGGGCGTATGGGCCTCCTGAATATCAGTTGGGGCATTTAAAGGGTAAATAGCCACGATTGACCACATGGCCGACTGCAGCTATTACCCGCGGATATCAGCTGTAATAGACAGCTGACACACGCGCTGTATAGAGGGAGATAGTGGCGCCATCTCCCTCCATACACGTTTTGAAATGGCAGGATGTAAAAACACTACTGGGCCGTCACTAAGGGGTTAATAAAATCCAAAGCCTGTGTGTAAATGTATCGCCTGTCATGTCATGTGGTGTGAGAGGAGGTTATAAAAGGGAGTGTATGAGAGTGGGAGTTAGCCCATGTCTTCAGGAGTATTGCTGTTCAGGAGGTCCAGGTGCATGGGGACACCTTTAGTCCTCATGTACTGACGCACAGAGGAGGAGAGATTTCCCATACCAAGTATGTTTGGATGTTAATGGAGTGAGCCCCAAAGAAAGAGAAAGCAATTGTAAGTAACTACTTCTTCTCAAGGCCAGTGCAGAGGTACTATTTCACTGTCTAATTTTCCTACGCAGCCGTCTGGAGCCTGGATCACCGCGTAGAGGTACACACTTTAAGTGACACACACACGCATCTTCCAGACTGGGTGGAGGTACTGCAAGAGAATAATCACTGTTCCCACACATGTTTCTTTGATTTTATGAGAGCTGTGTGAAGGTACTACATTTTGAATACTAGCTTTTTTACCTGCACTGTGAAATCTATAAGTGAACCGCCTTGTAATTATTGTTCCAAGTAAAGTTTGCCAGGCTCTAACTGTTCCTAGGTACACGTGGGACTAAGAAACTATCTCAGACTCAGTTTACTATCCGCCTAGGGTTATACCGGTGTGTATAGGAACGGTGGCGTCACCCATGACAACTACAACCCCTGTTATCCTGTTTAATGGGCATTCCCTATCCTAGGGCTGTCTCAGATGGCCTGCAGTGTTACTCTGGCCTTAGCTGCATGTGTCCCTCCAGGAAGGAGTCTGGTAAGTGGCAACGTGACACATCACCACTATACCCTCCCAGCTCCCCACGTATGTCAGGTGTCCAGTGTCTCCCTATGGGATGCAGCAATCTCCATATTATGTGAAGGTGCAAGTTTATTTCTGTCTTACCTCCCGGTATTTGGTTCATACCTGAACCAACCTGACCTATTTAACCCTGACCTTCACTTGTTATTTGACAATGCTTTGCTTGTCTTCTGCCTGCCCTAATTCTTGGCCTGATCTACACTGTGATGGTATTCCACCTGCCCTGACTCTGGCTATGTACTACAACTACAACCCTGTTTACACCCTCTGGTATCGCATTAAGGACAACCTGCGCAATCGCATGTGCTGTGGAGTCACCTGCACCAAACTTGATAAGCAATTGTACCTTTTTTTCATGCCAGAATGACCATGCCATACCAAAAATGAAATGTGACAAGAAAGAAGGCAGAGTTAGAAAAATTGCTAACAGAGTTATTAAAGAAATGTCTTCAAATTTTGACAAATTTTTAAGTGTAGGTGAGGGCAGCTATCTAATGAAGTGCAGATGACTGTGATATTATCAGCAGTCTTACATTACATATAACTATATCAGACTACTAATATAATTTTCTTATAAAACTTTAGTTCTATAAACATTGGCTTTGTTGTTCATTTTGAGAAGTTCTTCAAAAAAATTGATGCATGAAAGTCTTTTAAACATCACCAAAACGTTGCAATGGGGAATTAATATGACTGTTAGACTTCTTAATAGCAGCAGAGGAACAGGGAGAGGTGTAAACTTTAGTGACTGTTAAACAGTCCTCAACAGAGCTATGTCACCACAGTAAGTGGAAACCTGCTCCCCTCTCCACTGAAACCATCTTTAAATAAAACTTAAAAAATGAAACTGTGATGTCCACATGTCATTTATTGATTTCCACTTTCCTGGGTTCTAACAATGTCTCCCAGTACTGAGATACAGGGGCATACCTAAAGGCTCAGGGGCCCGGGTGCAAAAGTTCAGCCTTCACCCCTACTCCGTACCCATACCTGAACTGTGCTGCATACAACTGCAAAACAATTTTCCATACATGATCTAGCCCCTTGGCGTAATCTTTGCAAACATGACTCATTTCCTGGATGACATGAATATTTGTTTGTAGCCCCGTGGGCCACTCTCACACACACACACAGCTTTTTACCGCTATTAGCGCAGTGTCTTGAGCACTGTGTAACCGCAGTAAAACGCTCTTATTGATTTTAATGGTGTTACTCATACCTGCGCTTGAACGCAGTGTTTCTCATGCTGTGAATTTCGAGAGCTGTCTATTCTATTTTTTCTTTTTTGCGTTTTTTAACATACCTCCTCACCCAACACAATGATGGCGTGCATTGAAAAGCACTGTCAAACTCTGTACCATGTGTTCAAAACCGCCATTCACAATTGCGGTAAAAATGCAACAATTTCGAGCTGCATTTGCTGAACACATGTGAGAAAGTGGCCTTAGGCTAGGTTCATGTTTTTGGTTGAACTTTTGAACCACAATTAAGAAAAACACATAAAAAGCTGCATGCGGTATTCAAACTGCATACACTATTAAAAACCACATGTGTTTTGAATGCATTTTTTAATTGTGTATAAAGTGTGCAATTATATGCAGTATATACAGGGAGATGTATAACTTATACCAGAGATAGATAGATGAGAGAGAAAAAGATAGATAGAAGAGAGAGATAAACAGACAGACAGATAGATGAGAGAGATTGATAGATTAGATAAATCTCAGCCAATCAATGCAGCGCTCGCTGAACCAACACGACGGCTGTGATTGACTGAGAGCAGCGCTTGCTAAACCAATCAGAGCCATTGCTTCCTGGAGGCGGGATTTATGAACCCTGCAACTAGGAAGTGATGTTCTGTCGGCGGCTGAGGAGCGCAGGACGCACTGCGGAGCTACGGAACTTTGGAGACAAGCGGGAGGGACCCGGACAGCAGCTGCTAGGCAAGTAAAATAAGACATTCTCTGAAAATAAGACCTAGTGCCTCTTTTGGGGCACAAATTAATATAAGAGAGGGTCTTATTTTGGGGTAAACATGGTATTAGAGCCTAATATATTAGGTGCTATGAATAGTAATTTTCATGCATATAACATTATGTATAGAACCGTCTACCTTTCATACATTAGAAAGCTGAGCTAAAGAGATTCCCCAGGAATCCGGCTGTGATAAACATGTCTTTTATCACATTTTGCAGTATGTATCAGAGTAATAAATAAGTAATCCTGGCACAATGACTGCTGCCATCGCCGAACAGCAACAAATCTCACTATTGATATCACTTTTCACAGATACTTATCTCCTAAGTCAATGCAAATCAGACTCAAAAATCATATGAAGGTTTATGGCCATTTAAATGTTCTTCGCATCAGATTTTGTGTCACGATTGCAGGCAGCACAGACTTGCTCCCACACAGAAAGCTCCATGAAGCCTGGCTGTCTAAATCAGGCAACATGAAATCATATTCGGCAGGAAAAAAAGATTTCAAGTCTGAAAACTGCAGACTGGAATATAAAACGTTGCAAGGAGTGAGCGGCGGAGAAGCTGCCCGTAGGCTCTACTGTATTGTCGGTAGATCCGGAGGTTGGTTGGAAAATCCCAGCAAAATCTAATGTGTGTCCCACCGGATAATGCTTCCACTCCTCTCAACCCATCCCTATGGGGAAAAGCAACACTGGGGGTACTCTTACCATGTTATTGGGGGTCGGACAGATGTCTCATGTTTATGGTAGTCCTACGGCCCATTTCCAAGTTCAGATTTTCTGTCCGTGTGCTGTCTGTATTTTTTACTGCCTGAATACGGACAACACAAAGACCCATTAAAGTAAACTGGTGTATTCTTTCTTAGGGCGGCTTCACGCAGGGGCGTATTGCATAATACGCTTGCCCCTGCTTTGTGCACGAGCCTGCACACAATACTTTATTTGCGCAGGCACCGCAAGTTCATATTGGCAGGGGAATCACCAGATGGTCATGTGATCTTTAATTCTGACCAGATTTACTTGGGTTTATGTGTTCAATTTCTTGTCTTTTTTACAGTCTGTGTGATGCTATTACATGGACCCTACCACAGAAACTGCCTAGATGGGGATACAGACACTCCTGTCACAGTTACTAATGGAAATCGCACAGCTCCTGTCACACAGTTATAATAGAGGAGATCACAGCTCATCCTCCTGACTGTATATTTATGGTCTGTAGCTTATTTAGGTGAATATAGAAGGTAATGATAATAAAACTGCTCCCTCTCAAGGCAGAAATGGTACAGACTTTAGCTAATACTATGCTGATGCATCATGGCATAGATCTGAACGTGAAAGCAAAATCTATCACCACCAAGAGGGTGGCTGATAAGCATCAGACAAGAAGCTGAACTGAATGGAAGTGGCTGCAAGACACAGAGGAGACCCCCAGAGTGTGACAGGCAATCAGATGAGGGGGGCTGACATGGAAGAATGTATTTTCACTGGAGTGGCCCTTTGAGTCAGTAAGCATTCATTGGACTTAGCCCTCTATTTCAGACACCATATAATTACAGTTACAAGAACCACAACATCACCTCCTACCCAGACTCCGGATATAAACCACCATAGGGTTTTAGCAGAGGCTCATAAAACAGCAGGGGGCACAGATGTTAAAAGTCAGTCTTAGGCCGGCTACACAGGACCAAATTTGCCGTTGATGGGTGTTACCATTCCTCCAGTCAGTGGGGGGGGGTGTTTATATAGTCTGACACTATCCAACCCCTGTAGATAGCATAGAATGTGTAGGGACACACCCTACTGACAAGGAGAATGGCAACACCCAGTTGTCATTTCAATCCTATATTTTCAGGAGGTATAAAAGAGGAACATCACAATGCAGAGTTATTATTTATGATGAATGCAAGCAAGTGATGGGTTTGCAGGTTATATCCACACTACAATGTGCACAATTGGCTAACCTCCCACCATAAGGCCTCATGTCCACGAACATATCGGTAAAACGCTATGGGTCTCCCCTCAGTGCTTTACCGATGTTTGTGATATCGAGTCTGCTGGCTGCGAGTGCACTGCGGGCACGGTCATGTGCAGAGTGAATATTTTTTTAATAACTTTTCCTCTCTGTTTCATAGGGGGGTTGTATATGAAAACATTGTCCATACGCAATTTATTGTGTCTGCACAGCGATTGCATATGCTGCCTATACAAATGTATAGGGCTCACTCTGCATAGTGTGCAGAGAAATAGCGCATGCTGCGATCTATTTCTCGTGCGTATCGATGCGCAGTGTCTACATGCACATGTGCATGGATCAATGAAAGTCAATTGACTTTCATTGACTCCATTCACAGAGTATCACGGTGAATGGAGTCAATGAAGCCGTGCATAACATGACTAATACGTGGTGAAAACACGGTCATGGACACAAGCCCTAACTGCGGGGCACGGCTCATGTTACATATACATATATTTCACCTAGACAAATGTACCCATCAATATAATATCTCATTCACATCAGCATTGGTGGTTCTGTTTGGAATCTCCGTCAATGATTTCTGCTAAAAGACAGGATAAACTAGCAAAGCATGCAATACTTTGTCATCCTGGCGATTCGGCAAATCTGGCAACATTCGCCTTCCATTCAGTTCTGTCATATAATGGTTCCGTTTGGCCTGGGGTTGCAATTTTCCTGCACTGCGCCCTTATTATATTGTAGGAAGAAAGCCATTATCATTTTAAAGGGGTTGTCTAGTCATAAACTATTGATGACCTGTTCTCTTCAATAGTAGATTGGTGGGTGCTTGCCTTTTGGGGCCCCGCACTGATCAGCTGTTCTCTGGGTCACTGCAGTTGTGCAGTGAGATGATTTCTGCAGGAAGCAGACAGTTCAATTCCCATTGCAGTGGCCAAGCTTGGTATTGCAGGCCTAGCTCTCAATAAAGTGAACGGGATCTTGGAATGCAATACCATGCCTGACCACTGCAGTGGAAACAGCGCTGTCTGCTTCCTGCAGAAATCAGTTCAGTGCACAAGCACACCAGCCTGGCTAACAACTGAATTGCTGCGGTTCCTGGGTGATGGAGCCCCTCTCCCACTGATATACAACTGATGACATCCTAAGGATAGACTATCAATAGTTTTCAACTGGACAACCCCTTTAAAGCTGTATACAAACATACTTCATGCCACAGGGCATTCTATTAAATGAGCATACATGCTGAGTGCCTATTACATACAGTCTTTGTATGGACGTTCTTCCGCTGTTAGCCAAATAGTGAAGCGAAGTATGAATAAAATGCCTGCCAGGCTATTTATTTCCACTCCGAGCTACAGGTGGCATATTATTCCTCCCATAAAACAATAAATATACATATGTTCTGCAGATCGAGAACAAATCGCTAACTTCAAACGCGTTTGCGCTGGTGCTTTGATGATCCATAGTGTGGAAGGTACAACACTGTTTAATTAAATGTAAATCTATAAAACATCTTCCCCACACATTATGTTTGATGTGATGTAAAATATTTCCGAAGGGCTGAGTTTGTGCTGTTCACGGCTTTATGGCCATGATAATTGGGATTAGACAAAAAAGATGGAAAAGGGGAACTAGTGGAGGAAAGCCAATTCCAGAGCGAAATCAAAGAGCATTGAATGGACCCCTTAAATGTTTTATATAAATCCGCTCTACTGTCATAGCAAATGTAATATCGGTGGAGCCGCAAAGGGTTTTGCTTTACCTATTGTATGCAGATAGATATTTCCCAATGTGTCCTCTTCTCCAGCTCACCTCGGCCCTTAGCGTGAATGTGACAGCCAAGTTCTTTTTCTGCAGCTGACGCATGCCATGTGTCATTGCCACATTCTATCTAAGGGGTGGGGCAAGCTGCAGAAGAAGTCACATGATGGGTAGATGTCTTGAAGAAATCCTTGAACGCTGCACTCTTAAGGCACATGGCCGCGAGGTACACTTTTAAAAATATTATTCCAAGAAAAGCAGAAGGGAGGATCTCCAGATCTACTAAGTGATGCGCGATTCACTAGTTAAAGGGGTTGTCCTGCGGCAGCAAGTGGGGTATACACTTCTGTATGGCCATATTAATGCACTTTGTAATGTACATCGTGCATTAATTATGAGCCATACAGAAGTTATTCACTTACCTGCTCCGCTGCTAGCGTCCTCATCTCCATGGTGCCGTCTAATTTCAGCGTCTAATCGCCCGATTAGACGCGCTTGCGCAGTCCGGTCTTCTCCCTGGTGAATGGGGCCACTCGTGCCGGAGAGCGGCTCCTCGTAGCTCCGCCCCGTCACGTGTGCCGATTCCAGCCAATCAGGAGGCTGGAATCGGCAATGGACCACACAGAGCCCACGGTGCACCATGGGAGAAGACCCGCGGTGCATCGTGGGTGAAGATCCCGGCGGCCATCTTAGTAAGGTAAGGAAGAAGTCGCCGCAGCGCGGGGATTCGGGTAAGTACTAAACGTTTGTTTTTTTTAACACATGCATTGGGTTTGTCTCGCACCGAACGGGGGGCCTATTGAATAAAAAAAAAAACATTTTGGTGCGGGACAACCCCTTTAAGGTATCTATATAGAATGAATTCACAAGTTTCTATATTTAATCAGACTTAAACTTTCTTAATTTGACGGGTTTTATTTGTGTATACCTTCGACTCTCAGAAAATGAACGACAAAATGGACAAGACTACTTCCGGACTGATCCATTTTAACCACTTCCTGCATCTCTAAACTATCATCCAGAAAGGGCTCCCATCCAGGACATAATTGATGGGTGCTGATAGGTTAGCATTGTAGCTTGGAGCCCAGTGACGGCTCCCAGGGATGCCGTGAATAGATGATTATTAAGCCCTGTGGCAAGGCTTAATAGGCAACATTGAAAATTACTATATATTGCAATACTTAAGTATTGCAGGATATAGTACAAGTGATTAATTGATCACAAGTTCAGAACCCTATGGGGACTAAAATAAAATGTTTAATGAAAGGCTTAATAACATTTTTAAAGAAAAAAAAATCAAAAGTTTAAAACACACCCCTTCTTGCAAGAAAAACTTTAAACATTGAAAAAAAACTCGCATTTGATATTACTGTGTTTGTAAAAGTCCATAATATTAAAATATACCACTATGTATCCTGGATAGAGGTCACTGAAAAAAAAAACCAGTAGCACTAAGGGGGAAATCCAGCTCAGCCAATACTAAAATAAGAAATTTAAAATGTACCCTTTATTACAAAACTATAAAAAATCTAGAACATTGGGGCATTGACCATAATGCATAAAAATATACGTACATACATGATTGGTTAAAAGGTCAAGTATGCCTGATTTTTCAGAATAAGCTGTATTGTGTGTACATGAGGAATAACATTATCTCTGGTCATTAAATGACTTGCATCCTGCATTTATCACCAGTTTCCCCTTTGCAGGCTCCATTTCTAATTCTCTCTGAGCTTGCGGGTGCTATAATGTCTTCTATACACAGTACATGAAGAAAAGAGCAGATGTTGCTCCCTAACTCTCTGTAGCACACAGAGAAATAACAGCTTTAGGGAGGGCATTGTACAGCAGTACTGAGAAGTGCAGATGTGATTTCAGTAGCTATAACACAGTAAACACTTACTACTACCTACAGCAGGTTCTGTGTCTCTCTGCCTCTCTCACCCTCGTCCTCCCCTCTTCTCTCCCTAGACTTCTATATACAGCATGAGGCATCACCCTCCTCCACTTCCTATTATTTTCCGTCGTCTCGGTGTCTGTTACTGACTTCACATGTCAACAGGCATTGGATGACAAATTAGAAGGAATTGAGTTCCCTACTTTACAGTGCTTTTGGAACATAAAAATGTAATTTTAGGTAAATAAAGTGATTTGAACTTTTGCTAGATATCACATTGGTTATTATTAGAGATGAGCGAACGTACTCGTCCGAGCTTGATACTCGTTCGAGTATAAGCATGTTCGAGATGCTCGTTACTCGTGACGAGTACCACGCGATGTTCGAGTTACTTTCACTTTCATCTCTGAGACGTTAGCGCGCTTTTCTGGCCAATAGAAAGACAGGGAAGGCATTACAACTTCCCCCTGCGACGTTCAGGCCCTATACCACCCCCCTGCAGTGAGTGGCTGGCGAGATCAGGTGTCACCGGAGTATAAAAATCGGCCCCTCCCGCGGCTCGCCACAGATGCATTCTGACATAGAGGAGGGAAAGTGCTGTTGGTGCCGGAGCTGCTATAGGCAGAGTGTTAGGAGTATTTTTGGCTTCAAGAACCCCAACGGTCCTTCTTAGGGCCACATCTAACCGTGTGCAGTACTGTGGAGGCTGCTTTTTGCAGTGTTGCACTTTTTTTTTTTGGTATATCGGCCGTGTGGAGCATTGCGCCCTGCAGTAATACTCCAGGGCCAGAAGTGGTGGTTAGGCAGGGACAGAAGACATATATTGTGAGGCAGGGACAGAAGACATATATTGTGAGGCAGGAACAGAAGACATATATTGTGAGGCAGGGACAGAAGACATATTTATTGAATATAGGCAGTGGGCCTTTGCAAAAACATTTGGGGAAAAAAATCTATTTGGTCTGCCTGTGACTGTCCTCAGTGTTCTGGGTCTGTGCTGGGTGTAGTAGTCCTCCTAATTCATACGCAGCCAGCTAAGTGTTACAGCAGGCTTGCGCAAAATTATTTCCTGGCTCTGTGTTGGCTGTTAAATCACCGCTGTATTCCAGTCCACAGTGCAACACTCTGCAGTTATTTGACATACTCCAGGGCCAGTAGTGGTGACGCAGAGAGAGAAGAGATATATTTATTGAATATAGGCAGTGGGCCTTTGCAAAAACATTTGGGGAAAAAAATCTATTTGGGCTGCCTGTGACTGTCCTCAGTCTTCTGGGTCTGTGCTGGGTGTAGTTGTCCTCCTAATTCATACGCAGCCAGCTAAGTGTTACAGCAGGCTTGTGCAAAATTCTTTCCTAACGTTCCGTAAGCGAAGTCAGCCTCCAACCACAGGCCAATAAGCGGCACATTTAATTACAGCGTTCTGTTTCTGCACTACTGGTAATACACCATGCTGAGGGGTAGCGGTAGGCCTATAGGACGTGGACGCGGGCGAGGACGCGGAGGCCCAAGTCAGGGTGTGGGCACAGGCCGAGCCAGTGCGGTGGCCAGGGGTAGAGGCAGGGCCAGACCGAATAATCCACCAACTGTTTCCCAAAGCGCCCCCTCGCGCCATGCCACCCTGCAGAGGTCAAGGTGCTCAAAGGTGTGGCAGTTTTTCACAGAGACGCCTGACGACCGACGAACAGTGGTGTGCAACCTTTGTCGCGCCAAGATCAGCTGGGGAGCTACCACCACCAGCATGCGCAGGCATATGATGGCCAAACACCCCACAAGGTGGGACGAAGGCCGTTCACCGCCTCCGGTTTGCACCACTGCCTCTCCCCCTGTGCCCCAACCTGCCACTGAGATCCAACCCCCCTCTGAGGACACAGGCACTACCGTCTCCTGGCCTGCACCCACACCCTCACCTCCGCTGTCCTCGACCCCATCCAGCAATGTCTCTCAGCGCAGCGTCCAGACGTCGCTAGCGCCACTGTTTGAGCGCAAGCGCAAGTAAGCCGCCACGCACCCGCACGCTCAAGCGTTAAACGTGCACATTGCCAAATTGCTCAGCCTGGAGATGCTGCCATATAGGCTTGTGGAAATGGAGGCTTTCAAAAGTATGATGGCGGCGGAGGCCCCGCGCTACTCGGTTCCCAGTCGCCACTACTTTTCCCGATGTGCCGTCCCAGCCCTGCACGACCACGTCTCCCGCAACATTGTACGCGCCCTCACCAACGCGGTTACTGCCAAGGTCCACTTAACAACAGACACGTGGACAAGCACAGGCGGGCAGGGCCACTATATCTCCCTGACGGCACATTGGGTGAATTTAGTGGAGGCTGGGACAGAGTCAGAGCCTGGGACCGCTCGCGTCCTACCCACCCCCCGAATTGCGTGCCCCAGCTCGGTGGTGGTATCTGCGGCGGTGTATGCTTCCTCCACTAAACCACCCTCCACCTCCTCCTACGCAACCTCTGTCTCGCAATCAAGATGTGTCAGCAGCACGTCGCCAGCAGTCGGTGTTGCGCGGCACGGCAGCACAGCGGTGGGCAAGCGTCAGCAGGCCGTGCTGAAACTACTTAGCTTAGGAGAGAAGAGGCACACGGCCCACGAACTGCTGCAGGGTCTGACAGAGCAGACCGACCGCTGGCTTGCGCCGCTGAGCCTCCAACCGGGCATGGTCGTGTGTGACAACGGCCGTAATCTGGTGGAGACTCTGCAGCTCGGCAGCTTCACGCACGTGCCATGCCTGGCCCATGTCTTTAATTTGGTGGTTCAGCGCTTTCTGAAAAGCTACCCACACTTGTCATACCTGCTCGGAAAGGTGCGCCGGGTCTGCGCACATTTCCGCAACTCCAAGACGGATGCTGCCACCCTGCGGACCCTGCAACATCGGTTTCATCTGCCAGTGCACTGATTGCTGTGCGACGTGCCCACACAGTGGAACTCTACGCTCAACATGTTGGCCAGGCTCTATGAGCAGCGTAGAGCTATTGCGGAATACCAACTCCAACATGGGCGGCGTAGTGGGAGTCAGCCTCCTCAATTATTTACAGAAGAGTGGGCCTGGTTGGCAGACAACTGCCAGGTCCTTGGAAACTTTGAGGAGTCTACCCAGATGCTGAGCGGGGATGCTGCAATCATTAGCGTCACCATTCCTCTGCTATGCCTCTTGAGAAGTTCCCTGCAAAGCATAAAGGCAGACGCTTTGCACTCGGAAACGGAGGCGGGGGAAGACAGTATGTCGCTGGATAGTCAGAGCACCCTCATGTCTATATCTCAGCGCATTGCGGAGGAGGAGGAGGGGGAGGAGCATGAGGAGGAGGGGGAAGAGACAGCTTGGCCCACTGCTGAGGGTACACATGCTGCTTGCCTGTCATCCATTCAGCGTGTATGGCCAGAGGAGGAGGAGGAGGAGGAGGAGGTGGAGGAGCATGAGGAGGAGGGGGAAGAGACAGCTTGGCCCACTGCTGAGGGTACACATGCTGCTTGCCTGTCATCCTTTCAGCGTGTATGGCCAGAGGAGGAGGATCCTGAAAGTGATCTTCCTAGTGAGGACAGCCATGTGTTGCGTACAGGTACCCTGGCACACATGGCTGACTTCATGTTAGGATGCCTTTCTCGTGACCCTCGCGTTACACGCATTCTGGCCACTACGGATTACTGGGTGTACACACTGCTCGACCCACGGTATAAGGAGAACCTTTCCACTCTCATTCCCGAAGAGGAAAGGGGTTCGAGAATGATGCTATACAACAGGGCGCTGGTGGACAAACTGATGGTAAACTTCCCATCCGACAGCGCTAGTGGCCGAAGGCGCAGTTCCGAGGGCCAGGTAGCAGGGGAGGCGCAGAGATCAGGCAGCTTGTACAGCGCAGGCAGGGGACCATTATCCAAGACCTTTGCCAGCTTTCTGGCTCCCCAGCAAGACTGTGTCACCGCTCCCCAGTCAAGGCTGAGTTGGCGGGAGCACTGTAAAAGGATGGTGAGGGAGTACGTAGACGATCGCACGACCGTCCTCGGTGACGCCTCTGCCCCCTACAACTACTGGGTGTCGAAGCTGGACACGTGGCCTGAACACGCGCTGTATGCCCTGGAGGTGCAGCATTGTGGACTATCGGCCTGCCCCTTTTATGGGGGGGTCGCTGCCTAGCCGTGCCAACCCTCTGCAGTGTGTGCCTGCGGTTCCTCTGGCAGACGCACTTATAAATAGACATGAGGCCAGCGTGTGGCATGAGTGCAGCTGAAGGCTGGGCAGGGACAGTTTGGTGTGCGCTGTGGACACTGGGTCGTGCGCGCGGGGGGGGGGGGGGTTGGGCAGCATATTACCCAGGAGAAGTGGCAGCGGAGTGTCATGCAGGCAGTGATTGTGCTTTGTTGGAGGTAGTGTGGTGCTTAGCTAAGGTATGCATTGCTAATGAGGGCTTTTCAGAAGTCAAAATTGTTGGGAGGGGGGGGGGGCACTCTTGCCGCTATTGTGGCTTAATAGTGGGACCTGGGAACTTGAGATGCAGCCCAACATGTAGCCCCTCGCCTGCCCTATCCGTTGCTATGTCGTTCCCATCACTTTCTTGAATTGCCCAGATTTTCACAAATGAAAACCTTAGCGAGCATCGGCGATATACAAAAATGCTCGGGTCGCCCATTGACTTCAATGGGGTTCGTTACTCGAAACGAACCCTCGAGCATCGCGATAATTTCGTCCCGAGTAACGAGCACCCGAGCATTTTGGTGCTCGCTCATCTCTAGTTATTATATTAACACATGTTGTCTTAAAGTGCAGGCTAATTTAAGAGAAAAATTACATTTATAAAGTTATGAGCCGCTTGTGTTGGGGGGGGGGGAGTTCTTGAAGATAGGAAGCGCTGATCAGAAAACAGTTTTGACAATACCACTTCCTGTTTATGGATCTTTGATTGATAAACTAGCGGCAATAACTGTCTATTTTAAGGGCCCTTTTATACAGGATGACCATCGGGTGTTTCAGACGCTGTGGGTATTTACACGGCCCGATCATCATTCAGATTCCAGAGATCCAGCGAGAACCTGAACGATGATTGAACCGTGTAAAAGGGCCCTTAGTAAATGTCTGTAAAGATCTGTTATATAAGATCCAGCTAAGTTTGAAACTATGTTGGTATATATCGGTATTAAACGTACCTAAGAGGATAGGAACAGAAGTTTTACCAGCACACATTTAAACTAGTTACTCGCACATTGCAGTTACTGGCACATTTGTCCACCTGTTCTTGTTTGTGGTGGTTCAGTCATATTCCCATAGGAGAAACGTAACAAGACTTTTTTTTTTCCCTCACCGGTCTGAGACTTTTCCTTTAAGTTTGTACTTGTAAGAATAACTGAAGTATTATAGTGTCAAAACACATCATTCTTTCTGAGCCATCACAATTCACAAAGCAGCAGGTCAGCAGTAGAAAAATGGAAATGTCCTTGTTCTTATGCTTCTAGATACTTGGACATTCTTTCTCGTTGATGGGCTGGATGCATCTTTTTCAAGGATGATTTTGTTTGCAATAGAATAATTTGTAAAAGAATTTTCTATGCTTATGCAGCTATAGATACATTAATGCGCACGAGATGTAAACATAGTATAATTCGCTATGAAATGCATGTTGACTTATGATCGGATATTGACAGGCAGATTGTGATCAGCTGTCGACAAGTGCTGAACGTTTTGCTATATAAACTATGCAATAATAAAGCACTTCAGAAGAGCTTGGAAACATTACTTGAGTGTTTCTCAATGTTTTCTTCTCCGATGCATCGACTAATAATTAGACATACCTGATTCATAAGGCTACAATACCCGTTGAGTATCACCTAAATTAAGTGATTTCTCAAACACCTTGTATACCTATTAACTTCGTGTAGGGGGTATCTACAACTCCCTCAAGAGATGTCACCAAAACGTCAGACTAAGACGTAATAATGTCCGCAATAGACCATCATATAAATGTATGGCATCACTAAACCAAAAGAAACACAAAATGCAAAAGAGGAAATGCTCTCCGTAAACAACTATTTCCATGACATGAGTTTGACCCGAAACCGAAAGGTTGCTATAAGTTGCGCTGCCTAAAATGTACAAATCAACAATTGCGGGAAAAACAGTGTTGAACTGTAGGGGTCTCTGGCAACTAGTGCCAAAAAGGACCCCAAAGATCTATTCCTTAAAGGGGTTGTCCCGCGGCAGCAAGTGGGTCTATACACTTCTGTATGGCCATAATAATACACTTTGTAATGTACATGGTGCATTAATTATGAGCCATACAGAAGTTATAAAAAGTTTTATACTTACCTGCTCCGTTGCTGGCGTCCTCGTCTCCATGGTGCCGACTAATTTTCGCCCTCCGATGGCCAAATTAGCCGCGCTTGCGCAGTCCGGGTCTTCTCCTCTTCTCTATGGGGCTCCGTGTAGCTCTGTGTAGCTCCGCCCCGTCACGTGCCGATTCCAGCCAATCAGGAGGCTGGAATCGGCAATGGACCGCACAGAAGCCCTGCGGTCCATGAAGACAGAGGATCCCGGCGGCCATCTTCAGCAGGTGAGTATGAAGACGCCGGACCGCCGGGATTCAGGTAAGCGCTGTGCGGGTGGGTTTTTTAACCCCTGCATCGGGGTTGTCTCGCGCCGAACGGGGGGGGGGGTTTAAAAAAAAAAAAACCCGTTTCGGCGCGGGACATCTCCTTTAAACATCAAGTGTCCACTCAAGAGGAACAAATTAGTTTTCCAGACATCAAACAACAAGTAAACATCAAGAAGATTCTAAAATGTTTAGGGGGCTTCCTGTGCCAATGTTCAAGTTGCTATGTACCACCTTTCCAAAAGAGATCCAATAAAGTGGATAACAAACATAGACAAACATCTTCTCTCCGAAGGCTGGAGGAGGTTTATTTTAACATCAGGCCATGTAATGTTCCTGTACATACTTTGGCAATATTTCATCTCTCTTGAGTTAAGTAGTGAGAAAGAACTAAAGGCAACTTTGTTAACATGTCCAAATATGTCATCCTACTATAGAACACCTGAGGTCTCCTACCCACTATAGTAGGACCCTTTGTTGTAGATAGAACAGAAATCTTTTATTGCACAAATGAGCACAAAGATGATGCTTTTCAGTACTGACCCTAAACACTGCAGATGTCTGTGGACCTTCGAGCAGGATGTAGACCATCAAACAAAAACATTAATTTTTCAAACGGTAGCTAGGAACAAAGACTAAGCAATTAAACTTTGCTAAAATGCCCTAACCACACCAAAAAAGTAAATTAAATTGATGCAGACTGAAATCTTGAAGACCATATTCTGCAAGACAAAATGATTATATTCATGACACTTGTCATTATTTACAAAACAGAGTGCAGACCAGGACAGATGAGAGATATCTGTTACGAGACAAAGAGAA
This sequence comes from Eleutherodactylus coqui, assembly GCF_035609145.1. Classification (NCBI taxonomy): domain Eukaryota; kingdom Metazoa; phylum Chordata; class Amphibia; order Anura; family Eleutherodactylidae; genus Eleutherodactylus; species Eleutherodactylus coqui. Next base: position 448,439,588 of record NC_089837.1, read on the forward strand.
CCCACTGACAGAGCATATACATCAAGTTGACAGATGTCTGAGGACCAAGTGAATCTGGATGAATGACATTAAAGGGGTATTCTGGGCATTAACTATTGATGAGCTATCCTAAGGATAGGTCATCAATAGCTGATCGGCGGGGGTCCACTGCTCAGAATTCCTGCCAATCAGCTGATCCTCTCACCCACTGTCAGTGCAGCAGAGCTGGACATCTGCATCGGTGGTCAGAGACAGAAGTGTCCTCCGGCTCTGATCTCATGAGGAGTTGGAAGTATAATGGAAGGCATCACTCCCATGGATTTCAATAGGAGCAAAGCCTTTCTATTACACTTCTGCCTCTGACCACCGATGCAGTCATTCAAATTTACTGTACTAAGGATAAGGTCATCAGTAGTAAATGCCTGGGATATCCTTTTAGAGCATTTTTCTGAGACTTCAAAAAATATATATATAGGGGGCTTGGAATGTAGGAAAATAGAAAAATAATTCATACTTACCTATCTAAATGGCTCCTGGTCCAGCACAGGAGCCTCAGTTTGCAGCACTTTGATCCTGGAAGAAGCTGCACTGGTTATTATTATGATTGAGGCCTATGATTGGCAGAATGCCACATGACATTTTCAGCTTCTCTCATGATAAGAGCGGCAGGGAACGAGGCTCCTTTGCTGAACCAGAGGGCCATATATGGAGGCAAGTATGGCTTATTTATTTTTCTCTTTTATGAGATTTCCAGGCCATCATATATTTTTTTTTGGTCTCTGAAAACTGTTTTAAGATTTAGCCAGAGCCTTAACTGTTTTATTAAAAACGAAGAGCCCAAGAAGGGTCAACAAAAAGACATGAGCGATTCTGGAAAGAACAGAACCCAGTCATATGCAAAAGACTTGGGTATACTAATAGATCACAGACTGAACATGTGTCAACAGTGTGATGCAGCAGCAAAAAAGGCAAACGCAGTTCTGGGAAGTATTAAGAGAAGCAAGGAGTCTAAATCACATGGGGTAATTATCCCCCTCTACTCTTTCTTAGTCAAACCTCATCTGCAAAATACTGTGTCCACTTCTAGGCATCACAATTTAAAAAAGACATTGACAAACTGGAACAAGTTCAGAGAAGAGTTACCAGGATGGTGAGCGGTCTAGAAACAATGATTAAAATATTTGGGAATGTATACCTTGCAAAAAGAAGGCTGAGAGGAGACTTAATAGCTGTGTACAAATATCTGAAGGGCTGTCACAGTGCAGAGGGATCAGCCCTATTCTCATTTGTACAAGGAAAGACTAGAAGCAATGGGATGAAACTGAAAGGGAGGAGACACAAATTAGGTATTAGAAAGAACTTTCTGACAGTGAGGGTGATCAATGAGTGGAACAGGTTACCACGGGAGGTGGTAAGTTCTCCTTCAACGGAAGTGTTCAAACAAAGGCTGGACAAATATCTGTCTGGGATGATTTAGTGAACCCTGCACTAAGCAGGGGGTTGGACCTGATGACCCTGGAGGTCCCTTCCAACTCTACCAGTCTACAATTCAGTTAGAGAAAAAGGAAAGAGAAGTAAAGAAAAAAAAAGTCTAAGAAAAAGAATTAAAGATCCTATTGTGAACATGTCTGATTGTGAATTAACCACTTAAGAGACTAAGATCCTGAATAAAGTACTAGGTTTTGTTCTACGTATACTATATCTTTGATTTTTCACCTGTAGCTCATTATTAGTTTGGTCGGCAAATCTGGGCGAGAATTTATTCTTATGATGCAAATTGGAGTAGACTGGTTGGAATGTCCCCGCTGAATAAGATTCTAGATACATTACACAGTGGGAGGTAATTTGATCTAGACATACACAATGACCAGTAAAGGAGCTTTCCCACAGCATGCTGTGGGATTACATCTGGGAGTTCTGTCACAGGTGCTGAAAATAGTATTGTGACGGAACCTCTGAACGGAACCCTTCACTGCCATTAGTGAGAGAGACATCACTTTGGCATCCGTTTGGCAAGGGTTCTGTTCATTTCCATTATATTTGGAGTAAAGAATTACACAGTTGACTATGCTATTCTGTTCTCAGGCTCGGACTGACCCACAGGGGAAGAGGTGAATTGCCTGGTGGGCCCTGAGCCAGGGTTGGCTCCCAGCTCCCCCCCCCCACACACACACACACACAAACTGTGCATAAGATCTGCACATATTGGGTAAATGGGAGTCTAACAGTTCCTGCTCGCTACACTCTTCTTACAGTACTTCAATGGAAACAGCGCCACATGCAAATTCAGCCACCTTTCTATTGAAGTATATGGAGAATGCAGCGGAGAGGAATTTGTGAACAAGGATCAGGTAATATTTGCATGTAGCTGCACAGTGGGCTCCTAGAATTAATCTTACTGGTGAGCCCTGGGCAACACAGTCCGCCACTGTCTATACTCCACATATAATGGAAACCAATGTCAATATATTAACTCAAAAAGCCCTAACAGTATTTGAAAACTGTTGTTCTAAACCAGACACCTCCTCTACTATACATGAAAGTAAAATAACCTTGTTGACGCCTCTCCTATTCCAATTGCTATGTAAACTACTCCTATTCCAATCTATGTTCCTTTGCAAAAAGTAACACTTTTCTGCATCCCAACCCCTGAGATTAAATTGTGTGATATTCAACAGCTCACAGACGCCAGCAACTCAGGTCACAACATGAGAATTTAGCAGAAACACATGCTGGGTATTAATTATTACTTATACGAACAATATGCAAAAGAACTAAATTAAAATCTTATCACAGAAGACTGACCGCTAAACAAGTACTATTCCTGGTTAACAGATATGACTCGAATAACAGAGCCCATATTAATATACACTGAACGGCCATTTTATTACAGTCACCTATCTAGTAGCACGTTGGATCTCCATTCATCTCCAGAACTGCAGCAATTTGTCATGGTGTCCATCCACAGATACCAGAAGACTCAGGATGTGCAAAAGAACATGCCCCATAGGGGCATAGCTAAAGGCTCATGGCAAAAGTTTATCTTGGGGCCCCCCAACTTCTCTTAACGCCTTAACGCAGAGGCGTAACTTGAAGCTTCTGGGCCCCAATGCAACTGTAATGCAACAGGGCCCCCAAGTATAATGCTTTATTCATAGTACTGAGCTCCCTATATGGAGAAGAGAGGCCTTATGGGCCCCCTAAGGCTCCTGGGCCCGGGTGCAACCGCATCCCCTGCATCCTCTATAGTTACGCCAGTGCCCCTCTCCATTACTTCAGACAACTCTCTGATGTGTATGCAGGTGACTCATCTTGTCCTTGACAGATGATGTTGTGGGAAAGAAGGATTGGGGATGTTGAATTTCGATGGCTGATCCTACTGTTCACCTGGGAGATAAGCCACCATCAGAGCTGTCTGGCTGTGGCTTACCTTCCTACAAATATTCGGCAGAGCCTAACATTCATGTGTATTGGGCAGCCAGGAAAAACAGCTGTTGGATGAACTATCAATATAATTCTTACAGAACTGTACTAGAAATTGGGAGACATCATCATTTTAATTAACAAATCCGAATAAGAAATCTTGTTTATATGTAAAGTTGCATAAACAGCAGTAACACAAGACGAAATGGATAAAGTAATTGTTGCTATCACTTGGAATTATGCAAATAATCAATAATGAGCAATTTCATGCCTGCATAACATATTAGAATGATGATGAGAACCAGGCGCATTTCCATAATCACAGCATAGTACAAGCACGGTTTAAAAGCAGGACGCCAAAACTGGGATCATTGTACAGGGATAATATCACAGATACAAAGTAGGCAAATTCTAGTCAAAGGGACTTTTTCCTCTGGGGCTATTTTAAGAATTAAATGTACGTGCATCCCATTTCAACATGTCTATAAACTGAAACTTGCTATCAGTGACGACTGCATGTGACATTTATCTGTCACGTTGTGCTCCTGGGACCTGTAGTACTATGGGTTCCCAGACGCACAATGTTGCAGGTGTGGTTGATTTGGCTGGCTGATGGTGTGGAGTTCTCCAGTCCACCAATCACCACCCGTCTGTATATATAAATACCAGCCCCTCTTACTACAGTGTTATGGTCATTATCCATTCCTCATCCTTCCCTCTCAGACCACTGGTGTTTGCAGTTATGCAAGCTGTCTTGTTTGCGTTGTTCTCCCACACTCTCCCAGAAGATGGTCTGGACACCTGATTACCCTATTCGCATGTTCTGCGGCCCCTGCTCCCTTACCCTTTTGTCAGGTGTGGCTCCAGATATCGGATGTCCTTTATGCTGTCCGATGGGTGATGTCTGACACTATACCCCTTATGGGTGTAGAGGTTTAAACAATGCCTGTTTCAGTATATGTATGCATGAGGTTCTGAGTCGGATCCCCCTGTGCCTGTAGCTGTACAGATACCTGGTGTGAACAGTGTCTTGTTCAGTGTCTGTCTGTAGCTGTACAGACATCTAGCGTGTATTATGTCCTATGTTTGAATTCCCTGTGTGTGTAGGTGTGCAAACAAATGATGTGTATTATGTCCTATGTTGGTGTTCTTGCCTATACCTATCTAGATTGAGACAGGTGTTTCCTAGGTTCCAGCGTGAGGCTGTCCTTATAGGGACGATCGCCCTGCTTGTAGGCAGGGTTCCCTTTCTTGTGGTTTAGTTGTCTTGTTAGTCAAGGGACTCACAAGATAACGAGGACCCTTTATATGGGCTTGTGAGCTTACATATTATGGCTAAAATACTAACCAATATCTCGTACTTATTGATACTCCCATCTGCTTGTGTGCCAGTGCAATTGGTACGTATTGGGCCACCTGGTGTTGGTGTCTGATGTCCCTGTTTTCCCTTTGTTGCTTCTTTGTTTGGTTTGTTTGGTGTAAATGGTATGCAATCCTGTGAGCCTATAGCCTTTCCTTCAAGCTTTAAATAAATTGCATTCCTATAGGCAAAATGAATAAGCCCTGCGCAAACGTAACAGTATCACTGAATGCAAATGTGGTTTATAGTCTCCAAGCTTGCATCGATCTTGAGGTTGCACAGATCCCAAATATAGTCTTGTGTAGGCGGCCATAGGGATCACCAGTCATCATGCTACAAGGTACAATAATATCTATGGTACTGGTGTATAAAAGAAAAAAAAAAAAAAAATATATATATATATATATATATCTGGTATTGCACGTATAATCCAACTGAAATAGTTTGTAGGTGGAAAGACAAATGTATTCCATTAATTTCTTCCCTGATGATCACCATTATCACTATGACTGTAGTGTGAAAATGATACCTTTTGGATTAGCAGAGTTTATTTTGCTATGGGTATCAGATTAACTGGAGGGATAAATGTAAACCCAGAGTCCGTGTGTATATTACACTGCATGGTTTATTGCAGTTATCCAAATAAGAGTAATAATTAGCCCGGGCTTTGTTCGGAAGCCGCATTCACCGCCATATCGATTCATCTACCTTCAGGGTTACAAATTAATTAAGTCCGCATTATTAACTCTGCCGGGGAAGCTGCATGACATTAGTGATTCACACCATCTTTCATAGAAATGACAAGCTTCCTTTATGATGCGTTGGGTTGCAGGAAGAATACGACTTATCTGCTATGAAGCCATTATCGGCCCCCGTAGTCTGTAATGGACATGTTTATCTGACAGTCTTGCTGATTCGCTAATAAGAAATCTACAGCACATGTAGAAGTATTGCTTCAGTATCTTCCTGCTGTACGCTATGTAGAAGACGTTTACAAGTTCTGGAAATGAAGGCTACTGGGTATATATTATATCTGCACAACGAGTCTAAACCCAACTCCCTAACCAGAGGTAGCCGCATATGATTACATCGTCTACTGCCGGGTCTGCTGGAATAATAGGGACATCTCATGTACCATCAAAGTTTGGATTTCTGCTCTAGTTGCAGTATATTAGATATGTAATTAAAGAAAACCAGGTCTAGGAGACTTTATTTCCACATCATTTCTTAAAGGAACACTCCAAGCAAAAGCAACATGATATTTTATATCTAGTGTGGAGCTTGGGAAGGTCACACAGGACACAGGGCTTCCAATCATTATGTCATGGACATCCTCATCTTAAGGCTCCACTCACACGGGGCAGTTCGGTTGCAATTAAAACTGCACCAAAAAATGTATTGGGAAAACCTTATTTGTTTTTTCCAGAGTTCTAGTAAAATGTGGCAAAAAATGAAAACAGTTTTAAAAAATGTACTTATTGGTGCAGTTTTCATTGCAACCAAGATCCCCCGTGTGAATGGAGCCTTAGACTCAGTCTTGTAAAATCGATCCAATTTTTGTGTTTTGGGGGTTTTTTTGCAATTTTTACATGCAATTTTCATCACGAGTGTTCGTGTCCTGTCCAATGCGACCTGCACCTGAGATTCTCAGGCACGACTTGCAACACAGCCATTTGAAGAAGGGCTTATTCAGACAAGCGCTGTGGGCGTGCGGTACAGCCCACGTGAAAAGATCGGGGCTATACTGCTCTAAAGATCGCATGAACGGGTTAATTCTAGCTACTTAAAGTAGCCCGTTCACATGATCTGAGGTGCGTGTTTTCCAGCTTCCATAGGAGTCTATTGAAAGTATGCATCGAAGATAGGTCAGTTCCTATCTTGCACGCACCTCGGAGCTTAGATGCGACCTTGCAATCGCATGATCTATTTTGATTAGGTGCGCAAATTTAGTGCGCCTAACAATCGTTCGTCTGAATGCTTCTATAGGAACCCATTGGTTCCTATAAAAGCGTGTCCTATGTGCACCTCTAACGCGCGTGGACAGCGCTCATGTGAATGAGGCCTAAAGCCTTAGCAAGAAAGTAATTGAGCATGTTGAAATCACCCATTCGATGGTCAGCCAGTCCCACTGAAATCTGCAATTTTGGCTGATATTTATCTAATGCAGTGATTCCCAATGGGGTGCTGTGTCTCCCAGGCTGGGAATCACTCTGCCGACATTAAATGGGTTTTCCAGGCAACATCGGGGTCAGAGTGGAAGTGCTGCTCCAGCCCCTGTGTAGTGGCCGATGTTCGTAACTAAAGGCACAGCTCTCATTGAAATTAATTGGAGCTGTGCTTGTAATTGCAGGCTGTGGTCTCATTAATTTAAATGAGAGTTGCGCCTGCAATTACGAAAATCGGCCACTACACAGGGGTTGGAGCAATGCGGCTGCTGCCTGGAAAACCTCTTTTGCCACAGAATTCACAGTAGCAGCAAAGTGGATGAGGCTTTGAAAATCTTGTCCACAAGCTGCTGAAAAAATCTGCACAAAACCCATGCGAAAATTGACATGCGGTGTGAAATTTTAATTCTGTAGCATATCAATTTTATCACTCTTTCTGCTGCGGAATTCACCTCTTCTCAATGAGGTAGTATATTCTACACAATAATATGCAATAAAAGCTGGATCAAATGTTCTGCAGCTGATTTTATAAGATACTGCGCTCCTTCTCACCTCCAAAGTCTTCACGCAGTCGGCGCCTCCTTCACCAGGCACCTGTCGGACTTTAGTGAGCGCTGGGTACCCAGAATATCAGAGGTTTTGATAGCACTGCATGTTTTGACCATCCAGAAACCGAACAGACCCCATTGTAGCCAATAGGGTCAGTTCCATGCCTCTTGGCTCCATCACACCATGCTTCTGTTTGGCCAGTTTTTGCAGTTTTTCTGTTCCTCGACTAGAGCAGGAAGACGGAAACCCCTAGCGCTAATGTGAACAAGCCCTAACATGTTTATCATGAGCTTCTCGTATAAGCTAAGCTACATGCACAAACAATAGTTATCATTATGTCAAAAGCAAAATACATAGTTTAGGCAAAAATAATTACCCCCCTTCCCTAACAAATGCTCCAAAAATAGGAGAACATTGTAAACTAGTCAACAACAGAGCTCTAGCCCCTCGGTTGTCCTCTAGTGGTTTGGTACCTCAGGCCAAAAAAAGGGTTAAATCCAGCTTACTCAAATGCCAGTAGGATGCACAACACAAATCACAAAAATGGAGGACCTTCCAGGATCCAACGTGAGTGAAAAAGAAGACTTCATTACAGATGCATAAAATTCATCAGCCAGAGATGGTGGTCACTGCTTCACTGCTTACTCATTTTGAGCCACGTCTTTCCATTAGTCATAGCATGAAGCAGATATTCTGATTAAGAGCTGGAAATGGTTTGAAACGCGTATGCAGTGAAGCAGTGACCACGATGTCTGTTTGATGGATTTTATAAATCGGTAATAAAGTCTAATGTGCTACTCATACTGGAACGCCCTCCCTTTCTGAATTGACTGGGACGCTAGGTGTACTTTAGAGGTTGCTGGCATTGTCGTCATGCTCTACTGTCAATAGAAGAAACACAGGGTGTGTTTGAAGACCTGGGTGTATTTTGACATAATTTATTTCAGTAAGGGATACTTACTGACATAGTACCATCTCCCATTTGCATACCAAGTGTCCCATAGAAGCATCACATGGCCAATATGTCTCCTCATATCTACCTGGCGCTCTTCACAAGAAGGAATAGTACCCTTCCGACCCACATTACAGACCTCTCATCCAGTCAACCAGAAACCTACCATACACTGACAAGGGGCAAGAACCCCAAAACAGCTGTCAACAGATGGGTGTCTTTTACTGATGGAGAAGACTAAGGTTTGGCTTATATTTTAGACTAGAATCTACCTTCTCATAAGTGGCATTGAAAATGTATTGTACCAATTCCTATTTGCATACTAAATATCCCAGAGGAGTGTTGCATTGCCTGTAAGTCTTCTTACACTTACTTGGCACTTTCCACAAGGAGAAACAGAACCCCTATTGACACTACCCCTCTGTAAGGGGGTACAATGTGCAATACATTTTCTGTGACAGCATATAACTTATAACTGTTATACAGCCAAGCGCTCGGAGCAGAGGATGCAGAAGACAAGCGGGGTGTCCGCACTTGCCTTCTGCATCCAGATGTTTTCTGCACGGAGTGCCCAGCTGTTATACAGCCGAGCGCTCCGTGCCAGGTATGGAGAACAGAGCTGGAGCGCTCTGTTCTTCATACCCAGCCTGTTATCAAAGAGCGGGATATCAGCTGAAACAATAGTATTAGCTGTATCCATCTGTGAATCGCTGATAAGGCTTATCATAGTCTTTCAGCACGCAAAAACTACATGATGTAAGTGCAGTTACATACAACGATTATCGCTCAAAAGACGGCTTTTGAGCGATAATCGTTGTGTCTAAATAGGCCTTTACACTGCAGCAGTGCTCTCTTGTTTTGTTTATAGAGATTTTCTTCACTCTCTCTGTTTATTACTTCCACTATTGTCCTGATTGTCAATTCTTTATTTTCTATCTTCTTCTTTACTTAACATTTTTCTCTTGCTGTCTTTCTGTACTTTCAACATAAATGGTCTTTTGCACTCACACTTTTTTTCCTCCTTCCCACAGCACTGGCTTTCTCCTGATGTTACTTCTTTTTTGTCCATATAGGTTCTGTAGTGTAACTAATCCAGGACACTACACTGCCAACCTTAGCAGTGGCGTCAGTGCTCGTGCAGTCATTTACCCGGCTATCAGCCCATATAAAAGGGCCTTTAGGGAAAGCTAGTTAATTAGGTATTGTCAGTTTTTTATCTAATCACCATCATTCTTCGTTCCCATTATCTATTAGCATTATCGTCCATTTGTGCCATCAGCTGATCATCATTCTATCATCTATCTGTGAGATCCAATAGCAAACATAAAAGAGATCACACCCCATAGCAAATGTCAAAATGAGCCCCTTTATCAAGATGCTGTATTTTGTCAACCAGTGTAAAAGGGTCTGGTGTTTGTTTTGCCTTAAAGGGAACCTGTCCCCACTTTTTAGCCACATAAACTAAGTGCAGCACTGTAATTACGACCAAGCTCTCTTTCCCAAACTTATTTTCCCATGTTTCTTTATAAAAGCATACTTGGATAATCACCGTTTAGTAGTTTCCTGCGCTGCGTGTAAATTATGCAGAGCGACCTAGTGGGCGGGCTGGAATATCTCTGCTAACTGTAGATTTTACCCAAAAGCCCGCCACTCTCTTTCCCTAAGACGCAGATGACATACGCAGCGCTGCAACATCCGTTAGTTAACTGAACTGACCTGCGCATGCACAGATGTACTTGGCAAATCTGCCCACAAATCCGCATACACTGATTAGTAAATCACGGTGTAAAGCACAAGCTTAAGCAGCGCTCTATACATCATCCATGTCCTGGGGGAAGAGAAGGTGTTTGGGTAAAACCTGCAGCTAGCAGAGACTGTCCCTCGCCCACCGGACCGCTCTGCATAATTTACATGTGGCAGAAGAAACTTTTAAACAGTTATTATCCAGGAATACTTTTATGAAGAGACACGGCAAAATAGATTTGGGAAAGAGATTTGGTCATAATTGTAGCGCGGCATTTAGTTTACTGGGCTAAAAAGTGGTGACAGGTTCCCTGTTCCATATCAAATAGCCCTAAATTTGCATAAAATCCGCAATTGCATTGGTTTTAATAGGAATCCACGGTGTAATCTTTAAAGCATTGATTATTTTCCTCACATAGATTTTAAAATCATGTGGGGAAAACAAAGAAGTGATATGTCTCTTCTTGACATTTATTCTGCAGATTCTGCATCAGGAAATCTGCACATGCCCATTGAAAAGTGCTAAATTCATGTGCTATCCATAGCCATACTGTTGCATAGCTGAAGCATTAATCTGTAACCATACAGTTGCATAGCTGCAGCAGTAATCCACAGTCATACAGTTGCGTAACTGCAGCAGTAATTCTCAGTCATACAGTTGCATAGCTGTAGGAGTAATCCACAGCTATACAGTTGCATAGCTGCAGCAGTAATCTGCAGCCATACAGTTGCGTAGCTGCACTAGTAATTCTCAGTCAGACAGTTGCATAGCTGCAGCAATAATCAGCAGCCGATTTCTGCTGTGGCTTTTAGAGGCAGAATCCACAACAGAAAAATTCAGATTGGATTTTGCTATGTGAAGTTACCCTTAGTGGTGGCTACAAGCACTGATTTTTGTCATTCAACTCTATGGCTGTACAGGGGGTATGAAGCTTTCTATCTGAGAATGGTAACCCCAAGCTCATTGTTTCTGAAAACAATCAACACAAAAAATGGCATTCTAAGGTGAAGATTCACTTACGTAAATCTTCACAGTGGCTGCTGCCGTGCCAAGAAGTTGTATTTGTGAAGAATAACACACAAAGGTATAATGATAAATTACATTTCATACAGCCAGGTTTCTTTTCATCAGCACCTAACAAAGGAAGGAGGTGGAATACAGATGAGTTGCTAATTGTTATTCTTGAAGAGATAAAGGTCTTGTGTAACGTTCTACACCATATACTTTCATTGTGTTTGCTTTATAACCAATTATCTGATACTTTTTTCCCATGGTGAGGTAAGGCACAGCTTCCTCCTTTATATTCTCTGCTCTGTGCAGTCCTGCCCAATGTCCAAGCAGATGAAGTACACCGCAAGAGTATGGGCCTGGCATATAAATCTGCTCCTGGCTCTATAACCTTCACAAGTTTGTCAAGATCAGCTCTAACTTTGTCATCTCTGCAAGAAAACAGAGTAGAGCAGGTCTTATTAACCCCCTTAAAGGGGTTTCCAAGATCTATAAAAAAAATTAAAATGAGTGGAGGATAGCAAAGGGTTAAAGACCCAAACTAACTAGTCATACTCTCACCATTGCGATCCTAGCCATTCCATTGTCATCATAACTATATACACATTTACACACAGCCAATCACTGGCCTCAGCAATCTCGAGTCACATAACGCTGAGGCCAATGATTGGCTGCAGCGGTCATATCACTGCTGCAGCCAATGTATACAAAGACTGACAGTCAGGATGGGAATGGCGGTGCTTGACTGGTGGGGGATCATAGAAGTGAGTAATACTTTATTTTTAACCCTTTCCATTCTGCTTTTCATTTTTTATATATCTTGGAAAACCTCGTTAACTCGGGATGCATCCACTTTCCACCTCTCTGTTCAGTTTTTGTAGTGGAAAGCTGGAATCAAAGCAGAAATAAACATTTCCATTTTTTTCCATAGACTTCAATGGGTTTAACATAAATTGAATGCTTTCAGTTTGCTTCGTTCTGTTATCTTTCCATGTTCTTTTTACCTGAGCACATAGCGCAGCCTGCAGCACTGTTCCCTTGTAAATACAGAAACAGAACCGTACAGAAGTAAACTCAAAGCATTGATTTTTTTAAACTCATTGAAACCAATGGGAGACAAAACAGAAACATTTAATTATGTTTTTATTCAATTTTTCTGCTCCAGAAACAGAACAGAGAGACAGAACGCCCTAAAATAGATGTGAACGGATTCTAATTTGGTCTATTAGAGCACAGTGGGGGTTATTTACTAATACTGTCTAAAAGTTAGATAGTGCAAACAGACTAGACAGTCTTAAAATATGCCAGTCTTATTACGGTAGCTCTGCTGAATGCTAAAACGGTTGAATTCTAAGCTTGTCTGGTCTAAGTTAAGACCAGCTTTTAGTTGGCTCTGGTTACACCAAAAATTTTGGTGCAATTTAGGTCACATGTTTTTTATGAAGGCTGTGTCAGATACAGAACTGAATCCGGCCCGTGTCCGCAGTGATAGACCCTGCGTACCTGTGTACCTCTTCTTTCTTGGTTATCTATACTGCGGATGGTCCACATGACTTGCTGTTGGACATGCGCAGTACAGATTTTTTTTAAATCTCCTGCTTTTCCCGCGAAACCCACGGCCCGTCTGCTATGTCATTTGTGGACAGGCCTTGGGTTGGATGGCTTTTATTGAGTTCAATGGAAGCCATCCATGCGGGAACAGCAGTGAAATGGAGCATACTGCGATTTGTTTTCCGGACCAAAAGGTCTGCAAATCTAATCCACATGCTTTAATTCAGTTGTGGTCACCCATGTTTCCCTATGGGCGGCTTGAACTGTGGATCGTCCGCGCGGGTGTCCCACGTGGATTCTGCAATTCAAATCCGCCCATTGACATTGGGCCTTAATAAACCCAAGTATTTTTTCTTATCACTGCGTTCTGTTTTTTTAAAATTGTGCTTAAATAAGGACTTTTTGTGAGATGAGTTGTTTTTTTCAATGACATCATTTGAGGCTATGTATACATTAAATGGCCATTAGAGGCAGCTGCCCTTTCATGATTGGAGCTTCCCTGTATGGAAATTAAATGGGTGACCCAGAATGCAGCATAAAATCATGTGACAAGTTTTTCATGGATCAGTTTTAGTGTGAATTCACATTAGAATGGGAAAATCAAGCGATCTAAGGGATTGCCAATGAGGCCTGGTTCAGTGCTAGACTAGCGGGAACCAGGATTTCATACACTGCCAACCTTGTGGGATTTTCCTGTGAAACAATGTGGAGAGAATACAGACAATGATGTGATCAAGAAAAAACATCCAGCGAAAGGGGGTCCTGTGGATGTAAACAACTCATCGACAAAAGAAGTCAAGAAGCGTTCTAAGAAATATGCCATATACAGTCTAGAAAATTGCAGCTGAACACAAAGCTGGTGCTTCAACCAATGTGTCTGAACCTACAACTCGTCATTCACTAACATGGCTGGGCAATAGCAGTAGATGACTAGTTTGAGTGTCTAAGAGAAACAGAAAAAGAAGACTCCAGTGGGCAAAAAAGGGCAAAAACTGGATCATGAACAGTGGAGAAATATCGCCTAGTGAGATGAATCCAGATGGTCCACTGGTCTGAACGTTATGCCTTATGCTGTGTATGGGGGTTAACGTTCAATTCTGGCACAACCCCTTTAATAGATATGTTGAAACTCCACTGTGTAACAATTTAACTAGTCCTTAGGTTTATACATCAGGACAGAAGACGCCTGCAAAGTTTACTGAACATATAAAGCAAAGGTATTTGGCAGTTTCTCAACGAAGAGTGAAAGTTAGGGAGAATGTGAAAAATGGAGAATAAAATACATAAGAGGCTCTACTCAGGAAAATGATGGGATAACTTCCTTCAGCACCACGAACAGGTCCTTATTCTATATAATGAATGATATTCAGCAACAGACACAATAACTGTGTAATGCAAGATAAATACTGCTACCTCCAATGACAAGACTCATTACATTATAAGCATTTCCAAACACACCTCCAAATCCAGAAAATGTATGCTACATAGAAGAATACAGTAATTTACGGAGGTGCCAAACTGATAAGATGATGGAAGGAGAAATTCTTTTTCTTAGGTAGCAAATTGTATTCTCATGCTCTCTAGATATGCAAGCAAGATCTTACTCTTATCCCATATTGACAAGTGATGTACACTGTGGGTGTGCAGTTTTAGTGGTAGGTAAAGGTAAAGTTTCCTGGTGCAAGCGCCGAGTCATGACTGACTCCTCGGGAGAACTCTCCTTCTATTGAAAGGACTTGTTAGCGCAATTTTTTGCTATTCGATATACTGCGGTTGCCATATTAGATAGAAATAATGTACAGGCCTGGAGAGCCTTTCAAAGACTACACATCTTACATCATGTGTCCCAAAAGAGTCCGTCTTTATTTAGGTGGGTAAAAGTTTATATAAGCTTTCAAATCAGGAAGTTAAGTAATTTAGGATACAGTCACATTATTTTGTGTGCTGATAGGCCATTCTCATAGGGAGGAATTTGTGAGGTAGCTGTGAAATCATTAACCTGGGAGGAGCTTCCATTGAGCATGCTCTATTCATTCTCGACTTGTTGTCCAAAGGAAATACTTCCTGTTTCTCTCTCCAGACAGCCGTTTCCTGTCCCTTTACACAAAGACATTCCTAGATAAGTTCTCTGCTGGTTAGAAACAGTTTGACCAGTTTATGGACACAAAGCACTGCTCCTTCAATTCTTGTGGAGGTGGGGGGGGGCGATGTTCCCTTCCCCTAGAGGATTAGATTAGAGATACAATATAGCATCTTCACAGCTGATACAAATACAGAAAATACAGACAAAATGGCAAACCTCTCAGCCATCTCCCACAGACTCATGTACTTCGAACAATCATTTTTTAACAAAGGGGTCCCACAATGATAACTTGATCACAAGGTGTCCAGCTGTAGGGACCCCAGAGATTAGTTGTAATCTCTGACACAATCTGTCAGCAAGCGTCCAATTCCTTTGCAACACTTCCAAAGGCGAAATGAAGGGTTACAAAGTGCTGATCAAGCTACTTGAGATGATGAAAGAACTACATAATGATCCTGCAGCCATCAAATCACCAACACCTGCATTATGTGATGTGTAATAGTCTAGGCTGGATGACCTCTCGAGAGAACACGTCAACTACCTGATTGAACACAAGCTTCTGCAATTTCAGGATGTTCTGAAGGAAAATATGTTCCTACCATCTATAAGGTGTTTTTCATAAAATGGCAGGTGAATGTATATGTTAAAAAGCAAACACACACTAAAACGTCTTCTGACAAGTCCTACAGCACGTCAGTATAATGGTGTGGTTGGCGAACAGTAGTGGCTCTGCCTCCATGCAATGAGCGATCCTCGCTCCTCTGCGAAAGCACAGGAAGGATGATTGGTGAGACAGCTGTTGGGCATTTGTGCACCTGATGGTCATCCTGTGTAAAACGATCCTTACTTTAGCCACTATTGCCTGTCGCCATCTAGGAAAAGTCATGGTCTCCCCAGGGTTCTGGCACAGAGCCACGCTCATCAGGGTGATCGCCCCGCTTATAGGTAGGTTTACGGTTAGATTTCCCATTTTGGGTTTCCTTTTTCTATTTTTGTGTTATCCAAGTTAATACGGAGTGTGTCTATATTCATCGCAATCAATACATCTGAGACGAATGTAACCGTCAGAAGTGGTGATCAATGCTATATTAAAGTAGAGCGCCCAAACGCTCTGGGACATGGGGATCCCCCATAAATGGAAATCTAAGACACAATTCTTATGTCATATCCAACATAGCCAGAGCCATCATCCCAGCAATACAGGTGGTGCTACAGTCAAGGGCCCAAGCTAACGAGTTGGAAAAGGGACCAAACTCGCTTGTCAACTGGTACTTGCCACAGATTACACTTGTACAAAACGATCACATCCCATGCCCATAACATGGCCTCTAATTTCATAACCACCAGTCTTCTCCCTGTATTATTCCTAGAGATGAGCGAGCACCAAAATGCTCGGGTGCTCGTTACTCGGGACGAACATTTTGCGATGCTCGAGGGTTCGTTTCGAATAACGAACCCCATTGAAGTCAATGGGCGACCTGAGCATTTTTGTATATCGCCGATGCTTGCTAAGGTTTCCATTTGTGAAAATTTGGGCAATTCAAGAAAGTGATGGGAACGACACAGCAACGGATAGGGCAGGCGAGGGGCTACATGTTGGGCTGCATCTCAAGTTCACAGGTCCCACTATTAAGCCACAATAGCGGCAAGAGTGGGCCCCCCCCCCTCCCAACAATTTTTACTTCTGTAAAGCCCTCATTAGCAATGCATATCTTAGCTAAGCACCACACTACCTCCAACAAAGCACAATCACTGCCTGCATGACACTCCGCTGCCACTTCTCCTGGGTTACATGCTGCCCAACCACCCCCCCCCCCACATGACCCAGTGTCCACAGCACACACCAAAGTGTCCCTGCGCAGCCTTCAGCTGCCCTCATGCCACGCCACCCTCATGTCTATTTATAAGTGCGTCTGCCATGAGGAGGAACCGCAGGCACACACTGAAGAGGGTTGGCACGGCTAGGCAGCGGCCCTCTTTAAAAGGGGCAGGACGATAGCCCACAATGCTGTACAGAAGCAATGAGAAATATAATCCTGTGCCACCGCCATCAGGAGATGCACACGTGGGCATAGCAATGGGGAACCTATGTGCCACACACTATTCATTCTGTCAAGGTGTCTGCATGCCCCAGTCAGACCGGGGATTTTTATAAATAGTCACAGGCAGGTACAACTCCGCAATGGGAATTCCGTGTGCACCCACAGCATGGGTGGCTCCCTGGAACCCCCCGGCTGTACATAAATGTATCCCATTGCAGTGACCTGGACAGCAGAGCTAACGTCAGATTAAATGCAGGTGGGCTTTGGCCCACACTGCATGCCCCAGTCAGACTGGGGTTTTTTATAGGTAGACACAGGCAGGTACAACTCCCTATTGTGAAGTCCGTGTGGACGAACAGCATGGGTGGCTCCCTGGAACCCACCGGCGGTACATAAATATATCCCATTGCATTGCCCATCACAGCTGAGGTAATGCCATGTTTAATGCAGGTGGGCTTGGGCCCACACTGCATGCCCCAGTCAGACTGGGGTTCTTTAGAAGTGGACACATGCAGTTACAACTCCGTGTGGACCGACAGCATGGGTGGATGCCAGGAAGCCACCGGCGGTACATAAATATATCCCATTGCAGTGCCCAGCACAGCTGAGGTAATGTCATGTTTAATGCAGGTGGTCTTCGGCCCACACTGCATGCCCCAGTCAGACTGGGGTTCTTTAGAAGTGGACACATGCAGTTACAACTCCGTGTGGACCGACAGCATGGGTGGGTCCCAGGAAGCCACCGGCGGTACATAAATATATCCCATTGCATTGCCCATCACAGCTGAGGTAATGTCATGTTAAATGCAGGTGGGCTTGGGCCCACACTGCATGCCCCAGTCAGACTGGGGTTCTTTAGAAGTGGACACATGCAGTTATAACTCCGTGTGGACCGACAGCATGGGTGGCTCCCTGGAAGCCACCGGCGGTACATAAATATATCCCATTGCAGTGCCCAGCACAGCTGATGTAACGTCAGCTTTAATGCAGGTGGGCAAAAAATTAATTGGATTACACTGTAGGCAAGGGCCCAAAAAAATTGGTGTACCAACAGCACTAATGTACCTCAGAAAAATTGCCCATGCCCAACCAAGAGGGCAGGTGAAACCCATTAATCGCTTTGGTTAATGTGGCTTAATTTGTAACTAGGCCTGTAGGCGGCCCAGTTAAAATAAAAATTGGTTCAGGTGCAAGTTTCAACGCTTTAATGAGCATTGAAACGTATAAAAATTGTTTACAAAAATTATATGACTGAGCCTTGTGGGCCTAAGAAAAATTGCCCGTTCAGCGTGATTACGTCAGGTTTTAGGAGGAGGAGCAGGAGGAGGAGGATGAATAGAATACACAGATTGATTAAGCTAAAAGGTCCCCGTTTTTGATGGTGATAGAGAACGATGCTTCCATCCGCGGGTGCAGCCTACGTATTGCTTAGGTATCGCTGCTGTCCGCTGGTGGAGAAGAGAAGTCTGGGGAAATCCAGGCTTTGTTCATCTTGATGAGTGTAAGCCTGTCGGCACTGTCGGTTGACAGGCGGGTACGCTTATCCGTGATGATTCCCCCAGCCGCACTAAACACCCTCTCTGACAAGACGCTAGCCGCAGGACAAGCAAGCACCTCCAGGGCATACAGCGCGAGTTCAGGCCACGTGTCCAGCTTCGACACCCAGTAGTTGTAGGGGGCAGAGGCGTCACGGAGGACGGTCGTGCGATCGGCTACGTACTCCCTCACCATCCTTTTACAGTGCTCCCGCCGACTCAGCCTTGACTGGGGAGCGGTGACACAGTCTTGCTGGGGAGCCAGAAAGCTGTCAAAGGCCTTAGAGAGTGTTCCCCTGCCTGTGCTGTACATGCTGCCTGATCTGCGCGCCTCCCCTGCTACCTGGCCCTCGGAACTGCGCCTTCTGCCACTAGCGCTGTCGGATGGGAATTTTACCATCAGCTTGTCCGCCAGGGTCCTGTGGTATAGCATCACTCTCGAACCCCTTTCCTCTTCGGGTATGAGAGTGCAAAGGTTCTCCTTATACCGTGGGTCGAGCAGTGTGTACACCCAGTAATCCGTAGTGGCCAGAATGCGTGTAACGCGAGGGTCACGAGAAAGGCATCCTAACATGAAGTCAGCCATGTGTGCCAGGGTACCTGTACGCAACACATGGCTGTCCTCACTAGGAAGATCACTTTCAGGATACTCCTCCTCCTTCTCCTCAGGCCATACACGCTGAAAGGATTACAGGCAAGCAGCATGGGTACCCTCAGCAGTGGGCCAAGCTGTCTCTTCCCCCTCCTCCTCATGCTCCTCCCCCTCCTCCTCCTCCTCAACGCGCTGAGATATAGACAGGAGGGTGCTCTGACTATCCAGCGACATACTGTCTTCCCCGGCCTCTGTTTCCGAGCGCAAAGCGTCTGCCTTTATGCTTTGCAGGGAACTTCTCAAGAGGCATAGCAGAGGAATGGTGATGCTAATGATTGCAGCATCGCCGCTCACCATCTGGGTAGACTCCTCAAAGTTTCCAAGGACCTGGCAGATGTCTGCCAACCAGGCCCACTTTTCTGTAAAGAATTGAGGAGGCTGACTCCCACTGCGCCGCCCATGTTGGAGTTGGTATTCCACTATAGCTCTACGCTGCTCATAGAGCCTGGCCAACATGTGGAGCGTAGAGTTCCACTGTGTGGGCACGTCGCACAGCAGTCGGTGCACTGGCAGATTAAACCGATGTTGCAGGGTGCACAGGGTGGCAGCGTCCGTGTGGGACTTGCGGAAATGTGCGCAGAGCCGGCACACCTTTCCGAGCAGGTCTGACAAGCGTGGGTAGCTTTTCAGAAAGTGCTGAACCACCAAATTAAAGACGTGGGCCAGGCATGGCACGTGCGTGAGGCTGCCGAGCTGCCACCAGGTTACGGCCGTTGTCACACACGACCATGCCCGGTTGGAGGCTCAGCGGCGAAAGCCAGCGGTCGGTCTGCTCTGTCAGACCCTGCAGCAGTTCGTGGGCCATGTGCCTCTTCTCTCCTAAGCTGAGTAGTTTCAGCACGGCCTGCTGACGCTTGCCCACCGCTGTGCTGCCACGCCGCGCGACACCGACTGCTGGCGACGTGCTGCTGCTGACATATCTTGATTGCGAGACAGAGGTTGCGTAGGAGGAGGAGGAGGGTGGTTTAGTGGAGGAAGCATACACCGCCGCAGATACCACCACCGAGCTGGGGCCCGCAATTCTGGGGGTGGGTAGGACGTGAGCGGTCCCAGGCTCTGACTCTGTCCCAGCCTCCACTAAATTCACCCAATGTGCCGTCAGGGAGATATAGTGGCCCTGCCCACCTGTGCTTGTCCACGTGTCCGTTGTTAAGTGGACCTTGGCAGTAACCACGTTGGTGAGGGCGCGTACAATGTTGCGGGAGACGTGGTCGTGCAGGGCTGGGACGGCACATCGGGAAAAGTAGTGGCGACTGGGAACTGAGTAGCGCGGGGCCGCCGCCGCCATCATACCTTTGAAAGCCTCCGTTTCCACAACCCTATACGGCAGCATCTCCAGGCTGATAAATTTGGCTATGTGCACGTTTAACGCTTGAGCGTGCGGGTGCGTGGCGGCGTAATTGCGCTTGCGCTCCAACACTTGCGCTAGCGACGGCTGGACGGTGCGCTGAGAGACATTGGTGGATGGGGCCGAGGAAAGCGGAGGTGAGGGTGTGGGTGCAGGCCAGGAGACGGTAGTGCCTGTGTCCTGAGAGGGGGGTTGGTTCTCAGTCGCAGGTTGGGGCACAGGGGGAGAGGCAGCGGTGCAAACCGGAGGCGGTGAACGGCCTTCGTCCCACCTTGTGGGGTGCTTGGCCATCATATGTCTGCGCATGCTGGTGGTGGTGAGGCTGGTGGTGGTGGCTCCCAAGCTGATCTTGGCGCGACAAAAGTTGCACACCACTGTTCGTCAGTCGTCTGCACTCTCAGTGAAAAACTGCCAGACCTTTGAGCACCTCGGCCTCTGCAGGGTGGCATGGCGCGAGGGGGCGCTTTGGGAAACAGTTGGTGGATTATTCGGTCTGGCCCTGCCTCTACCCCTGGCCACCGCACTGCCTCTTCCAACCTGCCCTGCTGCTGCAGTTGCCTCTCCCTCTGAAGACCTGTCCTCAGTAGGCGTAGCAAACCAGGTGGGGTCAGTCACCTCATCGTCCTGCTGCTCTTCCTCCGAATCCTCTGTGTGCTCCTCCCTCAGACTTACTCCAATTACTACTACCTGAGTGATAGACAACTGTGTCTCATCGTCATCGTCCTCCTCACCCACTGAAAGCTCTTGAGACAGTTGCCGGAAGTCCCCAGCCTCATCCCCCTGACCCCGGGAACTTTCCAAAGGTTGGGCATCGGTCACGACAAACTCCTCTGGTGGGAGAGGATTCGGAATCATTGCTGCCCATTCTGGGCAGGGGCCCGAGATCAGTTCCTGGGAGTCTGCCTGCTCCTCAGAATGTGTCATTGTAATGGAGTGAGGAGGCTGGGAGGATTGCTGGATGCACTTTCTGCCATCCACGACAGGACCTGCTCATACTGCTCATTTTCTAATAAAGGTCTACCGCGTGGACCCATAAATGTGAGATGAATGTGGGGACTCCAGAAACGTGCCTCTCTCCTAATCCCGCAGCAGTCGGCTGCGATACACCTGGATCAGGAGCTCGGCCTGTGCCCACACTCTGACTTGGGCCTCCGCCTCCTCGCCCGTGTCCACGTCCACGTCCTCTAGGCCTACCCCTACCCCTCAGCATGGTGTATTACCAGTAGTGCAGAAACAGAACGCTGTAATTAAATGTGCCGCTTATTGGCCTGTGGTTGGAGGCTGACTTCGCTTACGGAACGCACAGCAGAGCCAGGAAAGAATTTTGCGCAAGCCTGCTGTAACACTTAGCTGGCTGCATATTAATTAGAACTACTACCCCCAGCAGAGACGCAGTACACTCAGGACGGTCACAGGCAGCCCAAATAGAATGTTTTTTCCCAAATTTTTTGGGAAAAGCCCACTGCCTATATACACAGTATATCTCTTTCACTGTCCCTGGCTCACCACTACTGGCCCTGGACTATGTAAAATTACTGCAGACTGTTTCCCTCTGGACAGGATGACAGCGCTGATGTGTAACGCACAGCAGAGCCAGGAAAGAATTTTGCGCAAGCCTGCTGTAACACTTAGCTGGCTGCGTATTAATTAGGACTACTACCCCCAGCAGAGACGCAGTACACTCAGGACGGTCACAGGCAGCCCAAATAGAATCTTTTTTCCCAAATTTTTTTGGAAAAGCCCACTGCCTATATACACAGTATATCTCTTTCACTGTCCCTGGCTCACCACTACTGGCCCTGGACTATGTAAAATTACTGCAGACTGTTTCCCTCTGGACAGGATGACAGCGGTGATGTGTAACGCACAGCAGAGCCAGGAAAGAATTTTGCGCAAGCCTGCTGTAACACTTAGCTGGCTGCGTATTAATTAGGCCTACTACCCCCAGCAGAGACGCAGTACACTCAGGACGGTCACAGGCAGCCCAAATAGAATGTTTTTTCACAAATTTTTTTGGAAAAGCCCACTGCCTATATACACAGTATATCTCTTTCACTGTCCCTGCCTCACCACTACTGGCCCTGGACTATGTAAAATTACTGCAGACTGAGGACGCAATGCTCTGCACGGCCGATATACAAAAAACAAAAAAAAAGTGCAACACTGCAAAAAGCAGCCTCAACAGTACTGCACACGGTCAGATGTGGCCCTAAGAAGGACCGTTGGGGTTCTTGAAGCCTAAAATCACTCCTAACACTCTCCCTATAGCAGCTCCAGCATCAGCAGCACTTTCCCTGAGCTATGTCAGAATGCATCTGTGGCGAGCCGCGGGAGGCGCCGATTTATATACTCGGGTGACACCTGATCTCGCCAGCCACTCACTGCAGGGGGGTGGTATAGGGCTTGAATGTCGCAGGGGGAAGTTGTAATGCCTTCCCTGTCTTTCTATTGGCCAGAAAAGCGCGCTAACGTCTCAGTGATGAAAGTGAAAGTAACCGGAACATCGCGTGGTACTCGCCTCGAGTAACGAGCATCTCGAACACGCTAATACTCGAACGAGTATCAAGCTCGGACGAGTATGTTCGCTCATCTCTAATTATTCCCTCTTCCATTCTTCTTTCATTGCCAAGAGATGACAGCATTTTTATGCTTCATAATAATCATGTGACGCTCTCAGTTGCCCACCAAATGTACATAATGGAAAATGTGAAATGTGGGAGATAACCCATCTTGGCCATTTGATTGCATGTGGCCCACACACTTCATAGTAGCCCAGAACATAGTGAAACAAACACAACAGTCTAGTTTTAAAGGTACCCTGTCAACTCATTCCAATCACCTAAACCCACCTACAGCTACATAACACTGTTGTACAGCTGGTTCCAAAATGTATCTGGTTATGCTTCCTGGACAAAGCATACCTTGATAAATAGCCTTTTAAAATTTCTTGTGCCATATGCTAATGTTGGTTGAATGATCTGATGGACATGCCAAACTGATTTTGCTGCCCTGAGTTCCTTCCATAACCCTGCCTCTCTCTGCCTCGGTGACGTTGATGACACCTCCTATATCAGTCCGGTCTGCACACCAGACTGTTTGACCGCCATTAAGAAACTTTAAAAGGCTGTTTACAAAGGTATGCTTTGTCCAGGAAGTATAATCAGATGTGTTTTGGACTCAGCCCTACATCTGTGTTCTGTAGCTGTAGGCAGTTTTAGGTGCTCGGAACTGCTGACAGGTTCCCTATAAAGAAAACTTGTTCACATTAAAATAAAAACTTTTTGAAATCTTTTTCTCGCTTATGTTCCTGAAAATTCTTCAATAATGCATTCACAAACAATTAATTACAAATAATGAGTCATTTGCTCACAAGACAGGTGATTCAATTCTCCCATCCGTCATAGAAGGTATATCACAACTGTAAATGAACTGTGCACTTGTCACCCACGTCGGGCATTCTGAAAGGTGCCAGCAGAATACACCGGGATGCAACTGACTGATTGCTAAGAAGGTATTGATGATGCATCTGGTAGAAACTCAGTTTATATCTCTCATGAGGGCTTTACTTCTCTCTCCTTCTCCCGGATGACACAGATGACTAACTAGTTTGCATTGTTTCTTGGCTGTGGTGTTGCTCTAACATGGAACATCTGTTTGTAATAAAAGCTAATGTTAATGCTGAGTGAAAGGAATCAATTCCAAAAGAACGACGACAACAACATCTCCAAACTTAGCTTCAATCTGTCCTATAACCCGGGACGTGCACAATATGCCATGTTCTCTCTCATTAGAAAGTATGCCCAGATTGTAGATCTCATTATGTAGGATGTGATCTTACACTACCCATAAGCATCCTCTCAGCGTGTGTCCATAATGATTGCAAGTAAAGATCTAAGATGTGCAAATAGCTGCTGAATAGGAACTCATTTTAGCATTGGGGTCATTGGATTGAATCCCACCAAGGACCATATTAGAATGGAGTTTATATATTCTCCCCATGTTTTGTAGGTTTTTCTCTGGGTTCCTTCCTCTCTCCAAAAGCAAACAGAAAAAGTCATTGTCTTTCTATGAATTTGGCCCCAGTGTGTATATGTGAGATGGAGAAATTAGACTGAGTCTTATTTATAAACATGATGAAAATCTATAAACACTCCTACAGAATATGTTGGTGCTATATAAGCAGCAGGAAATAAGTACAAATAAATGTCCCTGCGAAACATCTCCCCAGATCTCAGCTTCCCAGACTGCTAGGAGTGGAATGTGCAAGGGAGCAGGATATCAGAGCAGCATCCACACCTGAGTCCTTCAAGTTTGGAGAGTTTACACATCAGACAACTAACCAACAATGTTAACCTGCTCAGATGACAAAGTCCAACAAGCTGAGGTGTAAAGAGCAAATAAACCCAAGTCTCTATGATGTTTTTTCATTGCTATAGATCTCAACACATTTTTATTATGAGTGACTGAGCAGCCCAAGGCATGCAAAAAGTACTAATCAGTTTTTGGAACATCGTCTTACATCAGTTTTGGAGCTGAACAAGTTCTTAAAGTGATGCCAAATGGACACATTGATATGGACACATGAGTCTCTCTCCCTCTGTCCTCTGATATCTTGAAATGACTTTACTAAGAGCTTCTTCCGTCTTGAATAGATCCTAGTAGTCACCTATAAAGCAAATTTCAACTCTCTACTGTTACTGTATGGACTTTGTAAAACATGCCCTATAGTGCAGCTATGTCCAAAGGATGCTATATTTTTAGAGATGAGCGATCGTACTCGGAAAAGCACTACTCGCTCGAGTAATGTGCTTTATCCGAGTATCGCTGTGCTCGGGTCTGAAGATTCGGGTGCCGCTGCGGCTGACAGGTGAGTCGCAGCGGGCAGCAGGGGAGAGCGGGCGGGAGAGAGGGAGAGAAAGATCTTACCTCTGTTCCTCCCCGCTCTCCCCTGCAGCTCCCCGCTCCGTGCCGGCACCCGAATCTTCAGACCCAAGCACAGCGATACTCGGATAAAGCAAATTACTCGAGCGAGTAGTGCTTTTCCGAGTACGCTCGCTCATCTCTATATATTTTACAAATTACAAGTCGGAAATACCAAACAAAAGGACAAACGTTATGCTGAACAACAGAGAGAGAACGTACAAATTTAAAAATGACATAAAAACAGACTTGCCCTTCAAAAACAATTGTGACTTTTCAATTTTTACTCAACTCCCGCCAGTTGAGTAAAATGTGGGCATGGCTTAGTGGGAAGGGGTATGGCAGATTTTCATAAATGGATACTATTTTTTTTAGGCATATGGATGGCTTGAGATGTGCCAAAAGTAATGAGCAGTGTGCCTCTTAAGGTATATTTTACTCCAGGGGAGATCATATTTAGACCAGTGTATGAAATGTTGATCTTAAAGAGGTTGTACCAGTTTTCCCAGCTATCCTCTATCCAAAGGATAGGGGTTAACTTGCTGATTGGTGGAGGTCTCACTGCTGAGACCTGCACTGATCCCAAGAATGGGGGTCCCATGTCCCCCTTGTCACTGCGGGGATGCTTCTCGCACCTGTAGTGATATTACAGTGAATGGCCGAGCATTTGTAGTTGGCGCTGCATTCATTTAAATGGAACTACTGGAAATACCCAATTAGTTGTCGCTAAGCCATCTCCACAGTCCCATTGAAAATGAATTAAGCCGCAGAATGCTTGCGCAACTATCGCTACAATCAGAACAGGCGACAGGTAAAACGGGACCCTAGTATTGAGCCCCCACTGATCACTAAGGCCACACTCACACATGCTGTTGGCAAAATGCAGCGTTTTTGATCGCTGTGCTTTACCGCGATTTTGCTGCCATTTTCAGACACAGTTTACTGCCTTTGACATCGGTTTTAAACGCACCCCATCTTTGTGATGGGTGATGAGATGGATTTGTTGTGGTAAAATAGAGCAGACAGCCCTTGAAAATCGCGATATTGGAAAATGCCACGAACAAGCACAGGTCTGCGAGGCTCCATTGAAATTAACGGGAGCATTGTAGCGTTAAAAAGCGGATGTGTGAGAGTGGCCTAACTTATCCCCTATCCGGTGGATAGGGAGTAACTTGTCATTCTGGTACAACCCCTTTAATAGTATGCATTTATGGTAGTATTTTATCCATCCATCTATGTAGCAATCCAGACATCACATTTCTTTATTTTTCTTTTTCCCCCTCCTTTCTTGCTTTCTTTCTTGTTTTTTGTTTCCTTGTTTCTTGCTCTTTTTATCTATCTATCTATCTATCTATCTATCTATCTATCTATCTATCTATCTATCTATCTATCTATCTATCTATCTATCTATCTGTCTATCACCATCTACAGCAGCTTTCCAAACTCACATATTCACTTTCTCCCTCCAAGTTACTATAAACACTTCCAGGACACTGTCAGCTATGAACACTACAGATAAATGATATCTGATTACTCAGACAATTGCACAGACTGATACTCTTTCCATTACATATCAGACCTATATTGCTACCTCACCATCAACAAACTGTTAGCGGTTATCACCAACTGTGAGGCTAATACATAAAATGTCTCCCCTTAAGGGTTAATCAATGCACCACAAACAAAACAGAGAGACAAAACAAACAAGCCCACACTGCAACAATGTAACACATTATCTGCTGCCTGCAATCCTTGAAGGCTACATCAAGTATCAATTTCCATGTCTTTGTTTATCCATCCACCAACTCATTTAGAACTTTGTCACAATCGTCTTCCAATCTGTGATTTGTATCCAAATAACATGAAGCAGCTAACAGCAGACATTATAATAGACGTGCAGCAATAATAACACTAGAATGTGTATGGGATTTGTATTGTTGTATGTAACTTCCTAACTTTGCTGACGGAGGGTTCATTTAAATGGAAGTGACATCAAGCACTGAAGCAATGTACAGAAAACATCAGCTATAAGCAGCTTGGAGATACTGTCTCCTCTGCTTTACTTTATCAGCTCACCTTAGCTGGTGCTTCTCCCAGGCATCCTTCCACACACTCCTGCAATGCTCGCCCTGTGGGTGATGGCACAAGAGAAGGGATCTATCTAACCTGGAGGCGTCACCTTCCATTCACAGACAAAGAACCAAAGCAGAAGACCTGGAGGCTGGATGCTGGAATGAAGATGCTTGCAAGCAGCGAAGACCCTGCTTAAAATCCAGAGCGCCTGCTCTGCCAGCAGTGAGTTCCTTGCATGCTCATAATAAGCTGTGTTAAGATTTCCCTGCCCAAAGGATGGAGGGAGAAGCAGCTGCAATGTACCAGATAATGCTCATCCTTGGAAGCTTGCAACATTCAGTGGCTGCATCAGCCCAGTCAATGAGTTTCATGAACCAGAGCTCCCTCTGCTGGAAATCCTTAGTATTGCAGGTGAGTAGCAAGTTTTGTTCTAAGTCCTGTGAGGACAAGCCTGCTCATTTCATCATTTATGGAGAAAACTTTAATGTATTCTGTTTGCTCATTTGTGCTAGTTTATCTGTTACATCTAACTCTCACTTCATTATAAGAGCCCTATTTATAGCATGTGTAGAACATTAGATTGTCCTATTTCAACTAAAGTTGTATTTAACTACTGTAGTTTAGCTAAACCTTGCAGGTTTTTACAGTATGTTCTGTCCACCTCCACTAAGTAACATATGACACAGCAGCACATTCGCCATAAAGGATAATAAATTAGTACATGAACATTTCAATCAAAATACAGATGTGATATATTCAACTTGTATTCCAAAAAAAGTGAATTTCTTTTGCTTTGCTGTGTTTCAGCAGTAGCCCCTGGTTATGTTAGCAGGATTCCCACCTTGTATGAGGTTCACTGCTGTTTCTGGTATCTGTAGCTATCCTTCTTTTATGCTCCAGCTTTCTGAATTCTGGTTGGCTGGTTTAGGTCATGTCTCTATTTCTGATCACACTACTGATTCCATTAATATCTGCCTCCTGGTTCTGTTCCATTTCTCATGAGGTAACTACATCTAGTGCTTTTCAGCAGTCTTGAAGGAGTTCCCATATATGTCTTGGCTGACGATCACATCCTGTGGTGCCCTCTTTCACGTGCCCCTACTGCCAGTTGCCAGTACCCCAATCTGTTATGCTGCCGATACTGCAATATCTCACTTACCACTGCCTGGACTCATAGGCTGCATTCACTCAGCCCGCCTCTTAGAGGACCAATGAACGTACCCAGCTTTCCTCGCCCCCGGTCTATTCTAGTTCTTAGCAGATTTTTTAAGGCATCCTCATGCACTGGAAGGTGCCCGAGCAATAAGGTTCCTGTGAAAGTGTTTCTATATTCTGCTTGCTTCCTGGTTTTGACCCTCTGCCTGTATATCCAGCTTTCCTGCACTCCACCTGTTCAGATCTCAGCTTGTTTACAGATATGTCTTGCCTGAATTCTGCCAGCTCTGAACCCCTACCTGTTTACCATATTGCATAAAAACTGCCTGTCCTGAACTTAGGCTTTTGACCCAGGTGAGCTATCACTGCACTGAGATCACCGGCATACCACTAGGGGTTGTAGGGGTTGCAATTGCGACCTGCCCCCTTAGCAAATGGGGGCCGCTGGCTCCCGCCATACACTGTTTCAACACCATGGTCTGGGTTTGGGTGGCACTCAGGGAGGCGAGACCCGTTACCCGGGTAGCAGGCAACCAATTACAGGCTGCAGACTCCCCTGGTGCGTGGCCCTGCCTTCCACTGAGAGACTACAGTTGTGATTGGTCCAGCTGATGGTGCACTGATAGTGAAGAGGAGAGTCAGCGGACCATGCAGTGTAATGAGTTATGTACCGCATGTAATCATATAAGTATAGCTGGTATAAGTTATACCAGCTGTACATATATAATTATATACAGGAGATCCCCAGGTTACACCAGCATGCTCCAACACTATGTTCAGGGAGATGCATATTTCCAGTATATGGTGATACTAGTAATTATTAGGAAAATATAGTAGCAGTGTTGTCATGTCATACACCCACATGCATGTCACACACCCACAGCTCTGCTACATGCACGTCACAAACACACAGCTCTACTACATGCACGTCAGACACACACAGCAGTGCTACATGTACATCACATACTGCTTTGCTATATACAGTCTTTATCCCATATAACAAGGATCACAAGCAACACAGCACTTCATAGAATAATAGAATGATAGAGTTGGAAGGGACCTCCAGGGTCATCGGGTCCAACCCCCTGCTCAGTGCAGGATTCACTAAATCATCCCAGACAGATGTCTGTCAAGCCATTGAAGAAGAAATCACCACCTCCTTGGGTGAAGGACTTGTAATGATGTCACTGTCATGCTCCACCCCTGATCACATGACAGTGATGTCATCACAGGTCCTTCATCCTAAGGC
Organism: Eleutherodactylus coqui; assembly: GCF_035609145.1. NCBI lineage: Eukaryota > Metazoa > Chordata > Amphibia > Anura > Eleutherodactylidae > Eleutherodactylus > Eleutherodactylus coqui. Next base: position 448,469,376 of record NC_089837.1, read on the forward strand.
CGCCTGCACACGAGCGGAAATCCCGCCGCGGGATTTCCCGCGGGATTTCCGCCGCTGAAAGTTTGCATAGGAGTGCATTAAAATACGCACTCCTATGCAGACGGCCGCGGTTTGGCCGCGCGAAATCTCGCGCGGCAAACAAACCGCAGCATGTCCTAATTTTCTGCGGGGCACACACTCACCCCCGGCCGCCGGCTCCGGTCTGCGCATGCGCCGGCTGCGCGGCAGCCGGCACATGAAAGAGCCGGGGCCGCCAGGCGCGTGTGAGTACGCGCTCGTCCTTGCAGGCGCTCGGGTCGGATCGCGCGGCGAGAATTCTCGCTGCCGGATCCGACCCGCTCGTCTGCAGGCGGCCTAAGTGAGTTACATGCTCGGTCTCTGATCACATGATGGTGACATCATCACAGGTCCTTCATCCCTGTACAGCTTATAGGTGGACTACATCCCCTACAAACCCCTGTGGCCTCAGTTGCTATGAAATACTAACGAACACCTAGCTTGACAGCAGCTGTGTGCTTACAGGACCTGTGATGACTAGAGATGAGCGAGCGCACTTGGTAAGGCAAACTACTTGAGCGAGTAGTGCCTTATGCGAGTACCTGCCCGCTCGTCTCTAAAGATTCGGGTGCCGGTGGGGAAGAGCGGTGAGTTGTGGAAGTGATCCAAGAGGAGCGGGGGGGGGGAGAGAATGAGAGAGAGATCTTCCCCCTGTTCCTCCCCTGCCGCCCCCCGCTGGCACCCGAATCTTTTGAGACGAGCGGGCAGGTACTCGCATAAGGCACTACTCGCTTGAGTAGTTTGCCTTAGCGAGTGATGATGTCTCTAGTGATGATGTCACTGTCATGTGAATAGAGGCAGAGCATGTAACTCACCCAGGTTGAAGGACCTGTGATGACGTCACTGTTATGTGATCAGGGGCGGAGCATGTAACTCACCTCACTCACTCACAGGTGGTCGTTAGTATTTTGATGGAGCATGCTGGTATAATCTGGATATCTCCTGTATACAATTTTATATGTACTACTGATATAAGCTATACATCCTGTATGTAGTGCTATCGACCATTCTGGTATATCACCATATGGTGATTATTGTTATTGTGGCAACCTGGGGGTTACTCGCTCTCTAGGATTGCCATCTTCTACATTCAGGATCGTTGGCACCACACGCTCACGACCACCGTGTTACTTTAAATTCCCTGTCACTATTTCCCACCTAGGGTGTCTAGAGGGTGTCCTTCTATGTCAGACCTTGTGATGGGCCTACTCTGGTCCATGCCAGACCTCAGGTTTCCAGATGCTGCTTCTGCAGTCTCTCTCTCTGGTTTTCAGCCAACCTCCCCTTGAGTGTGGCAGGAACTGATACTTTTATCTTACTTCCTGCCACACCCACAGTTGTTTTCTCACACTTCTAGCAACTAAATACCTGTTTACAGTCCCTAGAAGCCTTTCTGGGTACTGCCCTTCTACATAATGTAATTATATACAGTAGATACCCATGTTTATGTGGTTTCACATCTGGATTGGGGATTCCACTTTTCTGCTCCATTCGGAGAACAGGAAAGGGGAGTCCTCATGGATGAATGGCTCAGTTTCTGGATGGAACCGAGCAGCATTGGACGGACTCATTGACTATAATGGGCTCAATCACTTTTCCGCCCAGCTTCCCGGCTTTTGCGCGGAAGAAAAAGCGTTGCATGCAGAGTTTTTTCTTCCAGTTTTTTTGGCCAGATCTGTGACTGTACGTCCCACTGGAGGTTCCAACACAGATGTGAAACCGGCCTTACACCAGCATGATTGATATCACTGTATACAGGAGATGTGTATACGTCTCCCTGTATTTAGTGATATGGACCATGCTGCTATAACCTGGGTATCTTCTGTATATAATTGCACACTTTACACACAACAAAAAAATGCAGTTTCTTAAAAACATATGTGGTTTTTGAATACCGTATACAGTTTTTTTAAATGTGTTTCTTAACTGTGGTTCAAAAATTCAACAAAAAACATGAACACAGCCTAAGGGTCTACAAACAAATTTCCACATAGTCCCGGAAATGAATCATGTTTGGAAAGCTTATACCAAGGGGCTAGACATGTATGTAAATTCGTTTTGCAGCTGTATGCAGTGCGGTTTAGATATGGGTACGAATACAGGTGGGAAACCTGAGCTGAACTTTTGCACCCAGGCCCCTGAGCCTTTAGTTATGCCCCTGACTGAGACCAGTCCTGAGGTAACATCTAGGAGGTTCCATGCTGTGAATACTAGATGCCTCTAAAAAAGGGTAATGGTGAAGACCAGGGACCTCTTGGAGCTACCCTTATGGATTAACCTTAAGTCAAATGAGTCAGTGACGCAATGCGTCCACACCCACTGCATTAAATTATGTACCAAGGTCTTGCTGGCTGCTTTTCCTTTATTCCCTGGTCCAACTCAACCCAAACCGTCTCTGTTGGGTTTAAGTAAGGTGACTATGTAGGTCATTTGAAAATATCATATTTGGATGCATGAGGCTGAGGAACAGTTATCAACTGATCAAACATCTACTATGTGTTGCTCCAAACATCTCTTCTTCTTACTTCTTTCCCACAGTAGCAGTTGCAGCAATTCTACCATGGGGGCCTGAAGCACGCAGAATACTCTGTATAGTTCAGTCCTAAAATGGAGCCGTTCGGGATTTCCTGCTCTACAAACACAGCAGGAAAGTAGAACCACCAACGCAGGTGTGAAGCAACCCTAGCATGTATATTTTGTTTGCTGTTTGGACTATTTGATTTCTTGATTTTAAACAGTTCCAGAGGGAATTTGTAATGAGGTCTGAGGTGTGAAAGGATACTCTGGTGTGAGGAGCCAATGTAGAGGATAAAACGGGGCAGATGTCTAGCGTAAGGGTGTGGGGTGCAGTTGAAAGCGCTTGGGAGCAAAGATTTTATCCTTCATGGGGAGCCAACAGTTGGGCTTCAAGCAGTAGGCTACAGGATTGTCCATAAAGCTGGTACTGACAGACTGTGTGATTTGGGGTAAGCGATGGAAGTGCTTAACTAAGCCCTAAATAGAGACAATGTTCCTTGGCTTCCGCTTGTGTTCACCAAGCTTGAACATTCGCCAGTGTTTCCAAGGGTATTAAAGGCCAGCTTTGCAGCAACAATGCTTTTCTTCCACCAAGCATCACGATACGAAGCATGCAGCAGTGACCACTACGAAAGGTATGGCTCTGGGTCAAAGCAGTCATATGGACAACCGGTAACGGAGGTGATGCCGGCAAGCAAGCCGTCTGGAGCCAGTAAGAAGTCATTCTCTTTAGTAGCACTCCTCTGCACCTACAGTATCTTAAAGTGACCCTCCAGACCTGTACAAACAAAGAGAGGTTAAATGCTTCTCCGACTACCTAATGCACACTGTATTAGTATGCATTGATGCATGACTGGGATCAGTGGCGTAGCTATAGAAATCAGAGCAGCTGCAATTGTGACTTGGGCAGAGGATTCAGGATGCATACGCTGCAGTGTGCTTCACTGTGTACGAAAGAAGAACATTAAAGATGTAAAGGTACAGTCAAAAATGTTCTTCAAACACTTGTAGCATCTCCTGTCAAAGGCAATCTTGAGCAAGCATCTTTCAACTAGAGACACTTTTTGTTTGCAAATAGCAACTATGAGAAGAAGAGCAATTTCACTAAGTACACCTTTTGTGAAGAGCTCCATTGTGCTCTTTTTATTGCCTACAATATTACAGGGCTTCTGCTTGCTTTAGCGAATAGATTTCAAATTGACTTTTGAAATGTAGTAAGAGAATTGTTGCAGTCCATATATTGGTCATATAAACAATTAGAAAGATTTTAAGACAATTCAAGTGTAATGAATGGTTAGACGGTAATCTCAACAAATGCACCAAAAGTGCAAAAAATTTGCAAATTGGGAAAGGAGAAGGGTTGGATAATTACATCCAGCTGATCCATTGTATCTAAGCCTATCACTTTATAATTGTAGACTCATATATATGACGATTCCGAAGGACTTTTTTGGGAAGAACTGTAGACCATCGGGCATCCAAATCATCCACACCTGCAGCAGTGTGTGCATGGAAACCCATAGTACTACAGGAGCACAACGTGACATAATTCTTGTCCACCTCTGCCTAGTTCTAGCACCTTCCTCCTTAGCAGTGGCATTGGAAGGGGAGTGCAGCAGGTGCGGGCCACCCCAGGTGCTATCACTGAGGGGGGTGACAAATATGCTGGAGGGAGCAGCGGGTAACGGGAGCAGTCAGCAGAGGAGAAATGTATAATGCTCAGAGGCAATGTGAGGAGCGGGGCTTACATGGAGGGGAGGGGCTGAGTGCGGTGTGGTTTGGGAGGGCCGTGAACTCATGACCTACTCATAGTGTCAGGAGGGGTGGTACCGCCCACAAGATGAGTATGCAGTGGCTCTGTTTTCTTTATCTATGTATGAATCTATCTATCTATCTATCTATCTATCTATCTATCTATCTATCTATCTATCTATCTATCTATCTATCCACCCGTCTGTCTGTCTTATGTCTGTCTATGCATCAGTCTATCTATCTTAGTTCCACCATGAGTCAGGCTCGGCTCTCTGGCTTAGCCATTTTGTCAATTGAAAACAAAGAAGCGAAAGGAATCGGTTTTGATGATACGATTTTAAAATTTGCCGAGAGCAAAGTTAGAAGACAAAAGTTTTAAGTGTTTATGCTCACAATGTTAGGCCGCCTGCAGACGAGCGGAAATCCCGCCGCGGGATTTCCCGCGGGATTTCCGCCGCTGAAAGTCTGCATAGGAGTGCATTACAATACGCACTCCTATGCAGACGGCCGCGGTTTGGCCGCGCGAAATCTCGCGCGGCAAACAAACCGCGGCATGTTCTAATTTTCTGCGGGGCACACACTCACCTGGCCGCCGGCTCCGGTCTGCGCATGCGCCGGCTGCGCGGCAGCCGGCACATCAAAGAGCCAGGGCCGCCAGGCGCGGGTGAGTACGCGCTCGTCCCTGCAGGCTCTGGGGTCGGATCGTGCGGCGAGATTTCTCGCTGCCGGATCCGACCCGCTCGTCTGCAGGCGGCCTTAAGTAAATAAACCAGAAAATTACACTTGCAACTGTAAGTATCTTGTTTTTCCTTCTTTTAATACTTACAAAGGTGGGAGGGGGGGTGATAAAAGATTTTCCACAGTGAGTACCACCTGACCTTGCTATGCCACTGCCCCTTAGAACGGTGCCTAAGCTTTATGTCTCTGTTCTTGGTCCTCCGAGTCTTGTTACATTTGTTTGTTCGAATTCCCTGGTTTCTAGTTCTGACTCTGGTTATCCCCGACCCCTGCCCTGGTTTTCCCGCGCTGAAGCTAGCCTCCCTGATCTGACCACGACTTGTTGTTCTGACTACACTACTATCTACTGTCTTGCCTGACATCTGGCTTGTTCCTCGGGCTCAAGTGTCCCGCCTGCCCTCTCCTTGACTGTCTGACTACGCTCCTGTTCTCACAGCCAGTTACACTGAAGACTTTGTTGGCATGGCTGCCCCATACAGTTATTCACTGGGTAAAGTGCCTAGTTTGGGTAACTGATACATTATAAAAAAATACCAACAATGGTTTCATAACATCAATATGTTTGCAAGCTAGAAAATGCCCTCAGGGTGGTTTCGCATCTTAATTGGAGGTTCCGCTTTCCTGCTGCATTCGGGGAGCAGGAAAGGGGAATCCCTGTGTCCGAATGGCTCGATTTTGGGATGGAACCGAACAGCGCCGAACTGACCCCATTGACTATAGTGGGATCCATTTGCTTACCACTCAGCTGTCCAGCCTTTAGCCGGAAGAAAAAGCGCTGCATACTTTTTCTTTCAGTATTTTGTGCTGGATCTGCAATGGAACCTCCAACGCAGAAGTGAAATCACCCGTAGTCCTTATAGTGACTGCTCCAGGATTAAAAGCTGGATCCCACCTATCCTGAGAATGGTGGTCCCGAAGGTCCCTGCATAAATCAAGCATGTGAACCGGCTATCAATTCATTTCAATGGGACTTCCGGAGATAGTTAATTTCAAGTACTAACTATCTCTGGAAGTTCCATTGAAATTAATTGAGTGGTGGTGCGCAAGCTCCATTCATTTGGGATCAGTGGGGGTACCAGCAGTCAGACCCCTTACTGATCTGAGAGTTATTCTCTATCCACACTTTTAATCCTGGCACACCCCCTTTAAATTTTTCCAAATCTTTATCTTCTCTCTGTATAACCTGCCATTCTGAGACAAGTCCATATATGACGGATGTGATGACACTTCTCTGCTGTTAGTAATGTATATGTGTTCCCTGCATAGAAGAGGAATAAGGTAAATGAATGAACAGGAAGATGATTGTCCCGGAATGCCACAATCCCAGAAGTGTCACAATTTAACTGTGCACAGCTGAGACATTAAAGCCTGGAAATTGCTTTATATGTCTTACAGACTGCTTAAAATTCAGAAATGCAAGATATAAAGGAACCTGCTGAGAGACTAATATGCTTGTCACTTTCTGATAGCACCACTTATATGCTTTTTGTTCAGCGCCGGCTTCTTTGCCGGTTCATCAAATCCAGGTTGTAAATAAAACAATCTAAGGTGTATTATTAAAGGGTGTTCTCAGCGTTAGCTTGAAGTATGTTATATTTATAAGGACTTAGAGCCCTTTTACACGAAACGATGCAAAATTGTTGGATTGTGCGAATTCGAACACTAATCGTTCAGTGTAAACAACTGAGCGACGAATGGTAATTTGTTCAGCGTTCATTCTATGCAGACATAAAAACCATTGTTACCAAAAGTAACCTGAGTAAGAATCACAAGTAGTATTTATTTCCATATGTTAATGCTTAGTGGGGCTCATTTAGCCCTAATAACATCAGATACTCTCCGTGGCATACTTTTTACTAATGTCTGATACACTTCAGCTGGTATTTCCCTCCATTCATCCTTCAAACAACCGGCAAGTTGATGGAGCTGTTCATATTTCCTGACTGAATCTTCCAGTTCGTCCCAAAGATGTTCAGTAGGGATCAGGTTAGTCCTATAGTGGAACATCTATATCCTCAAACCAACGTAAAACAGCGTTGGATTTGTGACAAGGCGAAAAGTTTTGTTGGAAGTATTGCTGACCATTCCCAGAGTATTGCCACATTGTCAGCAGCACATTATTGTTTACAATGGCAAGGTACACTTTCATGTTCATGGTTCTTGCCACTACAGCCAATAGACCAAGACCTTACCATGTAAAATATCCCCAGACCTGTGCTGTACTTAGCTGTTGGCACAACACACTCAGGCAAAAGGTGTTCCTCAGACATCCTCCACACCCATGTACATCCATCTGATGTGAAGATGGAGTAGTGCAATTCATCACTCCATAAAACTTTCTTCCATCGCTTAACAGTCCAATGACAATGCGTCTTACAGAATTATAGACGAGCAGTGCATTACACTTTGTGTTGGATGGCTTGTGCGGAGCAGCTGAAGCCGTATATCCAATAGCATGCAATTCCCATGACTAACTATAGCTGAGATCAGGGACAAGAGCCCACAGTGCATGATTAGGGCTGCCTGTTCCCACTCTTGAAACTCCTGCCTGTGGTAGGGGTTAAATTCAGCTATAGACACACGGACACTAGTTGCCCTCTCCTGTTTGATGCTGCACATGGTCTAATGCACATAATAACCCCTTCCCTTCTCTCCCTTGCTTTGGTACTCCATGTACAATAACTGACAAAGCCAGAGGGGAGGAAATGATTTAATGCTAGTGTGTGTATAGCTGAATTTAACCCCTACCACCAGCGGGAGTTTTAAGAGTGGGGATTGGCGACCTTAAACAGTGTATTAACATATATTCTCTTCCACCATCTGCAAAGGGGGCTGTTTACTATTCAGAGTGCAAAGAGCCTTGTGTGGCAACACAAGGGGTCACAATTACTATTTGGAGTTACAGTGCAATTCTATTATAATTGGGGCCACATAAGAAGTCTTATTACTAAGTGGGGCCAAATACGAGGTCTTACTAAGTGTGGGAACATTTGGGTGACCTACTAACAAGACATGATCCATTCTATCAATAGCAGTGTCCAAATACTTTTGATAGCTTGTGAGCCACTTTTACTTACTGTGTGGGATGGGCTGAACATTCACATTATAGGACATTTTGGTACCAAGGGTGTGTTCACATACTGCATATTTTCCTGTGTGCATTTGTGCACACAATATATGAGAGTTACACAAATATCATCCCCATGCTGCGTGTAAAATCTGCAGCATAATTTGATCTGTGCCGTACATGTTAATTTATGCTGCAGATTGGTAACTGGTGTATTCAGACATGAGTCTTTTATGTGGACTGATGTTGCGCATGAAAAAAATTAAAATCGCAGCATGGTCTACTTTAAGGCAGCTTCAAATGGGCGTATGCGCAATTGCGTGTGCCTCAGTGCTACGTATTTGCGCTATGGACAAGTCCTTTATGCGCATCTATTGACATATTTTACTAGACTGTTTCACACATAGGACAAGGTTTTTTGCACACAGGACACTCCCACACCCCGATTTAAATGTTTATTTAATCTAATAAGTTTCAGATGTGTTGTTATTTTTGCGGAATTGTGCAGTGTATCACGCCTCCCCTTGCGTATTGCGCGCACATTTGCACACCTCCCAAATGCCACGGTCACACTGACCATGGCATTTAAAAGGTTAAACAGCGGGAATCAAAGGTTTCTTCGGTTCCCGCTGTTAGAGCAAGTGCCAGTGTCATTCCACATCCGAGCACGCGCTTTCCCTGGCACGGAAAACCCACGAGAGCTTGTGATGCAGCTGCCGTCAAATGATGGCGCTGAAGAATGAAGCCCCTCAACGTCCGCCTCGTTAAGAGCCTAAGGTGTATTCACACATTCGTGATTTGCTGCAGATTTTGGTGCAGATCTGCAGCAAACACGGATATGTGAAACACTACGCAATTCCACTGGAAAAAGAACACATCTGGGCCTTATTAGATGAATTAGCCATTTAAATAAGGTTGCATTTTTTCCGCGATCAAGGCATATTTTTTTGTGTGCAGGAAAAGTACAGTAAAATACACAGACATGTGCGCACAAAAAGACTTGTTCATGGCGCAAATATGTTGCGCTGAAGTGCGTGTAAAACCACATATGCCCATGTGAAAAAGCCCTTAACCCCTTTAGTGGCACGCCTGGAAAATCTCCTAAAAATCACTGTTGAAATGTGCTGAAGACTAACTAAACCTGCCACTGAAGGGGTTAAAGATGCAACTTAATCGGCTGCAGTAGATCTCTACTCCATAACCTGCTTGCAGAGTTTGGTGCGGACTGCAGAAATATTTTGCTTGTGTGAAAGGCCCCTTACTCATCTTGTCAGCTCTCCTGCCTATCTGTCTTGGCCTCCACAGATGACATCTACTGTATGATTGACTGCAGTGGTCACAGATACATCATTGTTGGAGGCCAGGATGCTGAGACTGATGGGGAAGCAGGCGAGACTGAAGGAGTAGGAAGAAGTTGGAGAAAGTCAGTATCCTTATTTGTTTTAGTGTCAAAATGGTGTGGATTGGCCACTGCAGAATTCCCTGTGGACGCATTTTCTACAGTCACTCTGTGCTGTGTGAACATACCCCAACATAACCTCAATTTACCATTTAATCAGCCCTTGTCGATCTACGGTACATGAAAATCTTGCATCACCAGCAGCCTGCACAAGAAATTCACAGCAAACAACTGATAGAAGAGAAAAGGAAGTATGAAAGTAGATGAATCTTGTTATCCTCTTTCATTATGACACTTACTAAAGTTGCAGCCAACCCACATTAGATTATGTTCCTTACAGACAATGGCTAGAGTTGATCCATAGGGTGACCCAGAGTCAGCAATGACTGAATGGTTAATCATCATCTGGGGCACAACTGGTGGCATTAGCTGAAGCTCCCATGGACCCTGATGTAAAATCTTCAGCATAGCCACCAGTTATTATGCATGAATGAATCAGACCAGGCAGGGTTATAATGTTTGCTCCAGGTAAGGAAAAGCCGGGCCATAACTGTGCATTAGATTCTGCTTAGAACCGTGGCTTGACATGTGGATTAAATAACATCCCACTGATACTGGTGTATCTTGTCTCCACTGGAAGAATAGGTGGAGACATGGGTTAGCCTGCTTGACATACAGGGGACAGGCTGCAGACGCCCACAGGTGCTTATTGGCTTTTGCAGCCAGTAACTTTCCCCGCTGGCCCTCCCATCCCTGCTGCTGACAGTGTGCAATATGTACTTGGATCTCCCCCTTGCCCATGTGCCTGCTGTTATCGTGCCTGGCTGCTCACCTTTCTTGATGGCGCCCTATAATGGACCTGGCACCCTAGCATCTCTGCAGCCGCCAGATATCGGACGTCTGTGCTGTCCTGCTCCCCAATGAGCTCGTAACGATGGATGCATGGCTTGGAGGATGGCCCGACACAACGCCTAAGCACTTTCCTTCGTCCCTCCCGGCTGCAGCCTGTGGACGTCCAGCCGGGGAATCTTCCTTCTCGGCATCAGAATCGTGCTAGGCGCTGCGCTGTAACTGTGTGTGCCTCCACAGTGTCCTCCCTGGTCCGCTCTAACTCCACTGGACGGACCAAAAGCACCACAGGCCACTTTCATCTGGCCTGCTTGCGGCAGACAGCGGCTTCATCTCCCTGTCACAAGGTGAACCAAGCTCTGCTGAGCTGAAACGCGTACTCCGTGCACCTGAATATGTAAAGCACAAAATTTAATAAAGACAAGATTACACTCACTGCATGTCCGTGATCCCATTATCCCGTTATGTGCTGCATAATATGCATGTTCTATATAGATATAGGTCCTTAACACTGTAATCCAGTGGACCAGTGAGACCTGCCATCTGCCAAGCTTTGCCATGTTCTAATGCCAGCTCTGATTGATTTATATCTGCATCTGAATGCTTTTACATCCTTGCCAATATTAAACGAAGGGCTTCTTCAGATGAACGTATTTGTGCGCATTTTTCAGCACGCAAAATATACATGTGCAACGCGCAAAGATGTCAATGGGTTCTTTCACATGTACGATATTCTGGCGCGCATTTTGGTCACATGCAAAAAAAAGACCTCTATTTTTCTGCGTATTTGCGCATCAAAGTGCCCCATAGAAGTCTATGAGAGCTGCGCATAATTCCATGATATAGAGAACACATCTGGAGCTCATTAGGCTAAATAGCCTTTTAAATCAAAGCAAGGCTGTGTCCCGCACGCTTATGAACAGGCTCTGCGTAAAAAAGTACAGTACAATGTGCCGATATGCGCACAAATCCACCTCATTCACTGCGCAAATACTTGCACATACACTCGTTTACAGAAGCCCTAAGATCTAATACCTATTGTTCACATGAATGGCATACACACCATAAAGTAAGCCCAGGCAGCTTCTATGGGACCCATCCCAGGTTGGCCTTATGCCTATTTTAATGAGTGCTGAGAACTTGTACATGTATGTGCTCTTCACAGCTGCTACAATGTAAGCAAACAAGGACATGAAACATGTACTAGAGTCATGACAATAGGCACCGTACCTCCTGTTGTAGTGTCAGGGAGCACCTGGAATAGGGCCGAGTTCACAGTCCCGCTATAGAAGCCTCTATCCTCTTGACGCTGCTGGATCAATGATTACATTGATTCTTCATTTTAACCTGTGGGACTTGCTCTTTGTTCAAGATTTGTGAACATCGGTTGGGGACATTCTCTTGATAGACAACACAATCACACCTAAACAGGCCCACTGCTCCATAACAAGTAGAACCATCTGCACTTGCTTAAAAAAAGCAGTCTAAAATCCGAAATGCGTTGCTGTACATTCGATTGCTGATTGTAACTCTGTTGAATAAAACTGGAACTTTTGGATATACCTGTGGCCATTCAAGTTCTACTTTTTACGGCTGTGACATGCCGCAGGGGAGACCCAAGGAGGACCCCGCCCCAAAACTAGTAAGTGATTTATTCCCGTGTTTCTGACATCATACAGTGCACCTTGATAGCGTGCTATGTTCATAATTTGTTATCCCTATTGCACCTACTGAGCGCGGCCTGCTTTTTTCTCTGTTTAATCTTACATAACCTCCTGGAACGCCGACTGGGCCTTTCGTGTCTCGGGCTGACTGTTCTCCACACATTTTGTGGATATTGGGTGCATTTGGAAGTATCTTTCATTCCACCCATTGTTTTGGAGCGCTATCCCTCACCTTCTTAGATAAACCATCTGCACTAGTTATAGGAGCTCAACCTCAAAAGAAAGTGCTGGACTTGGCAGCATCATCGGTAATGATACTAATAACTTCCCTCTTTGTTGTTGTTACTTAATACAGTACATTCCAGTAAAGAAGTCATTTTGTTCTCTTTTTTGACACTGATCTATGAGGTCTGACCTTCTGAACATATTCCCAGATCTGTATTTCCTATTGTTGATTACATCTGCAACTTTACTGTCCGGTGTATTCATGACGGTAATTTTCCCACAGCTTTCACATGTCAGATAATAGAGTGGTAAGGCATAGAACATGACTTTAATTCTAATTTTACTAGGGCAAACAAATACATATTTCTTACCACTGTTAAAAAGAAGCCAGTATTGTGATTTGCTTACTGCCTTAGGTCCGGCGTCTCTAAGGTTCGGTGTCTCTAACCCTGGGATCAGTGTTATCACCGAAGGGGAGCAATAATGCAAGGGAAATGTGCAGCGTCCGAGGAGCGGGCCCTCAGCCTAGGAGACATCGGGGAAAGAGTTTGGGCCTTGTCACGGGGCTCTACCATCTCCCACCCTAAGGGTAGCCCAGGTAACCGAGAGCAGGCCAATTAATGGGTAACCCAACCTGTGGTTTACCCTAAATCTTTGTCACATGTTACGCCACCATTTCATCCTCTGCGGTGAATCCCGAAGATGACAATACAGAGTCCACATACACAGAGTTAACGTTTCAGAGTTAAACCGGGAACGGCCAGTAGAGCCCGTTTACTTGAAGGTTGAAGTAACAGTTCAAAACAAACTACATCCACCATCAGGACAAGTTAGTAGTGTGACAGGGAGGTTCTCTCGGGTTGCTCCGGACGACCCACAGTAGAGTTATTTGCGTGACCTGGTTCCTGGGAAACTCCTTTTTTCTCTCTCTTTCTCGCTCTCTACCGGTATACACTCACGTTTAGGAAAAGGGCACTCAACGCTGCATGGCAGGTTCTCACACACTTGCGGTCCTCCAGGTCCGATGTATTTACATGTCATATATGTCAGCATAGAGGCCTGGGTAGACTGGGCCCAGGGCACACACACGGCAATCGTTGGGCTTCCTCCATCTTCTCCACACACAGAGTGAAGGTGTCTGTGTGCAGGCAGACTCTCCTCTTGCCAACTCCACTCAAAGACAGACTGAAAAGCCCTCTCATGCACAACACATATATAAAACAAGGTCACATGACACACAACAAGATATATTTTCCAGCCATAAGGGCTCACACCCACTGGCGATACAACTTCCCTGTGATGCGGGAGTGAGTGAAAATGCATCATAATGAAACCAATGATTTTCAATGGTTTGATTCTCATTAGCAATGTTTTCACTGTAACCTCGTATAGCAAAGAAGAATCTGCAATATCGCCTATTATTTTCAATGGGGCCGACAGCAGCAGTGTCAGCCCCACCAATCTTCTTCTGTCTTCTGGTGGCCGGGGATTGAAAAATCCCCGCCTCCAGAAAGCGCTGCCTCTGATTGGCTGAGCGCTCTAATAGTCCTAATAGTATAAGAACAGGGGTTCTTGTCATGAGACAACCCTTTGAGAATACTTTAGTAAAGGTTCCTAAGAAAGTTGTACAATATGTTATTCGCATACAGTTAATGGTGACTTTCACAATTGGAGCTTGCAATGCAAATTACACCCATAACCCCAGAAATGCTGCATAAAATCAAGTATGTTTTCTGTGGATCAGTTTCAGTGTGAATCCACATTATAATGGGGAAATTTGAGCGAATTTGAACGAAGCCTGGTCATCAGTGCTAGAGTAGATGCGGTCATTATTTCAAAAAACTTACGAACCTTGTGTGGAGAGTATACTGAGACTGGTGTAACTGAGCAAAAATATCCAGTGAAAAGGGGATCTTATAAACATAAAGAACTCATCGAAGAAAGGGGTCTTAGGAGGATATCAAGAATCAGTCTGATGAACAGGTGCTGCACAACTCGTTCTTCATTAGTATGGACGGGCTATAACAGCAGATGACCATTTTGAGTGCCTTTGCTGTCTAAGAGAAACAGAAAGACAAGACTCCAGTGGGCAAAAATTAAGGGCAAACATTGTATCATTGAGCAGTGGAAAAACATCACCTGGCCAGATGAATCCAGATTTCTGTTGCACCATGCTGATGGGAGGCCAGAATTTGTCACAAGCAGCATGAATGGATGAACCCTTCCTGTCAGATGGTCAGAACATGTCAGCACCTCCATCTAATTTGTACCAACAGCACGAAGCTTCCTGTCCGCAGGGGCCAATATTCCTGCAGAACTTCATGGGGATCTCTAATAAAGTGGTCATTTGAAGAAACAAAATGGCCAGTAGAAAACACCTGCAACAAATCTGAAATACTATCAAATAATCCCAAGGCTACATTTATTCTTCATTAACCCTTTGACTTAATATTTAGAGTGCGGAACAGCCAAATAGAAGCCCCATGGGAGATGCCAGAACAAACATGTCTTTTCAAAGCAGTGGGTTGGAAAGTATTGGTAGCGTCAGGAAGTATTTGGGGAAAAGGACACTTAAAACTACAATAGAGATCATCCAAGCAAAAGGACTGTTTGAACACTGAGATTATTGCTGCTTTGAAAAAAAAGATCAGTCGAGTCCAAGCCCCCTTCCAAAGGAATCCTGACATTGGAAATGTTATGTGACAACTCCATTAAGGATTTATAAGAGTCAAGTCGTAGGTAAGCCTCCGAAAGGGGAGCGAAGTCTCTGAAGACATCAAGTCACCGCCTTACATTAATTTATCTGAAATTGAATCAGTCCTACAACAGATGTGAGGCCATAGGAAGGACTATAGGTCTCCTCTTCTGGTCGGGAACATCCACATGAACCGCTGTCTAAATAATTCAGGCATCTTAGTCACAGTTCGCAACACAAGGAAATAACATCTCATTGTTCATGGGATAGATTGTATACGGAAGGATGGTATCTGTAGACAACACCATAGGCTATTCTAACTCTTCAGGTTGACCTTGAGGGCACATCAATGGCTACTCCAGGTAGAAATAAAGCTTTAAGATACACTTTACACATTTACTATTTATTTTGGTTTCTTTGAAGTCTTCTTCATGGTTTGGAGCTTCACGTTCAATCTTCTACTTGGTTGGATAGATACCTGAAGTCACAGTCCTCCTTCACTATCAGGCGGGGAAAGAAAGGGAAAACTGCTTAAGGCTACATTCACACACAGCATTTGGGAGGGGGGCAGTTGTTTTCAGGGATTTCAACAGTTCACTATTGCATCATCATAACACATCAAAGTTGTTCATGAAACTTTTGCGTTTTGGGTGACTTTATTATTACTTGGTCATATTAAATGTACTTAAAGTCACAGGGCTCTTTCACACGAGCGCACAAACAACGACGAGAAACGCGACCATCTGAGGCATTGCTTTCCAATGCATTTGTTCACAGGGATGAATATATGACACGTGAATACATCGGACCATCAAAAATATAACATACACAACGATGCATATAAGGCGGGCAAGAAGATAGGTCTGGAACTATCTTTTGCCCAATGTACGCCAGCGGCTCCCATAGACTCCTATGGGAGCTGGGGAAAAAGGGAGGGGGAGGCATTTTTGGAGTGTCCAACGCTGTGAAAAGCTTACAGGTGCCTCTATATAGGCATTGGAAGGCATCCCGAGGAATTTTGGTACCAAAGACAGCCAACACCCATCGCTTATGTTGCAGACTCAGCTCCCAAGCTGTGAAGTCGGGCTTAGGCAGTGCAATGTGGGAAACAAATCGAGACGCGTGCACATCGCATATTGTTTTCAATGGGGCCGAAAGCAGCATTGTTCCACATGCTAGGAGCATGCGAGGTCTCCCCATTAAAAACAATGGGAGACACCCGGCGATCCTCTGGAGAAATCGCATGTTAGTGAGCTCAGATCATGATTCATGGCCTGATATCGCAGTCGCCCGTATCAGGTTAGCCTTAGGGTGTGTTGATGCAAATCAACACCAAAATCTGCAGCATAATTTGAGCTGAAGGATCTACGGAAATTGTGGTGGAGTAGAAATGAGTACTCCCACATGACATACTGTAAGTGAGGCTAGCCTAAATGTGATTGGTGTTAAAGACCGTGTGTTGGCAGGCCTGCTATAGGAGATAGGGTTCATACTGTGGACTCTAACATCGTTTCTAAGGGGAGGCTGTGTTGTGTATGCCATAACTGGGCATTGTGTGAAGCCGTGCTGATAACAGTCAAATGTCATTGAAATTGTTCTTCTGGAATCATTTCCAATTATCCTTAAGCCGGTTTCACATGGGTGTATTTGCACGCGTAGTTGCATGCACAAAACTTGTGCGTGTAATACGCAGAGAATAGAAACCATTGATTTCAATGGGTTCTTTCACATTTCTGTCACGCAGAAAAATAGAACAGTCACCATTTTTCTACGTATTTGCACAGCAGTGGTCCCCACAGAGGTCAATGGGAGGGTAAGGGGGGATGCGTGCGCAATACGCTAGGAGATACGTGAAACACTGCGTGGAAAAAGAACACTTCTGGAACTAAATAGCCATTTCAATCTGTGTGTCTTTGCTGTGCGCAAATGAAGATGCCTTGCAGGTGCAAAAAGTACGGTAAAATACACCCATGCGTGCGCAAATAAGCATAGATCATTCTGCAAGAACAGAAGGCGCAGATACGCTTGCGCTTATGTGAAGCCAGCCTTAGGATCTAGTTAGCTGTAAACAGCAACAATGTGATTGTAAGTAAAAAGGATTCATTGCGCAACCACTGTTGCTATATCACTATTCTTCATTTCCATCTCTGTGTTTATCAGTAAATATTGTAAGCTTTCGTTACTCCACCTGCTGCATCGTATCCTGCGTCACATGACCACCTGCGACATTTCTCTACAAGTGTGATTCAACCAGACTACATTTTATTAGTAATCAGTGTAGAAATCCAGAGGGTTCACTTACTTTTCCTAGCAACTATGAATTGATCATGATCATGTAAAATGACACTAAAGCAACTTTTCTAGTGACTGATCGCACAAGGTGTAACGATGGTCGGCGAGGTCACGTGACACAGTGTTCTGCCTTCTTCTTCCTGCTGTCTCCTCCGATCTGAGTGCAGAAATGTTTCACTATCAATTCCGTAACATTCTGAAGCACATGACACTGGACGCGTCACTGGGCAGATCGACGCTGCTACCCTCCAATCAGCGCGCAGCAGCGGCTGAGCTGAGTGGGCGGGGCATACCAGGGACCAATCAGCTCAGGGAAGGGGCGGAGAGTAAACAAGACAACAAGCCAGCGCCGGTGACAGCGGCTCAGTGCAATGCAGGCGATGAAGAGCGCCTTCCTCTGCTGACGGCCGGGAGCCCCGTGTACAGGTGATGGGGATGGCTGGCTGGAGCATTAGGGCCGTTATCTAGTGGGGGGCAGTGTGTCAGTCAGTGCTGGGAAAGTTAACTAAGTTAAAGTTGTAAATAGTAGTTACTTAGTATGACGTCATCCAGCGACGTCATATGTTGGTAGAGGAAGGGGATTGCAGCTGATGAAGTTGCTCATTAAGCAACGTGTGACTGTTTCTGACAAGTAGTTGCGCAGGTTTGACCCCCATCATAGGAGCAGAGCATCAGAAATGACGCCAGTGCCAGATCTGTCGCGGGACGGACATTGAATATATTGGAGCCCATCAGATATCCGGCATGATGGCCATCATTTTATCGCACATTATATTGTGACAGAGGTTTGTGGGGGTGAAGAGGCTTGCACTGTCATTGTGTTGCCCTTTTCTGTGAATTTAACCCCTTGATGACACAGCCATTTTTTTTCAGTTTTGTTTTCTTCTCCCTGCTTTCCAAAAATGAGTAGTTATTTTTCTATGTCGGCTTGTTTCTAGCGGAGTGAGCAGGAGCTTTCAATGGTACACTATAATGTACTGAAAATTTGTAAAACACACACACCCTAAAATAAGACCTAGCTGAATAACCTGAAAAAAAACAAACTCTCCAGAGCTCCGCCAGGCGTCCTGCACTTCTCATTCACCCACAGAAGATCACTTCCTGGTTGTGGGATTCAAAAATCCCACCTCCAGGAAGCGATGGTTCTGATTGGCTCATCCAGCGCTACTCAGCCAATCAATGCAGCGCTCTAAAAACCAATGCAAGGGATGTGATTGGTTCATCCAGCTCTGCATTAATTGGCTGAGCAGAGTTTGAAGAACCAATCACGTTACGGAGACAGGATTTATAAATTTGCGGCATTGATCGGCCAATTCATAAATCCAGCCTTAACACCGACGGGATGCCCAAGTGCTTTCTGACGCGAGCTGCGCCTGAGAACTTCAGATGCAACTTTTTTTCGCCTGTGTGAAAGTACTCTTACCCTTACGGAACTGCTGCAGCCACAACGGAAATACTTCTGCAATAGCTGCTGCTATCTGTCACAGTAGCTTCCTGATTCACATGTAAGACACGGCCGGCACCCACGGCCCTCCTTACTGTTTCTGCTTGACGGGGGATTTTTTTTGCTTTTCATCCAGACACGCAGAATCACACGGCCACGGGTGTGAGAAACTCGGGTGCAACTGGCATCGGACCACACACTGACACGGGCTGATCTCCACGGATCCTGGACATGGCAAGAACAGGACACAGCGAATTGTTCCACCCTCACGATCAGACTTGTAGGCTATAACGGAGTGTTAAAACACTCTATGTGTGAACCATATGGAGCCAATGGGCCTCATTTATCAAAACTGTCTAATAGTCAGACTGCCCTTACTGTCCATAGCAACCAATCACAGTGGAGCTTTCATTTCTAAGAACTGCGCTGGTAAAATGAAAGCTGAGCTCTGATTGGTTGTTATGGTCCAAAATACTGAAGATGTTTCCCTTCTTCTCTCTCCTGGTTTTGGCTTCCAAATACTGTTGGATAGTACAGACCAAAGGGACCTTTCGCTTGGGCCAGAATTGGCATGCAGGACGCCCCACAAGCCGCCATATATTCTGCCCCAGGATCTGCAGGCTACCTGCGGATTTTGATGCAGAATTGAAAATGGCTTAAAACCTGCTGCAGTTCTACATCAAAATCCAGTGTTAGACCTGCAGATTTTGCCACGAAACTCCACAGCTGTGGATTAAAGGGGTTTTCCGGTCAAAAAAACTAAAAAAAAAATCCGCTCCGACCTCTGTTATTGCAGTGCTTACAGCGTGCGCCCCCACAGCTGATTGGTCAGGGCTCCAAGTGACGGACCCCAGCTGATCAACTATTGATGACCTATCCTGATGATGGATCATCAAAAGTATTTTTGACCGGAAAACCCCTTTTAATCTGCAGCTGGGGAATTCCATGGCAAAATGTGGTTTCTATCTGGTGTCGCTGCTGCTTGGTGCGATTCTGGCTTCTCTGATCTACAATACCTGAGAGATGACTAATGAGGTCATGAGATTCCCTGGAAGATTCTTATCCGGAAGATCACCTTACTGCTGAATCACAGCCATTAAAGCAGCAGCGGGCAGACGGGTTTATCACGGCCAGGAATGTCAGGAGCCGCATCTCTTCAGGTCACATGGATTCCCTCATTTCTACCTAGATTTACCTATTTTCCACCTCTTTTTCCAGGGAGCATTTCATATTATATATAAAACTCAAAATCTGATTGTTTGTGTCGTCTACACATCCACAGTTCTGGTCCGATTTGAGTGACATTTAGCATGAGCGTTCTTCAGCACCCGGCGACGAATACTGGCGGAATTAAAAATCAAAAACCCCGACTTCCCCTATAATTTTTGTTGCCAATAGCAACCAATCACAGCTCAACCTTAATTTATTATACGGCTGAGGTAAAATGAAAGCTGCGCTGTGATTGGTTGCTTTGGGCAACACGTTTTCTTTTGGCCAGCTACCATAACAGTGCTCATTTTTGTGACCCCCCCCCCCCTGTATATTCCAGGACTGCTATTCATTAATAAAATCTAACATCAGTTATCATGTAGAAGAAGGAAATAACTTAGCCCAATTTTCAATAACCAATCCCTGCGCTCATATCGCCATACAACGCTCGGGTATATCACCTAGTGTCTTATATAAGACTCTCTACGCCAACTTGGTGCTTTTCTCAAGCTGAAACATTATTCCCCAGACCTACCTGTAGTTGGTACTATTGTATCTTGTCACCACTGGAAGTAGTGGTGGAGACTAGATTGACAGGCCGGTGCCACCCGTTCCTGATTGGCTTCACAGCTGGCTCCCCTTTCTCGGCCTCACAGGTCCTGGGACTCACAACTTCGGTCTCCTATGAGAGTGTCCCACTGCCTTTCACACAAGCTGCAGATGCGAGTGTGCCGCTGCCATCTGCTGCTGTTGTCGCTGCTGCTGCCCCCGCTCTGACTGTAGTTGCTGGCTGTGACCTCTCAGCAGCGCTGCTGTGATTGAGTCTCCCCTTATTGGCCCCACTGTCACTGTCGTCCCGGTGGCAGCCTCCCACCTCCGCTCCCCTTACCTGCCCTGCTGTCACTCTCGTGTTTCCCGGCGGCAGTCTCCCACCTCCGCTCCCCTTACCGGCCCCGCTGTCAGTCTCCCTGTCACGAGTCCCCCACCTCCGCTGCCCTTAGCGGCCACCCTGCTGTCACTCTCGTCCCAGTGGCAGTCTCCCACCTCCACTCTCAGATTGGGCAATGATTTATTGCTGGGATGGAGGGTTACGGTTAGGGTTAGTTTCTGTAAAGCTTACATTATTTGCTGTGAATACTTGGCTGTTACTGCGGCCGTACAGCTAATAATGTAAGCCTAACACTGAAACTAACCCTAACCCTTCATCCCAGCCATAACTACATCCCCACGCTGCTAGAACCTTCCTGCAGGCAGCCAATGAGGACCTTTGGAGGCGTACCTAGCCCTTAGCTCTCAGTGTAGGTCTCCACCCATTATTGTGGTGGTGACAAGATACAATACTACCCCTGTAGTCACTGGATGAAATCACCTTTTTCCAGTCCATCTGTTTTGTGACTCGGTCTGCATTAGTGATTAGGGAGCTTTCACACGAGACGGAATAGGCTGCACAACACACCGCAAGCCGTGGTAATTCCGCGCCAAAATCTTGAATTTTGATGCAGAATTGAAAAGGTTTTAAAAACTGTCAGCAACATGCTGTTGGCCACAGGGAGCTGCGGGCGAAAGCAAAATTGTGGCAAAGCACCGCGTTCGAAATTGCGACGCTTTGTCTTGCTCATGTGTGAGAGCGGCCTTAGATCTGTGGATTTTGGTGGAATTTGCACAATTCCATCCCATGTGAAAGGTGCATTAAAGAGGTTTAACAGCTCCACATCTGTGCACAGGTTCTATATGGTATTGCAGCTCAGCACTATACACTTTAGTGAATACCAGACACAAACTATGGACAGCTGAGTGCAAGAAAGCAGACGACCGTGATTTCATCCCGTTCTATGGTCGTGAAAATCAAACCTGCAAAATGACCCAAAACGAAACCATTGATTTCAGTGGTTTTGTTTTGACTAGCGGGATACTCACCCATTAATACAATTCGGGAGAAAAGATAGGGAAGCGCCCATCTTCCTGCCTTTTTTTTTTTTTACCGTGTACAGTAGCATGAAATTTAAACTGTTAAGGAAAAAAAAAAGGATTTTGACTTGCTGATGCAGACATGCACTTCGTAGCTGCGAGCCTATTTGCTCATGCGCTCGTCTGAAGCCTCCCTCAATTTGAAACTAATGTAATTCTATGTATTTATCCACATGGCAGGATTTTAACCCCATTTACGCTACAGGATGTACAGTTATGTCCTGCAGATTCGGGGTATGTATGAAGGGAGATCGCGGGGCGATCTCGCTCTATACATTGCGGGTGCCTGCTGTTTCTTACAGCTGGCACCCGCCCGCAACAGTTCCGATAATCCGTGCGGCTTGTCAGAGCTGTTAACCCTTTAAATGCTGCCATCAATTCTGACAGTGGCATTTAAATCTCCCGACTGATGTTTGAGGGTCCCGTACGGCCCGTATATGGAACACTACATAGTACCATTGAAAAATACAACTCGTTCCTCAAAAATCAAACCCTCATACGGCTACGTCGATGGACAAATAAGATTTATGATTTTTTTTAAAAGGGGGGAGGAAAAAACGATAATGGTGGTGGTGGGGGGGGGGGGCGTATCCTTAAAGGGGTTGTCCCGCGCCGAAACGTTTTTTTTTTTTTTCAATAGGCCCCCCGTTCGGCGCGAGACAAACCCAATGCATGTGTTTAAAAAAAAAAAAACATTTAGTACTTACCCGAATCCCCGTGCTGCGGCGACTTCTTCCTTACCTTAGCAAGATGGCCGCCGGGATCTTCACCCACGATGCACCGCGGGTCTTCTCCCATGGTGCACCGTGGGCTCTGTGCGGTCCATTGCCGATTCCAGCCTCCTGATTGGCTGGAATAGGCACACATGACGGGGCGGAGCTACGAGGACCAGCTCTCCGGCACGAGCGGCCCCATTTACCAGGGAGAAGACCGGACTGCGCAAGCGCGTCTAATCGGGCGATTAGACGCTGAAATTAGACGGCACCATGGAGACTAGGACGCTAGCAACGGAACAGGTAAGTGAATAACTTCTGTATGGCTCATAATTAATGCACAATGTACATTACAAAGTGCATTAATATGGCCATACAGAAGTGCATAACCCCACCTGCTGCCGCGGGACAACCCCTTTAAGGGGTTAAAACACAGCATGCGCAACCTTTGCCCGTTCTTGCCTCCATATTTGCATTTATTTGTATTTTCAATTGGGCAAATATGGATCCCTGTTAATGCCAGGCTCTTACAAACATTTTTATGCTTAATATGTGGTCAATGGTGTCACTGAGAGTATATTCCCAATTCTAATTGCCAAAGACAAAAAATACCGATGGGTGATAATATCCCCTTATATATAAATACCTTATTATTCAAAAAAGACAACATTGATCTGATATTTAAACTAAAGGGGCAAATGGTGGTAGCAAGAGAAATGTGACCAGCAGTCATCAGTTCGTATCATCTGTGTAATTGTGCATATACACAGTAAGGGCTCATTCTCACGAGCGTGGCGATTTTCGGTTGGCTGTGCCACAGCGCGAATGGAAATATGCCGTTTGTAAGCCCATTCAGACAGCCGGGGTCCAGCGCAGGTATGCCAAGCCTGGATTTCCATCGGGCAGGGGGAGACTGTCTAACTCTGCTAAACTGCCTTCCCCTTTTCGCCCCCTCGCTGACTCTAGGCAACGGAAGCGGGCGTGGCGGGAGCTTGTGTGCTAAGCTCCTGCCCCCTCTCCGCCCCATGTCGGCTCCCAGAAATGGGAGCAACTAGCTCCCTCCAATTGCAAATAGCCAGCAAGGGGTGAAGAGGAGGGAAGGGGATGGGATTTATTACATATATTGCCCGTTGTGTCAATGTCTGTGGGTGGCAACGATGGCTGTAATTGGTTCACCGAGCACTGGTTCTGATTGGCTGAGCTGCGGTGCTCAAGAACCAATCTGAGACAGCACTTCCTGGAGGCAGGCTTTTTGAACCTCCAATCCAGGAAGCGCTCCCTGAAGACAACAAACAAGTGTCGAAGCTGCAGAAGAGACGTGTGGAGAGTGAACATTGCCTCTTGGGTGTTTTTTTTCATGCAGCTAAGGCTTATTTTCAGGGTATGGCTTATATTTGAAGCTCCCCCTGAAAATCTTGGCAAAAGAGTGCTACAAAGTCACGTGACTTGGTAGTGACAGAAAATTGCAATATTACTGTGATTTTCTTGCGGCGATATCGCTGTCGCCCATGTGAAAGAGGCCTTAAGGTTTACCCGAGCACGCTACATTTTACATATAAAGTATGAAACTAACTTCAGAGTTCCTCTTTTCTCTTACGATGAAGGAAGTTGGCAGAATGAAATGGCTTTGTGCCATGTATTACACTTCTAGTAGCCGCTGCGTGGGACTCCTCATATGTTACATTGTGACCCGAGTACGTGGGCTGCAGATGAGGAAGGGTGACGTTGACTTGCTATGCTTGGGATGATCTCCTCATCTCCACTTTTTAAAAGCTATAACTTTTTTTTAATTTTTCTGTCAACCTGCTCATACAAGGGATTATTTTTCTATGGGATGAGTGTATTTTCTCATGATCCACAATTCAAGCTGCCCACGGGGAAGCATGGGTGTCCGCAGCTGAATTAAAGCATTGCATTGCGGACCGGCCGTGGATTCCGCAGCAAAGCAGGAATTCGAAGAAAAAAAAAAGAAAAACTCTACTGCGCATATGCACTGGCCCACACATGCGCAGTAGAGAACAAAGAAGACCCGGACAGGTACGCAGGGTCCTCAGCCACGGACAGGGTTGGATTCCGCTTCAGGCTCTGATCTGCCCGTGGACATGAGGACTTATAGGTTTCATTGCTGTTATTTTGGGGCACTTACAACTTTTTGATCACTTTTTATTGCGTTTTTCTTTGGGAGACAGAATAAGAAAGAGGATTTTATTGTCTTACATGGATAGTTTTCTTTACAACCTTATTTTTTACTTATTTCTTTTCTAAGATCCAGTAGGGATCTGACTTACCAATGATCTTGGCCGTTAGTGATGGGTGCCAGCTATATAGTACAGCTGTCACCCTGAAGTCATGGTACTGGTACAGCTCCTGAGCCACCTCATCACTGTGCTGTACTATAGGTAGAAACTACCTTCCTACTGCAATGTAATAGTATGGCATTGGGTGGGAAAGGGTTGAAGTGGTTCTCAATTATAATACAAATCTGCCCAAAAGTTCTCATTTCTGTAATTTCACCCATGCTGATAATTCAGCATAAATAGACATGCAGTGGAGTCTCCATGCAGAACCTGTAACAATGACACCCTGTGGGAATAGACTGTAAGATTTCAGTTTGCAGGTTGAAGAGTTTAACCCTTTCCAATCCACTGTCTGACATCTAAAGATATTCTGATTGAAGGCTGTACAGCTCCAATGTCGGAGGACGTCCGGCAGGGTATTCTTACTGTAGATTACTGGCCACTCTTTTGTCAAGGGCTTCTCAAGCATGTCACATACCGCAGTACTGGCTCTAACCAGCAGATGGTGTTATTGTATAATGGCAGAAAGAGAAAGTCCCCTAGGAAACCCTGAATCCAAAATTTGATTACAAAGGGTTAAGATGATCTCATCTGTAAAACTGGTCAGAGCAGAAGTAGAGAAGTTAGAGAAATCCTTTCATCTATACTGCATTCATAACACAATAACAGGTACTTCTCTTTGCAGAAGCAACACAATAGCAATGCGATAGTTCCTCTGTGAATTGGAAACCCTGAACCGGAAGTGAGGATGGGACTCCTATACTTGGTGGAGCCAGTCATGGCCATCTACTGCTTTGCCAGTTTTGTCAGTTACCCTTTAATGCAGCAGTACATTTATCAGCGAGTGTGGACGGAGGAGTTTAATTCCACCATCTTCTACGATGACAACATATCGCACTGCGGAACAAACGAAAGTGACACCAACTATATACATCAAAAGGTAAGAATGTAGCGGCAATGTATTATGGAACGGTCGTAAAGTAAAAGCCTTGATCTCCACTATTTTATGCAGCTAGGATGGAGTACAATCCGTCATGGGTCCAAGTAGAGGTCGCCAAGGTTTAAAGTACCTTTTACACTGGATGATTATTGCCCAAATAATTGCTGGGAAAAAGTGAATTTCGACGAAGGTCGTCTCATGTACACCAATTGGGCAATGAGTAAGAAATCACTCATTTCTTAGGGCTCAGTCAGACAAGCGATCTATGCATGCATCTATTTTTTGCACACATATGTGCAGAAAAAAAATGGGCTGCGTGGATGTGCAAAATGCACCTGACCGTAGCTCCGTTCCCACTGAAAACATATGGAGAAGATCGCGATCCCCTGCCACAGCTGTCACAGCTGTGGCAGAGGAC
Source organism: Eleutherodactylus coqui (assembly GCF_035609145.1). NCBI lineage: Eukaryota > Metazoa > Chordata > Amphibia > Anura > Eleutherodactylidae > Eleutherodactylus > Eleutherodactylus coqui. The sequence goes on from NC_089837.1 coordinate 448,495,620, forward strand.
CACGATGTTCTCCTATTGCTTTCAATGGGGCCAGCGCTGCAGCTGCCCCATTAACCCCTTGAGTGGCAGGTTTCCTACCACCCTGTCGTGCCCACCAGGGCAGGTTTTTTAAAATGGTCTAATCATTGAATTTCAACTAATTTTGCAGTTGCGTCTCAAGAGCCATAACTTTTTCATTTTTCCATTGACATGGCCATATGAGGGCTTGTTTTTTGCGGGACAAGTTGTGATTTTTTAAACAGGGGGGAGGAAAAAAAGAAATGGGGAAAAAAGAAAAAAGGGGCCATGTCATTAAGGGGTTAAATAATGTATTAAGTTCCTTCTCTGGGTCATTACGACGCATGGATACCACATGTGTGATTGTATTTTTGATTTTTTTACAAAGTAAAGGGAGACAAGTGTTTTTTTTATTTTTTTAATAATTTTTTTACTTTTTTTTTTTTAATTTTTTAAAAAATTGTTGTTTTTTTTTTGTCCCTTTAGGGGACTTCCACAGGGACCCATCAGGACCCCTGATCACATTCCAGGGGTCCGATGGTGACAGCCCTTTACATGCTGCAGTGACAGCCCTTTACATGCTGCAGTCACATAGACTGCAGCATGTAAAGGGTTAACACAGCAGAGATCGGAGGTTTTCTCTGATCTCTGCTATAAGAGCTAGTACCTAGCTGTCCTCTGACAGCTAACAACCAGCTCTCCCTGCCACAGAGACCATCGGCTTGCTTCTGACAAGCCGATGGTCTCTATGGCAACCTGTAAACAAAGCAGGACATTGCCGACATGTCGGCAATATCTTCTGCTGGTTTTTCAAAGCCCTTGCACTGCTCTGTGTGGGTCTGTGCAGGCAGAGCACACTGTCACAGCTTGTGGCATTGTGCTCTGCAGCTCCCATAGTGATACATAGCCCGGAAATCTTCCGGGCTATGTTGCTATGAGCAGTGGAGCTCGTCACGGAACTTTTCCGGGCGTGCCACTCAAGGGGTTAAGATACAATGGAATGCAGGCAACTGTCCCAGTGATTTTCGGGAAAGGGCTTGAAATAAAAGCCCTTCCCTGAAAATCATGCCTAGCTGCTGTAAAAAAATAAAATTAAAAGGAAAAAAAAATACATACACAAACACACACCACCCTCCGCCGCCGTCGGGGCTCCAGCGTGTCTTCTGGCTGTCTAACCGGCACTGCTCTGAAGCACTTTCTGCTGTCCGGGAATTTAAAAATCACCCATCTCCAGAAAGTGCTGAGCGCTCAGCCAGTCATTAAATGACAGCTGTGCGCTGCCTGTGATTGGTCACAGCACTCAGCCAATCAGAGGCAGCGCTCAGCCATTCATTGAACAGCGGCGGAAGGTGACACACTTTTTCTTCTTTTTTTTTTTACAACAGCGATCCTCTGCCACAGCTGTGGCAGGAAACTCTTTCATTCACGTGGGGAGTCCCCTTGTCACTGAACACTGTAATCTTTATGCGCATGTCCTATCTTTTGCACATGCCAGTATTTTGCGCCTGTAAAAGACAGACGTGAACACATCAAAGGGAACCAATGTTTTTATCAGACGGATTTTTTTTGCGCACATACACTACCGTTCAAAAGTTTGGGGTCACATTGAAATGTCCTTATTTTTGAAGGAAAAGCACTGTACTTTTCTATGAAGATAACTTTAAACTAGTCCTAACTTTAAGTTCAAACGGATTTTATTTAGTCATTTTTTCAACTTGTGTAAACAGTTACATAAAAACCTTGTTCATATATCTTACTTTGCATAGAAAAGAAATGACTAGTTTTTCTTAACCAAATAATTGTATGAAGAGAAAGAACTTCAGAAATTAGAGCTTGAAAGTAAGAGATATAGATTAAGAAGGATAGGTAAAAAAGATCTCCCACGCGCCCGGTGGGTGCGCCCCCCCCGTCAACTTATACTTTATATTTTCCTGGAGCCGTAGTGTTTTATCTAGATATTTCCCCTCTCAGGAGCCATTCCTTAATTCGGTCGGAAGATCGGAATGCCACCCATGTCGCCCACGTCGCATAGAACCTCTGGCGCCTGTTGTTATCCTTGGCGATGGTTTCCTCTAGTTGTTTTATACTATCTAAGTTTTCCAGCCAGGTAATTCTATTTGGGATTGTTGTCGACTTCCATAGCCTAGGGATCACCTGCCTCAAGGCCATGATAAAAAATCTGAGTAGGCCCTTCTTTGCTCCTGATATGGAACCTGGGAATATTGATAGCAGGGCCATTTCCGGAGTGAAGGTGATCCCGGCATGGGTCAGGGCATTGTATAGCCTGTTAACATCTTCCCACAGTTTCTTGATCCCAGGGCACGACCACCATATGTGTAGGAAGTTCCCTTCGTCTACTGCGCATCTCCAGCATCTACTTGATAGCTGAGGATATATTCTGGCTAATTTGGATGGTGTTTTGTACCACTGGGAAAGCAACTTGAACTAGTCCTAACTTTAAACAAATGCACTCTATACATTGCTAATGTGGTAAATGACTATTCTAGCTGCAAATGTCTGGTTTTTTGTGCAATATCTACAAAGGTGAATAGAGGCCCATTTCCAGCAACTATCACTCCAGTGTTCTAATGGTACAATGTGTTTGCTCATTGGCTCAGAAGGCTAATTGATGATTAGAAAACCCTTGTGCAATCATGTTCACACATCTGAAAACAGTCTAGCTCGTTACAGAAGCTACAAAACTGACCTTCCTGTGAGCAGATTGAGTTTCTGGAGCATCACATTTGTGGGGTCAATTAAACGCTCAAAATGGCCAGAAAAAGAGAACTTTCATCTGAAACTCGACAGTCTATTCTTGTTCTTAGAAATGAAGGCTATTCCATGCGAGAAATTGCTAAGAAATTGAAGATTTCCTACAACGGTGTGTACTACTCCCTTCAGAGGACAGCACAAACAGGCTCTAACCAGAGTAGAAAAAGAAGTGGGAGGCCGCGTTGCACAACTAAGCAAGAAGATAAGCACATTAGAGTCTCTAGTTTGAGAAACAGACGCCTCACAGGTACCCAACTGGCATCTTCATTAAATAGTACCCGCAAAACACCAGTGTCAACATCTACAGTGAAGAGGCGGCTGCGGGATTTTGGGCTTCAGGGCAGAGTGGCAAAGAAAAAGCCATATCTGAGACTGGCCAATAAAAGAAAAAGATTAAGATGGGCAAAAGAACACAGACATTGGACAGAGGAAGACTGGAAAAAAGTGTTGTGGACGGATGAATCCAAGTTTGAGGTGTTTGGATCACAAAGAAGAACGTTTGTGAGACGCAGAACAAATGAAAAGATGCTGGAAGAATGCCTGACGCCATCTGTTAAGCATGGTGGAGGTAATGTGATGGTCTGGGGTTGCTTTGGTGCTGGTAAGGTGGGAGATTTGTACAGGGTAAAAGGGATTCTGAATAAGGAAGGCTATCACTCCATTTTGCAACGCCATGCCATACCCAGTGGACAGCGCTTGATTGGAACCAATTTCATCCTACAACAGGACAATGACCCTAAACACACCTCCAAATTGTGCAAGAACTATTTACAGCAGAAGCAGGCAGCTGGTATTCTATCGGTAATGGAGTGGCCAGCGCAGTCACCAGATCTGAACCCCATTGAGCTGTTGTGGAAGCAGCTTGACCGTATGGTACGCCAGAAGTGCCCATCCAACCAATCCAACTTGTGGGAGATGCTTCTAGAAGCGTGGGGTGCAATTTCTCAAGCTTACCTCAACAAATTAACAGCTAGAATGTCAAAGGTGTGCAATGCTGTAATTGCTGCAAAAGGAGGATTCTTTGACGAAAGCAAAGTTTGATGTAAAAACAATGTTATTTCAAATACAAATCATTATTTCTAACCTTGTCAATGTCTTGACTCTATTTTCTATTTATTTCACAACGCATGGTGGTGAATAAGTGTGACTTTTCATGGAAAACACAAAATTGTTTGGGTGACCCCAAACTTTTGAACGGTAGTGTAGGTGTGCGCAAAAAAACTCCCGCCTGACTTCGCCTTCAGTCATGTGGATCTTGGCTTACCTAAAACAAAGTAACAACCGACCAGTGTAAACATGCAGCTGTTCATCTTTTCAATCCCTGCCCCTTTCACCTGATTGCTTGTCACACTGTGGAGATCTCCTCTGTATATTGCAGTACAGTCCTCTCTCTTTCTGATGCTTATCAGGCACCATGTTTATGTTAGTCTCACTTCCATATGAATCCCATGATGCATTAGCTAGTGACTCTACCATCTCTGCCTGCAGTTTCTGGTATGTGCTGCATTGCGAGTATCATCTGTATTTAAGATTTGAAAGTTAGAAGTCCAAGTGGGTGAGATCCGGCATGGGGTCACTCCACCGGGCCATGTTGCCAAGTCCACTTCCTGGAAACTACTGATCCAAAAATTTGCAGACATCACCCTGTAGAATAAAAAGATCTACAATCATAAAATAAAAACAAATTAGAAAAATGGAATATGTTTCACTATCGGGTTTTCACTAGTAAAATATTGTAGGTGATGTTTTTCCTTTAAAGGGAAGGCCCACTTGTAAATTACTACCTTTAGCACAATTACAGCTCATTTAATTACTATTTGCATGTAGCGTTACATTGGCAAGATGATGTCATGCAGGTAAACGCGTGACTAGAACTTACTGACTTGTCTTAGTCAGTTGACTTGTTTTGTGGCACTCTATCATTAGAGGTGTTGGTCTGCTGTTGGGCACACGGACGGGATATAAGTACTGAATGATCATGATGTTACTGGAGCTTATCACCGAGGAGCAGTAGTGGACGGCTATGGTGTTGATGGCTGATAAGGGGGTTTTGTGGGGACGACTGTCACTAGTTGGTATTCACAGTCTTTGACTTGATAGCAATATACTGATTCTGCACAATAATGTAATAAGTTTACAAGTCGCTCAAAACTCCAAGAATTTCTTTGTATAATATTGGTTACTCGCACTTAATCACGGAACATAAACTTCAGAAAACAATAAAGTTTGACTATGTGAAAGGGTTATCTGTAGAGATGAGCGAGCGTACTCGGTTCGGGTGTTTTTGCACTCGAGCACCGCTTTTTCCGAGTAACTGACTACTCAGACGAAAAGATTCGGGGGGGCTGCGTGGTGGAGGGGGCGTAGCAGTGGGGAACAGGGGGAAGCTCTCTCTCCACCCCCCGAATCTTTTCGTCCGAGTAGTCAGTTACTTGGAAAAAGCGGTGCTCGAGTGCAAAAACACCCGAACCGAGTACGTTCGCTCATCTCTAGTTATCTGGTTACGGACAACATCCATTCAGTAGCTCTTAGTAAAAAAACAAACTGATCAGTGCTTACCCCTGTTCCACTGCCGGAATCCAGATCTGCTGCCGCCATGCTCCCGTGTACACATGAGTGTCCGTCACTGGCCGCAGCGGCGTATGAGATGAGACCATGGAGGCCAGTAATTGGCTGCAGTGGTCAAATGCGTACAAGGGCACGACATTTCTGAAGTCATGCAAACGAATCCTAGCTTGGTGGATCATAGAGGTGGTGCTGGACTAGCGGGGGATCGAATGGATGAGTATACCACAGGCTACGTTCACACGAGCGAGTGTGATATTGCTCTTGCCAACGTGTGTTTAATGCCAATGCGAGGCATTTTTTTATTCAAAAACTCTTCACATCGCTTCTGTGAAATTGTGATCCTCAAGCGAGTCTTTCACGCGCGTCAGAGGATCGAAAGGGTTTCCCATTTCAATGGGGAACCTCACTTCACACTGCATGCGATGTCCTTAAGGTCCCATTGAATACAATGGGCGGGGTGTTCCACGGGAACACCAAAAGAAAGAACATGCTGTGATATTGGGCCCTTACGTATTGTACAAGTAGAATTGACTGTCCTGATTTATTGCTTTTTGAATGTTTTTGCTGTTTTGTTGTAACCCTAAGAATATTTCCATTTTATTTCAGGAGGTCCAACAACGAGCGTCCATCTTCTATACCACACTGGATTTAAGTTTAGTTATTCCGAGTCTGTTAATGGCGTTAATCCTGGTATCTTATGGGGATCACCACGGGCGTAAAGCATCATTGCTACTGCCCTCTATTGGTGCCTTACTGAGTATCCTTTCATTCTTTTCAATTTCTTTCTTCGAACTGCCCCTTGAAATCTTATACGTTTCCAACGTCATCAGTGGCTTCCTGGGTGGTCTTGCTACATTTATTGGAGGATGCTTTTCTTACATAGCAGACCTCACTAAAGAGGCGCAGAAAAAGAACATACGCATAGCTCGCCTTGACATGGTCCTTGGGGTGTCGAGTGGTGTGGCAGGGATCGTATCTGGTTATATAATCCGAGAGTTGGGATTTAAATTGTCCTTTGCCCTTCCCGCTTTTTTACACCTTCTCAATATTTTGTATATTCTTTTTATACTAGAAGAAACCGTGAAGAGGACAGAGTTTCAGGAGACGGTGTTGAGTAAAGAAGGCTTCAAGGAGCTTTTCTTGGGAGTTTTTAGACTTTTTAAGCATGCGTCATACAAGAAGCGGGTGGCCATTAACCTGCTCTTATTTGCTTTCATGTCCTATTTGTTTTTATATTTTGGAGCCACAGCCCTCTTTACTCTTTATGAGTTGGACTCTCCTCTCTGTTGGGATCCTGTACTTATTGGATGGGGCTCAGCGCTGTCCACATTTTGTTTTTCTGCAAGTTTCCTTGGAATTGTCGTCTTTTCCCGTTGTCTGAAAGATGCCTACATCGTCTTCATTGGAATAGCGTCTTCGATGGCAGGCATTGCTATGGCTGCCTTTTCCACCACAACAGTCGTTATGATGTTAGGTAAGGCGCACTTTATCCCATGTTTGCTGAAAATACTATTGCCTTAGTGAGGCATCATACCATTCTGTGTAATATGACCGTGAGGGCTCATTCACTCAGGCGTGGGGGTTCAGCACAGTGTATGAGATGTAAAATATTATGCCTAAGGGGTTAATGGGGTTGTTATAATCAATGGCATTTTGCTTGACTATGACCTCTACATGTGGTGGTGTGAGTCTGATCACTGAGAAATCCACTGATCATGAGGGTAAAAGGGCAACAAAGCAGTGTAACCCTTTCTGGGTTTTACTTGACACAGCGTCACCTTTGACTATTTCTGGTATTGCAGCTTGGTCCTGTTCACTGGATTGGAGCTACTATTGTCTGTAGTAGTAGATGCAAGGTCAGAGCTCCAGACAAATGAAATGTTACCTAGGAGCCAGTGGAAATTTTTAGTCGTTAGGGTACGTTCACACATAGTAGGAATGTAGCGTACTCGGGAGACATATCTTGCATGAGGCATGTCTGCTAGATGTGGAAGAAATTTCTTCTTCATCACAGTGGCAAAAGTCAGCAGTGGGGAAAGTCTCAAATGGTGACAAGATTGAAGGATTTTGTCGCCATTTGCAAAGTTTTGGGCACTTTGACTATTTGGTCGCCATCTGGAGCCCTGAATGTTGCAGTCTGGTCCATGAGTCGGGATCTGCTGGAATCCGCTGTATTAAATGAGAAAAACTTTTAAAAGGGGCATCACAGAGAAGGACATGTTAACATATCCATACACGTCTATTAAAGAACATTTTACTTTAGAATCACCAATGAATATATCGGTCCTAAAGTTCACCTGTTTTGTCAATTTCTGAAAAAAATTCTAATCGGTGTTTTTAAGGCTTTGTTCACAGTGTCAGGGCCCAACCTTGAGGTGTAAGTCAGGAGGATCACCTAAAGTGTTTCAGTGTGACTTGACATTAGATCAGGAAATTGAGCGATCTGAACCACGAGATCTGGTCACTGGTGCTAGAATAGCCGGGGCCAATATATCATACACTGCCAACCTTATGGGGCTTTCTCATGCAGCGGTGTGGAGAGAATACAGAGAATGGTGTGATCAAGGAAAGACATCCAGAGAAAGAGGATCCTGTGGACATAAACAAGTCGTTGATGAAAGAGAGGAGGAGGTCAAGAATCTTTCTGACAAACTGGCGGTGCACGATCAAGAAGGTTTCAGCCAAATACAATACTAGTGTTCCAACTAACGTGTCTGAACACACAACGTGTTGTGTCTTAACACGCACGGGCTATAACAGCAGACAACAAGTTCCAGCGCCATTGATGTATACGAAGAACACAGACAAGACTCCAGACAAAAGGGCAAAATTTGGATCTTTAGGCCGCCTGCACACGGGCGGAAATCCCGCAAACAAACCGCGGCATGTCCTATTTTTGTGCGGGGCTCGCAGAGCCTCGCACAGAAACATCACTCACCCGGCCGCCGGCTCCAGACCGCGCATGCGCCGGCTGCCCGGCAGCCGGCACATGAAAGAGCCGGGGCCGCCGGGCGCGGGTGAGTATGTGCTCGTCTCTGCAGGCGCTCGGGTCTTGCGGCGAGAATTCTCGCCGCCGGATCCGGCCCGCTCGTCTGCAGGCGGCCTTAAGCAGTGGAAAAACATCACCTGGTCAGATGAATCCAGATTTCTGTTGCACCGTGCTGATGGGAGGTCAGAATTTGGCACAAGCAGCATTAATCGATGAACCCTTCCTGTCAGCTGGTCAGAACACGTCAGGACCGCCTTCTAATTTACAGCAACTTCAAGATGCTGGACAGTTACTGGCTCAATGTGCTGGACTAATGTCATTAACCCCTTAAGGCCCAAGCGCTATAAATTTACGGTGATTGGTCCTGGGCTTTAGGTTGGTTTCACATGGGCTTCAAAAATCGCACAATTTTGTAGCAATGCAACATCGCTAGAAAACGCATGTATGTGAAGCCCATGCTTTCCAATAGGTTCTTTCACATAAGCAATGTCTTGTAGCCTGCGTCATTGCGAGAATACAAAATCGCAGCATGCTCTATACATCTGCGATTTGCTATGTTTTGTAGCCCAGGTTTCCCTATGGAACCTCTTTGTTTATCGCATCGCATCGCATAGTACAAACTTGTGATTTTCGTGCGATGTGATAACTATTTTAACATTAGAAAGTCCCCTGTAGCAGCGACGCAATGCTACATTTTTTTCCGAGAAAAAAGCATCACTAATGCTACAAAATTGTGTGTACAGAGCTGCAATTTTTGTAGCAGCGATATCGCTGTTGCCCATGTGAATGAGGCCTTAATCCCACCTGATTGCAGAAATACAGCGCGGAATTAAAGCCTCTGCTCCTGCAATCAAGCAGGAGCAGGTTGGGTTGTCAGCTGTTAGTAACAGCCGAGAACTCTGAGGAGAAGGGAGAAGCTTTTGTTAACCACTTCTGCCTTCTCCTTTCCTTAGTACATAGTGCTCAATGAGTGCTTTGTACTAAGAAGTGAAAGTTGAAGTGTTTCTTCCACTACTTGACTGCTGGGATTCCCTGTTACAGCAGATCTGCAGGGTCTTAGCAGGCCTTGATCAGCTCTGCCAGCAACTATTGTGACTACAGGGGGATGTTTTCCCTGTAACTGGGGCCCCAATGGATGCCACAGCTGCAGTGAAAATGTCCCCCAGAGGTCTTATATGAGCCTCATGTGGCGCGTAAGCTCTCGCCTATGACCTGAAGGTTGCAAGTTCGATCCCTGCATGATTCAGGTAGCTGGCTCAAGGTTGACTCTGCCTTCCATCCATAAGTAATAATTACTAAGGATGAGCGAATATACTCGCTAAACCACTACTTGTCCGAGTAATGTGCTTTAGACGAGTATCTCCCTGCTCGTCCCTGAAGATTCGGGAGCCGCAGCGGGGAGCAGGGGAGAGCGGGCGGGAGAGAGATCTCCCCTCCGTTCCTCCCCGCTCCGCAGCGGTCCCCGAATCTTCAGGGACGAGCAGGGAGATACTCGTCTAAAGCACATTACTCGCTCATCCCTAATAATTACCTGAAAGCGCCTCGGAATAAGTTGGCGCTATACAAATACCAGGATTTATTTATTTATATGACGTCATGCGGGTCATAGATGGTAAAAAAAATAGTTACAAAAATTACAGAATAAAATAAAAAAATATACATAGAAAAGAAAATGACCCCAAGCTGACGCCAACCAAACCATCGTCGTATGCGCCCTGTAATCCGAAGCCATGCATATTGTATATCAAAACATCCGGAACCAAATGAGGAACCCACTCCAATGCTTTGTTTTTGTGTAAATGTACTAATTTTTTTTAAAAACTATAAATGTTAAAAAAAAAAAATAATTTTTAGCTCTATACCCCCAATTAAAAACATTAACAAAAAATTTATAAAAAAATAGCCCTATATGTCACAGAAAAAAAATGCAGCAAAAATAATTTTGGTAGCTGAATGAAAAAAAAATAGGGCAGTAAAACCACCACATGGGTAAAATTACTAAATAGTGTCTGGTCCTTAAGGTACAAAACCTTAAGGGGTTAAGAGTCACCCAGCGATCCCATACTAGCAACATGAGTATAAAGAAGTACATACACATGGGACTGAGTTGAAACAGTTCAGGAGCCATTAAAGATATAAAGATGTCAATAAGACCTGTAAAGACATTTTTTTGAACCTCTGTCCAAACTATCAGCCAGACATGAAGGCTGTGTAAACCTGCGGGCCTCTGCTTGTCCGCGGCTTCTACCACAAGTAGACTGCTGAGGGCAGTGATTTTCGGGTGGATCCACACCCTGTCCAGGTAAGGGAAAAAACACCTCTGAACAAGGTGACCTTTCCTTGTAAGGAAGCTGTCCAGCAATCCGCTGATCTCTCCAAGTGCTGATTTAGCTTTTATGACGACTGTTTTTTGTGTTTTCAGCTGATTTCCAAGTTAAATATTTTAGGTCGAAAAAGATGCAGCAAAGTACAAAAAAGTTAATTATTACCCACAAAACTTCGGTGGGTGCCAGTCGCTATATTTAGGGTATGTGAATTCAAAAGAAGTCTGGGGTAGATTCACTGTGACTGGGCAGCGGTGAAATCTGCGTCATAACGTCACCTGCTATGGATTTAAAAAAAAAAATAAAAATCACAGTGAATCTACCCCAGACTTCTTTTGAATTCACATACCCTAAATATAGTGACTGGCACCCACCTAAGTTTTGTGGGTAATAATTAACTTTTCTGTACTTTGCTGCATCTTTTTCGACCTAAAATATTTAACTTGGAAATCAGCTGAAAACACAAAAAACAGTCGTCATAAAAGCTAATTTGGGTAAGATTTGTTGAAATTTCATCACACCCTTAGGGCTTATTCACATGGGCGTATATCGGCCAAGTTTTCACACCCCGGCCAATATACGCTGCCCCCCTGATGCATTGGTTTACAAGACTGGATGCTTTTAGGTCGTCGGCTGTAGCTGCATTGACCCCTATGGGAGCCAATGACAGCGGCCAGAGAAGGGAGGTGAGAGGGAGTTTAGCAGCGTGAAGGCTAAACTCCGTCCCCCTGCTCCTCTCTGCCCCTTGCCCCTGTTTGCAATAGGAGGGGTGGGGCTTAGCTCTGCCCCCACCCCTCCCATTGCAAACATCTCTGCACACTGGCTCCCGTCCTGTCCCACCTCCTCGCCTTGCAGAGAGCCGTTTAGGGGAAGGGAAGCCCCATGAGAGCCGCCCCATGCATCACACAGTAGCATATATCGGCCGGCCGATGTACGCTCGTGTGAATAAGCCATTACACGCCTTCACACAGGCATTAAACGGAATTGCAGCGTTTACACTACAAATCAGGTGGAGATTTCAGAAAGCTCCTTCACATGGTACGGAAATGTCCTGCGACGAACTTCTTAAAAATGCTGCAGATTCTACATCGGAAGCATATCTATTTATGCTGCAGGATGATGCTACGGAATTCATTCCTGGAAATACAAGGGTTAAATCCCGCCAGTGATCCTTATTTAAAAATGTAGCCAAATCCGCACCATTTAGGCCACCGTAGTCTTCCTCCGGAATTACTGCTGTTATTCCGTTACGGAATGCTCGCTGCGATCCTGCCTCGTGGGAAGGCGGCCTCAGGCCTTCGGATGTGTTACAGATGACATTCCGACCGTATGTCATCAATATTTGTCAGGTCTTCATCTTTATTCGCACCTGTATTTATTGTCATTGCTTCTGCAGAAGAGCCGAAAAAATAGGTTATACTAAGATTTAACAGTTCGCCATGAAAAATCCGTCCATGTTAGTAGATCCAAAGACTTACACCGGCTCCATATTATAGTCTGTAGACCACAGACCATATACGGAGTTTGAAAGTGGCCTGAGGCTCCATTTATACGGGCGAGCGCGATATCGGCCTGAGAAACGCGGTCCAATATCACGCTTGTCAATGTGCGTTTTACCTGCGGATGCAAGGCTTTTTTTTTTTTTTTTTTTTTTAGAGGCAAAAGCGCCCCAGATCACTTCTGTGAAATTCCGATCCTCACACATGTGTTCCATGCGTGATAAAGGATCGCATTGATTTCAATGTGAAACATGGCATCACACTCGCATGCGATGTCCTTAAGGTCCTATTGAAAACAATGGCCGATGCGTTTTGAGAGACAAAAAAAATAGGACATGCACAACTTTTTTTTATTTTTTTACCCCGCAGCATCTCTGTGAGGGGAAACATGGCTGATGTGTATGACTCAAAAGAATTGAGCTAATATTCGCGCTTCTCGCAACTCCCTAAACTCACGGGAGATTCGCGCTCGTGTGAATGTATCCTGACCGCGGGCTCACACATTGCATTGAACTGGCAGTTTTGTGCTTTTTGTGAAAATGGACTTGCAGAAGCCACAGCGAAACCAGACCTGAGCCATCGCTCCCAGGGTGGTTTTACACACAGAGATCTTAGGAAGGATATGACTAAATTGTGATATTTCTTTTTGTGTTTTTTTTTTTTTTTTGTAACACAATGGTGAATTCTTAAACACTAGTAGATAAACCCTGCGTTGCATGGCAAATTTATGAATAGCAGCCCTGGAATATACAAAGGGGGCCACAAAAATGCGCCCAGCATTGCACTTTTATGGTAGCTGGGCAAAAAAAAAAATCTGTGTTGCCCATAGCAACCAATCACAGCGCAGCTTTTATTTTTACCTCAGCAGTATAATATATAGCAACTAGAGATGAGCGAGCATACTCGCTAAGGGCAATTGCTCGATCAAAGATTGCCCTTAGCGAGTACCTGCCCGCTCGGAAGAAAAAAATGCGGCTGGCGGCGGAGAGCGGGGAGGAACGGAGGGGAGATCTCGATCGAGCGATTGTCCTTAGCGTGTATGCTCGCTCATCTCTAATAGCAACCAATCGCAGAGCAGCTTTCATTTTACCTTAGCAGCATAAGAGATAGCAACCAATCACAGAGCAGCTTTCATTTTACCTCAGCAGTATAAGAAATGAAAGCAGAGCTGTAATTGGTTGCTACTGGCAACTCAAATTACAGGGGAAGTTGGTTAGTTTTCAATTTTTTTAATTCTGCCAGTATTCGTCGCCTGGTGCTGAAGAACGCTCATGCTAAATGTCGCTCAAATCGGACCAGAACCTTTGATTTGTAGACGACACAAACAACCAGATTTTGTGTTTTGTATATAAGATAAATAAAATGAAGCGTAAATTGAACTGCAGTTCGGATTTCAAATTTGTGGCTTTCACCACTTCAGATGACAAATGTACACGTGCAGGTTTTCTGTTGTGAAAATAACGTTGTGTGCGGGCGTCCCTTTAGGTGGTTTCACACACAGGGTTAACTTAAAAAAACAGCCGTTTTTGGTGCAGTGTTTTTTATAGAAAGACAGAAGTGAAACCAAAAGGAATGGGAAATATAAAGAAGGACTTCTACTTCTCCTTCCTGAAAAACGGTCATTTAAAAAAAAAAAACACAACTTTTTCATTGGCTTTTCTGCTCTAGAGGAGCCTTTGCAAAAACGGCAGAAAACCCGGCATAACGAAAGCGTGCTGTGATAGAGAAAACCCCACGACACAGGGATGAGCGAAAAGATTCTCGTGCGCCTCCCAATCCTCTATGGACCTACAGTTCACACCTGGCTGCCTTGTTTTTGCTACATAAATGGCGTAAAACATATCAACATTAAAAACCGCTAAAACATGGCATTTAAAAATAAAGTTCCTGCGTGTAATACCAGTTTTAAAAAGCCTTTACACCTAGTATTCTGCATGAAAGCGCCTCATTTTATTGACGGTATGGCTGTTTTTTTTTTGCAGCCAGATGTTAGGTGCTGGTCAGTAGGAAATATGAAACTTTTTTTGTTTTCATTAGCTTTATTCTCGCTTGTTAACCCTTTGCAATCCAATTTTGGATTCAGGGATTCCTAGAGGGCTCTCTCTTTCTGCCATTGCTGGCTAGAGCCATGGCGCCATCTGCTGGCTAGAGCCAGTACTGCGGTATGGGATATGCCGGAGAGGCCCCCTGACAACAGAGCGGCCAGTAATATACAGTAGGAATACCCTGCTGGACATCTTCCAACATCAGAGCTGCACAGGCTTCAATCAGAATGTTTGAAGACGTCAGACAGTGGATTGGAAAGAGTTAATAGTTCGGGCGAGAAAATGTAGGACTTGCCCTATCTTTCCTGCATGTAGTTAATACTATGGGCAGGACCTATCTTACCACCGTTTTTTTTTTCTTCAAACTTGCGCACGCTACTGCAAAGTTTGAAAAGTCCAGAAAAAAAACCCAAACCTTCATCCGTACTTATGCTCCATAATTGCGCATACAGGCATGTGGTTTTGCACTAAAAAAATCATAAAATGTATGCCATTTTTTTTTTTTTTTACAAGCCTCAAAAAAATGCACAAAAAAAACTATAAATGCCAATTTTGAAAATTTCTAACAAAAATTCGAAAGCCTACTTCTTTGCCATGAATAAACAACCCCTTACACCGCAGTATTATCCAAAGCGACTTTTAGCTTTTTGTATCTGTTTTTGTCCCTCATGAAGCAGAAGATACGATTATAGTAATTAGCGCTTTTTCAAGGATCTGCATATATAGCACTGAATAGTAAGTGTAAAAACCGTTGTTTGCGCACAAACCGCAACTATTGTATCACGTAACACAAGAGCTGACTTTTCCTTTTGGTAAAACTACCATCTAAGACTTGATGGTCTCTTTATCTCTTACAGTAAGACTTCCGCTGATGTTCTCGGCAATGCCCCTTCCTATCCTGAGGTCAATGATGTCCAAAGTGGTTTTGGAAAGTGAGCAAGGTAAAAAGAGAAAGTCCAAGAATGGCTGGAGATACGGGCCGAGCATTAATGGTTAATTATCCTAGAACCCTTCACATAATACTAGCATGCTACCTTAATCCACCAATGATGGTAATATCCAGCTGGGCAGGAGGGGGACCATTCTCATTGAGGAGATCCATCCGGTGTATGAAAACCTACATACGGGCAGTGCTTCATGGAAAAAGAGAATGTTAATGAGATAGCTTTCTTCTTTTTGGAGGCAATCTTATACCAGCCAAACTAGAGGCTCCTCCAAAAGGAAGAAACCCATAAGGTCTTATAGATTGGATCTGTAGAGCAACCCGAAAATTGTCCCTGAGTTGGAAGGTGAAGTTTTATGACTTGATGTTCTCTCTTTGTGCTGTTGTCCCCCCAGATCTGCTGGTTCCTATGGCCCGTATTTAGTCTTCCAATACTAAGCAATGCAGAGTCCCAGGCATTCCACACTACTCTGATTGGCCGGGGCTTCTCATGTGAGTAGAGCTGGCCAATCAGAGTGGTGGGCAGTGACTTAGACTACCGTTGCAGCACCATTGTTCATCAGAGAAGTGCAGCAGCCTAAGAACTAGCCGATCCAGGGGACAATGGCACAACGGGAGAGTGATACCTACGGGAGAGAGAGAGAACCTACCTGTTTGTTAGCCTACAGCATCTATGGGTCAGAGAAATAATGCAGTTCACCCGTTTTTGGTTCTGAATGTCTTCACTATATTAATTGTTGCCTTTCTACAAACCTCTTACTGTATTACAGGAGCGCTGTTCGCTTGCATTGCCTGCCTGGAGAGTTTAATAGGAAACCTGACGTTTGCCGTGTTTAACAGCATCTACGGCGCTACGGTGCATTGGTTTCCTGGATTTTGCTTCCTGTTAGCGGCCGCCCTCAGCGTGATCCCGTTCGGCGCAGTGTGGTAAGAGCGTCTTTTCGGTAGAATAGCGGCATCTCTTTTCTTTGAAGTTACATCTCCCCGGGGAGTCGGGCAGTTCTCAATGATTTAATATTATAGAACAGGTTACCGTATTTTTCGCTCTATAAGACGCACCTAGGTTTTAGAGAAGGAAAATGGGGAAAAAATCATTTTGAACTCCCTCAGACCAGGCAGTGAGGGAGGTATTACATTAGGAATAAAGAGCAGTATCGGAATGAAGTGTATACCACCAGATCAACCTGCCATTAGGGATCCAGGAAAGCTGAGTGTAAATGTTTTTCAGGAGCCCTGAATGCCATGTTTGACTAGTTATGTATGTGCTATACATGCTTGCATAACTCGGCAGTTGGCATTCAGGATCCCGGAAGAGCTGGGTGACAATGTAATGAGGATTCCATTAGTTGTCACTAGACATGAGCGAGCATACTCGTTAAGGCGATTTACTCGAGAGAGCATCGCCTTTTTCAAGTACCTGCTGGCTCGTCCCTGAAGATTCAGGGGGGGGGGCTGCGGGGGGCAGCGAGGGAAAGCGGGGTGGAGAGTGAGAGAGATCTCTCTCTCCCTCCCCATCCCCTTCGCAACCCCCCACTCACCCCCGCGGCCCCCCCGAATCTTCAGGGACGAGCCAGCAGGTACTTGAAAAAGGCGATGCTCTCTCGAGTAAATCGCCTTAACGAGTATGCTCGCTCATCTCTAGTTGTCACCCAACTTTCCAGGAGACCCACATGGCAATTCTCATTATTGTTATGTATGGAGTATACATCAGAGCAAACTAGGCAGAAATGTATACAACATACAGGCAGCTCTTTCTCCACTTCCCCCTGCAGATGTTAGAGCTGTCTTTAACTACAGCTGATTGATAAGTCAGAGGGTGGGGCAGCAGTTCCTCTTACTAATCAGCTGTTTTATGGGCCCTGGGCTCTGCTATGGAGTGATCCTTACCGTGTTTCCCCGATAGTAAGACACCCCCGATTGTAAGACGTATCGGGGGTGTCAGGGGGGTCGGCCAATGTAAGCCGTACCCCGAAAGTAAGACATACCGTAGAAAAAAAAAATCATTACTCACCTCCCCCGGCGTTCTGTCGCGCTCCGGCAGGATGTCGCTCGCTCCTCGTCCCCGGCGCAGCATTGCTTTCTGAATGCGGGGGCTTGAAATCCCCGCCTCCAGAAAGCTAATACACACGCCGTCAGCCAGTTACAGAATGGCTGTGATTGGCTGAAGGCGCACGTGGCTTCAGCCAATCACACTATTCAATGACATCATTGAATGGCTGTGATTGGCTGAAGGCGCACGTGGCTTCAGCCAATCACACCCATTCAATGATGTCATTGAATAGTGTGATTGGCTGAAGCCACGTGCGCCTTCAGCCAATCACAGCCATTCAATGCTGTCATTGAATGGCTGTAACTGGCTGACGGCGTGTGTATTAGCTTTCTGGAGGCGGGGATTTCAAGCCCCGCATTCAGAAAGCAATGCTGCGCCGGGGACGGGGAGCGAGCGACATCCTGCCGGAGCGCGACAGAACGCCGGGGGAGGTGAGTAATGATTTTTTTTTATTATAAGACATACCCCGAAAGTAAGACATAGTCTGGCTTTTGGGGATAAAAAGAAAGTAAGACACTGTCTTACTTTCGGGGAAACACGGTATCACACTGTTTGTGGGCTTCATAGCAGAAGCCGCTGGCCCATAAAACAGCTGAGCTCCCTGCTGCTCCCCCGCCCCCACCAATCAGCTGTTTTATGGGCTCTGGGCTCTGCTATGGAGCGATAATTATCACACTAACTGTGAGCTTCATAGCAGGAGCCACCGGACGCCCGTAGAACAGCTGAGCTCCCTGCTACTCCCCCGCCCCCACCAATCAGCTGTTGGGAGGGCCGCTCTGCTCTCCTGCTGTGTTGGCTTTGTACGCCAGCTGCACATTCGCTCTATAGGACGCACTGACTTTTTCCCCCCCACTTTGGAGGGAAAAAAGTGTGTCTTATAGAGCGAAAAATGCGGTAATACAATGTAATACGGTTTGATCAGCAGGATTGGCCGGTGATGGACAGTGAGCACGAGCTTTATGTTACATTCCTTTATATATCAGCCGTCCTTCACATGGCTTTCGAAAGGTGAAGAATGCCATGCAAAAAAGGACGGGGCCTCAAAGTCTAAATCAGCCCCCTTACTGCCCCCAGGAAAGAAGCACATGATGTTTTTTTTTCTCTTTCACCGTACCCCTCGTAGAGAGTCATGCACAAGTTCTTGCCACCCAATAGCGAATGGTATTGGACCAACCAGCACTGGGCCTTCTCTGCATAGACGGTCTCTATGGTATGCACTCCATTGGTAGTTTTATCATGGACGTACATGCAGGGCAGCGATTAGAGTGAGCTGGTCGGGCATAAACCATGTAATTGATCCAAGAATAGTATACTTCCTGTGCTATACCAAAGTCTTGCAACAGATCTATGTTCAGTAGCAGGAAGCAAAAAAAAAAAACCATTTCCTCACCTGTTAACCTGCTCTCGTGCCGACACTCCAGTAGTCCCTGACAGTTTTTGTTTACATTTCTAAAGTGATGACATTTAGGCGACTCCTGCAGCCAATCACTGACCACTGCGGTCTCCTGCCGTACATGCATGCATCACCACTGACGCTGGTGATGAGATGCAGCGGTCACATGAATGTGTGGCATGTCATCACTGCAAGGTAAACAATAACAGGCAGGCAGGGGCCATCAGATTGTTGTCATCAAAGCATTTTGTGATTTAGAGTAATTTTTTTTTTTTTTTAGCATGTAATTAATCATTGTTTCCTATCACATTTCTTGCTATTAGGCCCTGATATAAGACATAATGTGGACGGCGGCCTATGGGTCTACATTATGTCTCATACCGCGGCTTATGGGTCTACGTTATGTCTCATACCGGGGCCTATGGGTCTACGTTATGTCTCATACCGGGGCCTATGGGTCTACGTTATGTCTCATACCGGGGCCTATGGGTCTACGTTATGTCTCATACCGGGGCCTATGGGTCTACGTTATGTCTCATACCGGGGCCTATGGGTCTACGTTATGTCTCATACCGGGGCCTATGGGTCTACGTTATGTCTCATACCGGGGCCTATGGGTCTACGTTATGTCTCATACCGGGGCCTATGGGTCTACGTTATGTCTCATACCGGGGCCTATGGGTCTACGTTATGTCTCATACCGGGGCCTATGGGTCTACGTTATGTCTCATACCGGGGCCTATGGGTCTACGTTATGTCTCATACCGGGGCCTATGGGTCTACGTTATGTCTCATACCGGGGCCTATGGGTCTACGTTATGTCTCATACCGGGGCCTATGGGTCTACGTTATGTCTCATACCGGGGCCTATGGGTCTACGTTATGTCTCATACCGGGGCCTATGGGTCTACGTTATGTCTCATACCGAGGCCTATGGGTCTACGTTATGTCTCATACCGGGGCCTATGGGTCTACGTTATGTCTCATACCGGGGCCTATGGGTCTACGTTATGTCTCATACCGGGGCCTATGGGTCTACGTTATGTCTCATACCATGGGTCGACATTACGTCTCGTACCAGGGCCCGCGGGCCGACATTACGTCTCGTACCAGGGCCCGCGGGCCGTCATTACGTCTCGTACCAGGGCCCGCGGGCCGTCATTACGTCTCGTACCAGGGCCCGCGGGCCGTCATTACGTCTCGTACCAGGGCCCGCGGGCCGTCATTACGTCTCGTACCAGGGCCCGCGGGCCGTCATTACGTCTCGTACCAGGGCCCGCGGGCCGACATTACGTCTCGTACCAGGGCCCGCGGGCCGACATTACGTCTCGTACCAGGGCCCGCCGGCCGACATTACGTCTCGTACCAGGGCCCGCCGGCCGACATTACGTCTCGTACCATGGGTCGACATTATGTCGGCTGTGTCAACAAAATCTACAGCTAAGTTCATCTTTCTCTTATTTTAGGCTTTTGCTGTGCATTGGGTATGAAGAAAGGGACCATGTGCTTCTAATTAATGAAGAATCCAGTTCTGAAGTGGAATCTTGACTTGACGCTCAGGCACTTAAGGGAAAAAAAGGAATCTCTGCCTTTGTAGGAAATGTGGTATGAATTATTGTATGACTGCTCATTATAACACTGTGTTCATTTTATCTCCTCCCCACATTCAGTATGGTACAGTGGTATCTGCAAATGACCCAAGACTTGACGATCTATGGTGATTGTAATGTATATGGACTATAGGAGATGCTAGTGAGCAGAATCTGTGAGGCACAAATCACTATAGATCAGGGGTACTCAAATAGTATTAGAAAAGATCCACTTACCTACAGTCAGGTGAAGATCCGAGCTGAAAACCAACAGTATGGACGTCATCTTTTAGTGTTTTGCAAATTTTGTAGAATTGTGTATTGTGGTATACACCAAGTGTTATTAAGATCTTAGTGGGAAAACCAGACCCCTAAAATTAATTCACACCAGACCCCAAAATGATTTAGAAGCCAGAGTCCTAAACTTACTTGGACTTTGAAACTAATTTGAACCACAATAGGGATATCTCTAAAATTAATCCAGAGCCCAGATCTGCCCCCCAAAATAATCCAGACCCCAAAATGATTAAAGGGATGTTCCCATCTTGGCTTTTCATATCCAAGATGGCAAAAGGCTGCTGTGTTCACTGGCCTCCCGGCTGGAGTCTACGGGTAGAGCCGAACTCTGTTTCTGTACCTCTCATTACAGTGAATAGGGACTAGGGAAAGGGTGTTCATAAGTCTGGGCTAAAGAGTCTAGTGGACCGTCCTACTCCGTGATTGACAGTTGTCTATGTATGGATGCTCATACAAGGAAAATCATCGAGTCACTCAGTATGTTCAGCCCCACAAGTTCTCTTTAAATGTATTGTGCCTAGGGGGAGGCCTTAGTATAAAAGTACATCAGCCATCTCACGGGTAAAATTCCAGCACAATCCTTACAAGTGTGGATTCACACGTGGGGTACAAATATGCCACAAAATCTGCAACAGCAATTCCACAGCAGAAATCACCAAGAATTAATGGTGCATATATGCCGCAAAATTGTATTTGAGGAGTTGGGTGCAAAATTTCAATTAGCATTGAAGTCTACGATGAAAATTTGCATACAAAATTTGCAACACATGTAAAAAATGTTGCAAAAAATATATATATCTTGCAGGTAAAAATCTGCATGGAAATTTGAACCATGTCTGTGTTGCAGATTTTTTTCAGTCCACTGCGATCTATTTTTTTAAATTTGCGCCTGGTGTGAATCCGCTTACACTGCTAGTTTGGAGATGACAATAAGGAGTTAATTTAAGTCCTCCTCAAATTTGCTTTTGCAAGGGAAGTAAAATACAGTAGTAACTAGAGATGAGCGAACCTACTCAGCCACGCCCCTTTTTCGCCCGAGCGCCACGATTTTCGAGTACTTCCGTACTCGGGCGAAAGGATTCGGGGGGCACCGTGGGTGAGTGGGGGGTTGCAGTGGGGAGTGGGGGGGGGAGAGGGAGAGAGAGGGCTCCCCCCCTGTTCCCCGCTGCCACCCCCCTCTCCGCCACGCCTCCCCCCGCCCCCCGAATCTTTTCACCCGAGAACGGAAGTACTCGAATATCGCGGTGCTCGATCGAGTAATTACTCGAAACGAGTATATTCGCTCATCTCTAGTAGTAACAGGTTTGGTTTGCACTTGTGTTACATTTACCAATTTGTTTTGGGGGTTTCTTTTAATGTTTTGTTTTAATATGTTCTTAATATTCAGTTTTAAGATCTAATTCATAACCACAGGATAGGGGGATAAATGTCTGATTTACTTACATGTGCACTACTGCTCTATTCACATGGGGCATTCAAGATGCGCCATTCTATAGGATTGCTCAAGGTCCTAATTATCAGAGATTTATTCCCTATCTTGTGGATACAGGATAAAGGTCTGTAATGGGAAATCCCATTTTAAGCGCGCATTCAGACTACCGTATATCGGCCGGGTATTCACGCCGGCCAATATACGGCGTCTCTGTCTGCCGGGGGAGGAGGCTGGAAGAGCCGGGAGCAGTGCTCTGAGCTCCCACACCCTCTCCACCCCTCTGCACTATTTGCAATGAGAGGAGGTGGGACGGGGCTAAGTTTCGGGAATTAGCTCTGCCCCGCCCCGCCCCGCCTCTCCTCATTGAAAATAGTGCAGGGGGTGGAGAGGAGGCACAGAGGGGGCGGGAGCTCAGAGCACTGCTCCCGGCTCTTCCAGCCTCCTCCCCCAGCCTCCTCCCCCTGCAGAGAGAGACGCAGTATATTGGCCGGCGTGAATACCCGGCCGCTATACGTTTGTCTGAATGCACCCTAAGGAAAAGTAATAGACTAGACACAAGTTTTATATCTGTTGACCAATGGCACTTACTTTTATTGTATATACTGCCACAATTAGCTGTAATATATGTGTAAGATTGCAATAATCCTGTGTAGATGCACTTAGTGAAACTCAGGGTAGTTTTTAAAGAATTAGTAAAAAGGGACCTGCTAGGACCATGTAACATATCTCTACCACCACCCATGACAGGAAAAGTGTGTGTATGTGTATATGTATATATGTGTGTGTATATAATATATTAGACACAAACATTGAAGTGCCTGCAATACCATGCTGGGCCACTGCACAATGTATGGAGCTACCTGCTTCCTGCTCTATACAAGGTGACAGCAGGCCCAGCAAACAGCTGATCATCCAGGGTCTCATGTAGCAGAGCCCTGCCAATCAACCATTGATGACCGATTATGTCAGCTGGAATACCCCTTTAATCAATTGTCTGTGCATTTTTCTATATATGCAGTATTTTGTGTCTCAATTCACTTACTTCTTTTAAGTGAATAGGAACCTTATTCTTTACATCCAGAGTCTGAACCTGCCTGCAGACATATTCCTCCTAGATAAGAAGACTTTGCTACGGCTGCATCCAGATGACACACTGTGAGAGCTGAACAGTAGAGATGAGCGAGCGTACTCGGATAAGCACTACTCGCTCGAGTAATTTGCTTTATCCGAGTATCGCTGTGCTCGTCCCTGAAGATTCGGGTGCCGGCACGGAGCGGGGAGCTGCAGGGGAGAGCCGGGAGGAACGGAGGTAAGATCTTTCTCTCCCTCTCTCCTGCCTGCTCTCCCCTGCTCCCCGCTGCGACTCACCTGTCAGCCGCAGCGGCACCCGAATCTTCAGACCCGAGCACAGCAATACTCGGATAAAGCACATTACTCGAGCGAGTAGTGCTTTTCCGAGTACACTCGATCATCTCTACTGAACAGCTTTCACTGCTGGCTGATACATTGTAGCAACCTTTCAGGACAGGTGAGAGATTTGTGCTGCTCTAGATGGATGTAGCTCACGGATTATTTCTAAAGCTAGCCACACACAGGCGAGTGTGATAGCGGGCCGTGAATCCAGCTCTCATATCGCACTTGTCCCCATGTGAAATACCTGTAGATGCGTGGCGTTTCAATTTTAACCCTTTCCAATCCAATTTGTATCCTGGTTTTCCTAGGGGGCTTACTCTTTTGCTGCCATTATACAACAGCGCTACATGCTGGCTAAAGCCAGTACTGCATGAGGTGACACGTTGGATAGGCTCCGACAGCAGAGAGGCTGGTAATATACAGTAAGAGAACCCCGATAGGCGTCTTCCAACATCAGAGCTGTGCAGCCTTAAATCATGTCTTCAGATGTCAGACAGTGAATTGGAAAGGGTTAAAACAACCTTGCATCACTGCGGGAATGAAGGAAATCCCCCGCTTTGGTTGTCAAAGCCGCGGCAGAGGATCGTGGTGTGCTCCCATCGCTTTCAATGGGGCCGACGCTGCCGGCCTCATTGAAGTCAATTGGGCTGAGTGCGAGATCATGCAGCCAGATGGAACATTCTGCATTTTGTTTCCCGCATAGCATCACGGTGGCATGTGGGAAAACATCACTTATTTGTATGAACCCATTCAAAAGAATGGGGTTCATATTTGTGCATCCAAACGCACAAATCTTGTGCGTTTTTTCCTCGCCAGTGTGAAGCTGGCCTAAGGTCTCTTTCACGCGAGCACATATACGGCGCGTTTTTACCCCCAGGCGTATATACGTGCCCATGAGAGGCATTTATTTTCAATGCATCCATTCACATGGGCGAATATACGGCGCGTAAATACGCCGGCAGTGTGAAAATTAGAACATATACGCGGCCGGTGCATATATACGCTGAGCCAAAAGATAGTTCTGGAACTATGTTTTGGCCAATATACGTCGGCGGCTCCCATAGACTCCTATGGGAGCAGGGAAAAGGAATGGAGGGGGAGGCTTTTATGCAGCGTCCAATGCTGCGAAGAGCTTACAGGTGCCTCTATATAGGCATTGGAAGGCATCCCGAGGATTTTGGCAGAGTGAGGGGTTTTCGTGGTGCAATGTAGTCTTTCGCTAAAAACGAGACTAGCGGTCGTGTAAATGGACGAGAAAACGCTGTCTGTGATCGTGGGAAAACGCCCATTCAGGCACTTATACCGTCGCCGTGTATGCGCTTGTGTGAAAGAGCCTTAAGGGTGACTTTACACATGAATTTCAGCTGTGGAACGCAAGCTGAAATTTCACAGCAATAGACAGTACAACTTTAACCCCTTAGTGACGGGTAATACACCTTTTTATGGACCTCACTTTTAACCTGCACATACATCCTTTTAAGTTGGTGGCTTAGCAGACTACTGACAGCCAGACTCCTGTTCTAACAGTCAAAAGCAGAGAACCTGGCATTTTAACCCCGTACATGCCCCAATCAATAGCAACTGCAGCATTTAGACAGATGAGAGGGGGAGGCGGGCTCCTACTGTCATCCATCAGGACCCCGCAGTGCGACTGCACAGTACCAATAGGTTCCCATGGTAGACAGAAGCCTGACAAAGGCCTCCATGTCTGCCATGTAACTCAGTTTATTAGACCCTGCCTCTGGCAGAGACTTACAGGCTGCTGTTGTAGACTTAAGCCCCATGTACACACAAAGATGATCACTCAAAATTAGTTTGAAAGATGGGGAGAATGACAGTATTCATGCCCGGCCGATATACGGCGTCCCTCTCTGCAAGGGGAGGAGGTTGGAAGAGACGGGAGCAGTGCACTGAGCTCCCGCCCCCTCTCTGCCCAATTTGCAATGAGAGGGGGCAGAAAAGGGGCGGAGCTAAGTTCCCCCAACTTAGCTCCGCCCCATCCCCTCCCATTGCAAATAGTGCCGAGGGGCTGGAGCTCAGTGCACTGCTCCTGTCTCTTCCAGCCTCCTCCCTCTGCAAAAAGGAACACCGTAGATCGGCCGCGCGTGAAAACCCAGCCGATATACGGTCATCTAAATAAGCCCTTATTAGACTTTGGATGTAATATAAACAGTTTCCATTCACTGACATCACTGATCATCTTGAAAAGGGTGAGAAATTGAAACAAACTATTTTCGAAAGCTGCAGAGTTTTTCATTTTCTAAGAGTAATAATAATGCTGGGTTTCTATAGGACCAAATGGAATTCTTCACTTCCTATTCTGTCCCTTGCACTAGAATGTATAGTTATAGTCTTGATCTGGCCGCACCAGTTCTACGCCCGTAAAAAAATTGAGGGCAAAAAACATCGGAGGGAACACAGATACTGCCAGATGTTGATGAGTGCCCAATATTGTATGTGAAAATGGGCAAGAATAGGACAGGCTGTAATTCTTTTACAGACCATCAGTCGATGTGAAAAATCGCCTGTGTGAAGAGCCTCATTGGTTATTATGGGCGTGTGCTGTCCGTGGAAAATGTGGCCATCGGGATAAGCCTTTACTGGGACACATTGTAGCACATTTCTCATTAAAGGGTAACATTAACCAGTTAGTGATAAAGTCATGACCACTAGATTGAATTTAAAGGGATATTCCTATCTCGGACTTTTTAATGGCACAGCCATCGAATATGTCATAAAGGTCTGATAGGTGTGGGTCCCAGAAGTGGTACCTGCATCTATCTCTAAAACTGAGCCCGACCACCCCCGAACCAGCTGTGTGCAGGGGCTAGTCAGGAGTTATGGAAACAGTTGAGCGGGCTGTACTTTACTCCTAAATTGTGAAAAGCGCTTAGCACAGCTGGTTCCATCCTCCCTGCCACTGCGACATATGAAAAGGGATTCCATCTTGGCCATGATGGGCCAAAGTGGGAATACCTCTTTAAAAGGATGGTTGAAGGACAGACATTGATGGCATGTCACTAGGATATATCAAGGGAAGTCCAACTGATATGACCCCCACCCACCGCCCTAGAATGAAGGGGCAGTGACGCTAGAAGAGTGCTGGGCCACCTTAACTATCCCGGCAAGCTGCCATCCATGTCAGTCCTGAGATAAGTCCATAATGTATGGGGCCGTCATTGTATTTATTGCCAAAGATTTAGACTACTTTTTTTAAACAGATGTATATTTTCTTTTGATACAAATGTATTTTATCTATGAATAATAAATGTATATTTATTAAAATAAAGGAGGGATGTGAAGATAAATGGGTATATTGTGGGTACGGTGCTGGATGGTGTGATGCCAGCAGCGGGGGGTTATCATTTGCATATGTAAATCAAAAAGAGAAGATCTTTTCATTAAATTACAAAGCCGTGTCTGTTATTTACTGTTCATGGAGAAGGACCCTCCTACCTGATTACTGACTGTGGTAAGTACGGGTGGTGTTACACGGACAGAGGGCAAGCCCCGACCAACAATGAGGGTGCCCATCCACACTCGTCAATAAGGATTACGCAGACACATGAGCTGTAGTAACCGTTGGTTTTCTCCATACTGATTCGATTTGTCGGCTGCGCATCCACCCGTGTTTGCTTGTTCGTCAGCTGATAGGGGACATGACATGGTCATAGTTCCTGATGATCGGGCAAATGAATGTTCCTATGGACTTTTGTGCCCAATCATCATCAGCTGTATGCATCGTATTGTAATCTGAAATGCATAGGGTACAAGACATTTACAAATAAGAGAGATGGAACAATACCTCTGCAGCGCCAGCTATTAGAAGGTAGCATTCATGCAAGTTAGGGCTCGTTTACACGGGCGCTGTGATTTTTGTCTGCCCACATCGCGGCCTAAGATCACATGAACAAGAGGCAGCCACGACCAAGCTGCGGCTGCATCTCCCATTTTAACGTCCATTAAGACAGCCGGGCTGCTGCGTGTATATGCCGAAGCCCGGAATACCGTCGGGCAGGGGGAGAGAGTTTAGCTCCGCTAAACTCACACCCTCTTTCTGCCACTTGCCAGCAAAGAAATGGGGGCAGAAGCTAGTGTGTTTAACTCCCTCCCTCTCTCCGGCAGGGGGAGAGGGCGGGAGATTAGCAGAGCTAGTATGCTAATCTCCCGCCACCTCCCTTTGCCGTCAGCCGGCAAGGGGCGGAGAGGAAGTTTAGCAGAACCGCTGCTAAACTCTCTCCCACCTCCCTTTTCTGGCAGCTCTCATAGGCTCACATAGGAGTCTATGGGACCGGGCAGTATATTGATCTAGCACATATGATCACCATTACAGGTTCTTTAAGACAGCACTGTGCCAAATATTTATGATGACAATCAAACGACTGCTCAAGTCAGTGTGGCCGTACGTGACCTGGACCGTGCGAAGCACCAGGTGAGGGCGGCTCCGTGGTCTGTCCTGGTACACCGTGATCCTGATGAAGCACCTACTGTCCTCTACCTTCAAAGTGCTTTTCGGCTTCCCGCAGGGCTGTCTGAGTTTCATACTTACAGTCAAGCCTCTAGTTTCGTTGGTAATCCGTCTGAAAGCAATCGGCCAAACTTGAAACTAATGAAACTCGAGGTAATTCTTTCCATAGCAATCAATATAAATCCAATTAATTCACTCTAGATATTTCAAAAAACACACCAAACCACATTTAATAGAGAATACATTTTTTTAATACCAAGAAAGCAGTCTAATGTAGAGCTGTATGTTATCTGTGGTGTTACATAGGACTGCAGGTCACATCCAGTGCATTATCTGTCCTCCGCATTATCACTGTTTGTAATCTGTGGTGTTACATAGGACTGCAGGTGGCATCAATTCTCAGCTTTCAGGTGTCGTTGGGGTCCCCACCGCTGCTTTCGGAGCTTCTGGCTGGCTACCGGGCACTTGTCAAGCCGGAAAAGCATCTATTGCTAGTGATGGGGATTGAATTCCCTGCCTCCCAGCAAGAGATTGCTCTGAGTGGCAGCCCTTTCAGCCAATCACAGCCAGCCGGCGACACTAGAAGCTTGAAAAATCAGCAAAACTGGAAACCAACGAAACTAGAGGTTTACCTGGATATAGGAACTTGCTTTATCTGTACTAGTTATAGCTTCATTTTCATTATGCATTACTTTCCCTTAACATGTTGGAGTCTTCAGAATCCGTTACCAGTTTATTATATATGCTATAAAGTACTGCATTTTAATGGCTTCCATGACCACTGGACAGTAAAATTCAGCAACCTGAGTGACTTTGAATGAGACAAGGTCATAAGTGCTGAGCTAGCCGGGACCAGGATTTCATATGCTGCCAAGAGTGTGGGGGATATGTTAAAAATGGTGTGATGATCAAGGAAAAAAGCTTCCAGCAGGAGGGGATCCTGTGATTGTAAACAACGCATTGCTGAAAGGGGTCAGAGGAGGATGCCAAGAATCGTTTGGGCAAGCGGGTGCTGCACAGTCAAGAAAGTTACAGCCGAATACAATACTGGCGCTCCAGCTAACATGTTTGAATGCACAACTCATCATGCACCTTGGATAGGCGATCGTAGCAGAAAACAAGTTCCAGCGCCATTGGTATGCTCACACAGGGTGAAGACACTGGAGAATACTGCAGTATTTCTGCATGAAAACCCTCATCAGGTAATGTAGAAATGGAAGCACCGGCCCAGCGCTCACTAGAGGCGGTCAGGTAAAGGGACTGTGTTGGGTGCACTGACAGCACCATGTATTCCAAGGGGAGGGGGAGCGATGTAGCTACTAAAGTCAGCTGCGGATACATGGGTTTTTGTGTAGAAACACTACGGAATTCGTTGCAGAACTTTCTGCCCCGTGTGAACAGACCCTTGGGGAAAGGCAAGACCAGAAAAGATCACAGAAACTGGACCACTAAGCAGTTGCCAAACATCACATGAATACAGCTTTCTGTGTAAACATGCTGAGTGGAGGTTCAGAATTTGGTGCAAGCAGCATGAATTGAAGAACCCTTTCTGTCAACATATCAGGACCTCCATCTAATTTGCAACAACTGCAAGACGTTTCCTGTCCACATGGGTCAGTATGCCTACACAAAGATTTAAAGAGTACTTGAGATTTCTACTAGTTTCCTTTGGGTGGTTTCACACCTATGCTGGGGATTCTGCTTTCATACTCCATTGGGGAAGCAGGAAAGCATCCCCTGTGGGTGACCAGTTCTGTCTCTGGATGGAACCAACTAGGGCCAGGCAGACCCCAATGACTATAATGGGCTCAGTCTACCTGCCCAGCTTTTGGATAGAAGAAAAAGCACTGCATCCAGCTTTTTCTTCTGGTATTTTCAGCCAGACCTGTGATGCAACCTTTGGGCGGAAGTTCCAATGCCGACGTGAAACTGGCTTAAGATAGACCAGGTTCTCCTTACCCACTTGTTTGCCGCAGTTTAGACTGTTTCAGATCTGCAAGTTCTGAGTTTCAGGTGGTCTTCCCCATTTTTCTGTTGCTATGCTGTGTGCAATCCACTTTCAGGCAAGGGGTGTTAACAAGCCTAGCATTCAGTCAGTAGGTCACTGGTCTGCACGTCCTTGTCCTGACTGCCCCGGCTGTATTGCATAGTCTGTGGTCCAATCAGAAGAGGGTGGTGGGGAATATCTGTATGCTTACCCCTTTGCACTCTCAGGACAATTCAGGCCTTCTGGCCAAGTGGTAAACAAACATCCATCTGTTCTTGTTATGACAGAAGCTATGTAGCAAACAACAGACAGTGGATTGTGGAGAAGCTGGAAGGGAGACCCCTAGTGGCAGCCACTTCAAACGCGATTTACAGTGGTAAAGCAACATTTTTAATGCAAGTAAATTAGAGAAATGATGCGACAAAACACAAAGCTAGTAGATGAGCAAAGGTTGTCTGAAAAGTTAGTGCCCCTTTGAGCACCTAGTGAAATTATGTCACGGCAAATTGTTACGGTTCTGAAGGCCAAAGGAGGTCCAGCACACTATTAGATGGGCGTCTCTAATAAAGTGGTAATTCAGCAGCTCAGTTTCACATTTTGAAATACCATTCTGTGCCTTCTCTTTGAAAAATGCACTTAAGCAACATAAACCACTTTCCAATCAGAATACATTTCCGCAGCGAGATGAAGATCTGCTTACTAGGAGTCGGATTCATTTCTAGCCTTTCCCCTGATTAATCACAGTGAGAGATGAGCCCTGCCTCCCATCCAAAGTAGCGGTAATCTCCGGCCGCTCACAGCTGCAGTCGTGACTAAGCAGTTTCACAGCCCCAAACCCTAGAGCTTGCAAAAAGTAAACTGCAGAATCACAATGAGCTGCAGTGTAAATAGTTTGCTTCTCCCGGGAGCGCAGCGATGAGACCATTGATCTGCCTTGTCCTCATACGACTCCTATCAAGACTACCCAGTCCTGCGCCAACACTATGCCAGCGTGCTCACCTGCAACAATGTATGTTAGAAAAAGGAAAATAGATTTTTTTTTACAGCATTATAAAAAAAATGCACCCAGCAGCTTTCTCACACGAGTGTATGGTAATTTCGGGAATAATACACTACCAATATCACACAGGCGGCCATGTTGCCATGCAGATGCACTGCGTATATTATATGTGCAAGAGGTGTGTGTAGTGGTGGTGGTGGGGGAAGCACAGCTTGGCGAGTATTACATGTGCACACACACACACACCAAGATAGTACACCGTTTCATACATAATCTAGTGTCTCTCGTATGCATTTCAGTATCCCCATTGACTTCTATGGGGACTTTTAAAGCAGAGGAATAGATCAAGCTGGACAGCGGCTGTGTCTGGTAATACAGCTCAATCCCATTTACTTGAATGAACTGAGCTGCTCTCAGGCCGTGTGACTGATGAGCGCTCACCCTAGTACCGCTGCCCCCTCAATCAGCTGATCCTGAGCTGTTGTCTCCCGCAATCCGCTATCCCAAGGATAGCTCACCATTAGTTTAGGTCCAGTAAACCCCTTTAAAAAGTTTCCTGATTATAATACTTTACTATGAGCGCTACTACACTAACTAGTACACCATGTCCGGCTCCTGAGACCCAGGGCAAACAAGGGATTTCTCTGAAAGATGATGCTACTACTGCAGGGAAGATGTAGTGTTACAGAATCCATACATGGACAGTGCAAGTCCATAAAGTAATTGGTTACTGGCAGTTCTTCCCTGTGTCTCATAGAGAAGTACAAGGCGGGACCCCTCATCTATGACATCAATATATGAATACAGTTGTGTGGAATTTTCCTGCAGTCCTATCCATTGTGCTTACCTTGTGACGAACTGATGAGTGACCAGAATGTGGGGGACTAACTAGCAGAAGACATGGGTGGGATAGTGTGAACCATCAGACATTGATATCTGCATCAGGTAAGGCCAAAATATCAGATTGACCATCTGCAATTAGATCTGTATTTTCAGTCGATACAATAAGAGACCAACTTCTTTTGGGATCAGCTTTATCTGTGCTTATGTCAGCAATTCACACAATGGCTAAAAAGTGACAACTTGTTATACAGCGGAAAATAAAACCTTACACAACAATCATCAGACTTTTACAAAAGAATCTGAACATTTTATTCAAGTAGCTGAAATCATTAATTATAACAAGCCCAATTTGTGTTCCATCATCATGTGCGGCTCTCCCATCATCTCACACTGAGCAGGATCTGCAAAACACAAATGGAGGTTGGTGAGGTGAAGACATGGTCCATCCTACAGGGGGAACTAAAAGGCAGAAGGTCCGGGAGCCTCATAACGACAGACGCAAGAATTATAGATTATATCTCTAGGATATCAGACCGGCAGAGGTGCAGCTGCGGTCACCTCCACGGGTCGCCACAACAAAGTTCCAGTGAACTGAGCCGCCCTCCTACTTTGTTTCCTGCAGGCTGTGCTCAGCTTTTAACCCCTTCATGACATGGCCTATTTTGGGCTTAAGGACGCAGCAATTTTTGGCGGATTTTCTTCTGTTTATCAAAAGCCATAACTTTATTTTTCCGTCGACGCGGTCATATATGGGCTTGTTTTTTGCGTGGCGAACTGTAGTTTTTATTGGCGTCATTTTTGGGTACATTAACTATATTGTAAAACTTTCTTTTTTTTTATGATAGCAGGGAGAGAAAACGCATCAATTCTGCCATAGATGTGTTTTTTTTTACAGCGTTAATCATGCAGCATAAATGAGACATTCCATTTTTTCTGCGTGTCGGTACGGTTACAACGATACCAAAATTCTTATTTTTTTTAGTTTTTTCCACTTTTCTGCAATAAAAACCCTTTTTTTGGAAAGCTTTTTTTCTAAATCGCTGCATTCAAAGTCCTGTAACTTTTATTTTTTGATGTACGGAGCTCTATGAGGGCTTATTTTTTGCGAGACGAGCTGTAGTTTTTACTGGTACCATTTCGGGGTACATACGGCTTTTTTGATCACTTTTATTGCGTTTTTAGTGAGGCAAAATGCTAATAGCATTTTGCCTCCGTTTAGCTTTTTTTTTTTTTGCGTTTTTTCCGTGCACAGTCAAAAGCATG
This sequence comes from Eleutherodactylus coqui, assembly GCF_035609145.1. Taxonomy (NCBI): domain Eukaryota; kingdom Metazoa; phylum Chordata; class Amphibia; order Anura; family Eleutherodactylidae; genus Eleutherodactylus; species Eleutherodactylus coqui. The sequence continues at coordinate 448,528,492 of NC_089837.1, forward strand.
TGCAACTTATTGTACGTGTTGTTACGGACGTGACAATACCAAATATGTGGGGTTTTATTATTTTTTTTTTATGCTAATGTTTTTTTTACTCTTTTTTTAATCTTTGGTTTTTTTTTACAACATTTGTGTCCCTCTAAGGGACTTTAACCACTGCCCTGATGATCGCTGTCATAAGGCATGGCAGAGCTACTGCTCTGCCATGCCTTATCGCTTATACAGCAATCTCAGGCACTGGTAATACAGGACGCCAGTGTCTGGCGTCCTGTTACCATGGCGACAGGCCGGGCTCTCGCGATAACATCGCGAGAGCCGGCCGGAGACAGAGGGAGCGCGCTCCCTCTGTGAACTCTTTCCCTGCCGCGATCTACTTAGACCGTGGCAGGGAAGGGGTTAACAGCGGGGGGCGCATCTCCGATGCCCCCCCCGCTGTTGCAGCGGGACGTCGGCTGTGACTGACAGCCGGCTCCCGCTGCGGGATCATATGTGATATCTCCAGGACGTAAGTTTACGTCCTGTTGCGGGAAGTACCCTGCTGCCAGGACGTAAACTTACGTCCTACAGCGGGAATGGGTTAATAAGTGTGGGTTTCAGTAGTCAGACCTCCCCATGGATCTGAAAGTTATCCCCTTATCCCACGGAAAGGGGTAACACTTAATCCTGGCACACCCCATGTTATGACACTTGCCAGTTGTCTGGCACCCAAATAACCCCCGCTTGTAAAGAAAGGGAGTAAAGAACATGAAAAATGGAGATAGAAATGCCGATGTGTTTGTACTGCTTCTAAGAGGATTACTTCCACAGATCAGGACTTATCCAACATATTCTAATTGAATGGGTATATTTCAAGTATATACACTGCATAAAAAAAAAAAGAAAGTTTGGCACGCACAAGATGGAAATAGTTAAAGGGAAACCTGTCAGCTACTTTATGCTGTTCTCAGGCAGCACATTATAGTGACAGGCATGCTGATGCCAGTGGTGTCACATATGGGGTAATGTGCAAGGATTTTGGAGAACTTACAGCTTGTTTCTGCAGCTCTCAACGAGTTGAGTCCAGATTAATAATGAGGACCTAATAGCCCCGCCCACCAGTCCCGATTGACAGTCTTCTAGCTATTACATTGCATGCTGAGAAAACGGTCAATCACAGAGTATTAGCGGGGCTACCAGGTCCTCAGGGATAATCTAAACAACTCTTGCTGGGGGCTGCATAGACGAGTAAGTTCTCCAAAATCCCTGCACATTACCTTATAAGTGACACCGCTGGCATCAGCATGCCTGTCACTATAATCTGCTGCCTGCAGTGAGCACGGCATCAAGTACCTGGCAGGTTCCCTTTAACACAACGGCAGCAGAATGTAACTCCTTGTTACCAGTTGGATCCTCTGCTACAGATTCCGACATATTGGGCAGAAAGTGACATTTTTCCACACCTCGGCAGACCCCAATGGATGCCACTGTAAGCCTATGTAGTCTGTTGGGTACCGACGGGATCCGTTATATTACAGATTCGACTATGTGTCATTCTAATCAGCAGCCACAACCTGGGTGTGAAGAGAGCCGGAACAGTATTGGCACATAATGAAAAAAGACTTACCACTGAGAATATCTTCAAAGCTGATAGACTCATCGTTCCCTCTCAAGGTGTCCAGAGCGATGTTAGAGCTCTGCAAGAACGGAAGGCGCTGAATCTGGCAGACACAAAAGAGAACGATCAATCACAATCAAAGCATCCAACAAGTATTAAGGAGGGAAATTAGGATGTAAAGACAGATGAGCCGTATTACAATCTACAGCCAAGACGGCTCCTACATAATAAGACATCACAGGTCGTTCATTTCATTCTGTAGAAATGAATAGTTATCACTCCAGATGAGGAGAGAAGAGATGAGTGATAGATCTCTAATCCCTAAAAATGACCTTACTACATCTGCTCAGGGAGCCGTTTCTACATCACAGCCCTCCATCACACGGAATCTCATCAGCAGCAGCTATGTCATCTGCATCCGACTATTTACATTTTCACGCAGGCGCTTTCAATTTTTTTTTTCACCCATAAAAGTCAGCAGCGAAAAACTGCATTGTTTGATCACAATACTGCTGCCAGTCAGCACAAGTGGCAGTGCCCGCATGACTCTTATCTTAGTACCAACTTATATAGATTTGTCAGCTTTACTCGTCGCATAATCAAAGATCATGTCACTTTACAATATACTTTAACCACGTGAGGACACCGCTATTGTGGGCCTCAATCTCTCAATGCTGAAGGGCGTTCGTGTACACCCTCTGCTGGCGCGGTTTTGCAGAGCAGGCCTGGGAGTGAAGGCTGCTACGTACAAGGCGGGTGCTTGAAAAAAAACTAATTGCCCTGCACTCCTTCGCTTTCCTGATATGGACTTTTGAGCCCTTGGCCGCAGGTCTGTTTTCATTGAGCCAACTTACATACCGTTTCCTTCTTTTGGGAAGACTATCCTCTAGGTTGTCCCCTATGCTTTGTATGATCCTCAACATTAAAACAAAAAAAAAAAATTCCCTTCGAGCCTAGAGTTCTCTTCTTTACCTGGTGGAGCACTAATCAGCTAACTAGCGTGCGCCAATTTAATGTTACATCAAAGCTGCATACTTTACAACAATCCATCACCAAATATAACCCACCCAAAAAGGAGCATATAAGAGTCAACCAAGTCACTTTCCCCACTCATCTCCTCCGCCTTCACTCCCAAACCTTACTTTGTAAGAATCCATTTATGCACAAAATCCGTTACAAAGAGGAGTTATTTCTGTGATCTATAGTATATTAAACCAACCACCATTGGAGAGAAAACTTCTCTCAAACTCTGATCAGGACACTTAAAGGGTTAAAAGCTATATGCATAAGCGCTGATCGCAACAGTTGCTGGCTAGTGTCAGCTGTGAAAAAATAGCCAGCACCCACATTGTATGGAGTGCAATCAGCTCTCAATCCCGCTCGATAAAAACCCCGAACCTCCATGATGTAACAGTTCGCCCTGGAGCATTAGGGGTCAGAACTCTGCTTGCAGTCAGTGACTAAAAACAGGAGTCACACTTAAAAAAGGATAGCAGGTGCTGCACGAATTCCAAGTGTTAAGAAAATAGTAGATCAATGTATCAGTTAATTGTTTTTGCTATTAGATTGTAGACTAGGAAGATACAGCATGCTGCTAGTATATAGAGAAGGGGTTGAACGAAACCGTGTCTATATACCAGTGAGTAGTACAAGACCCTCCCTTGCACTCCTTTTCACTGAAGTCATACGGGTTTCATTGTATATTATAGTTACACCTTAAAAAGTGTAACTTATGTTAAATGTTTAAGTTGTACCCTATCATGTATTTTAATTAGTCTAGGGAGGCATCTACTTTTCCTGTGATGTCATTTAGGATATATAAACCACATGCAACTTGGAATAAATTAGAAATCATTTGATACTGCAACAGACTGGTGTGATTTGGATTTCTCCTAGGGGCCCAGGCTTCCTACACGAGATCTGATTATCTTCCTTGGTAAACACTAGAGATGAGCGAGCGTACTCAGAAAAGCACTACTCGCTCGCGTAATCTGCTTTATCCGAGTATCGCTGTGCTCGTTCCTGAAGATTTGGGTGCCGGCACGGAGCGGGGAGCTGCAGGGGAGAGCGGGGAGGAACGGAGGTAAGATCTTTCTCTCCCTCTCTCCCGCCCGCTATCCCCTGCTCCCCGCTGCGACTCACCTGTCAGCCGCAGCGGCACCCGAATCTTCAGGGATGAGCACAGCGATACTCGGATAAAGCAAATTACTCGAGCGAGTAGTGCTTTTCCGAGTACGCTCGCTCATCTCTAGTAAACACACAAATGCTCCTTACACCAAGCATCATGACAAGCTTTTTCTACAAGCATCCGACATCTATATCTCTATATACAAACATACCTGTTTAGCTGCTCTATACTCCATTTGCAGCTTCAGAGGAGCATGCAAGCCTTGGATGTTTCTTAGAGTAGAGAAACTTACTTTCTCCTGGTTTATCTGAAACTATAAAGAGACCAAATGTATTAGTAATGTCTGCGAGATAAGAACTATAACAAGGCAGTACGAGGGGGGCTTGTATTGCATTACGAAACCTACTATTATTTATGCTGCTTACTTAGCCTAGAGATACTCCGTAACGTCGTACACACCGATGACATCCCCAGTGGGGATCGCAATCTACTTTCCCTATTTCAGGCACATACATGCTAGAACTGAGAAAGCCAGTTAACCTAGCAGTATGTTTTGGAGTGTACACGCAAGGGCTCACTAAAACGAACACAGGTGTGTAAAATACGCATATTAGTTGCTTCCGTTAAGTCCTCATACCATATACTGGTGCATAATAAACACCAAAACAAGACGTGCTGCTTTTTTTTTTTTTTAAACATGCACAAAGGAAGAAAAAAAAAACACGCAGATGTGAGTGGCCTAATAGAAGCCAATGGGCTTTTAGCACTGCGTAATATGTGGGACACATACGCCCGTGCAAGTGAGCCTGTAGGCTACACTCACATCAGCATCAGTGGTTCCTTTCGGAGTCTATGGTGCAGATATGGCACAAAGTTCTGGATGAAATTGAGCAATCTGGGAAAATTGTGGTAAGCAATGGGGTCCATCAAGCATGCCTCAGATCACTCAAGTGCTGGATTAGATAGTTCTGGTATTCTCATTGTTCGGCTACAAGAAAGGAGACGAATATTGGAAATTGGCCAGAATGGATGTTAGCTTAAATTTTAGAACCCAATGAAAATCCACACAAAAAAAAAAAAAAAGAGACAGGGAAAACATAGAAATTTCATGCAGAGGTCATTCTTGGTCAGATCTGAAACCAGGACTCCAGTGCCAACCGCAGAGCTAGTGGCTCTGAATATGGTAAGAAACAAGCGATTTTTTAAAATATCTTTTTCACTGCCTTTTTTTTTGTTTTATTGGGGGTAAAAAGCTAAAAAAAAGTTAACATTTATAGTTTTTTTTTAATCATTTTTATATTTACACTAAAATAAAGTATGGGAACGGGTTCCTCTATTTGTTTCGGACGCTTTGCTATATAATATGTATGTTATGGTTTACAGGGCGCTTATAGCAACGTTTTTGGTTGGTGTCGGTTTTGGGTTATTTTCTTTCTTATGTATAGATTGTTTTATTCTGGAATTTACTTATTTATGCAATTGTGTTTTTTACTAGCTATGTCCCCTATGATGTCATGTAAGACCTCTGGGGGACATTCACTTCTTTTTTTCTTTATTTGACACTTTCCCACTGTAGCTGGGGCATCCTTAGGGGCCCCAGTTACAGGGGAAAGCAATCCTGTAGTGACATTAGTCACTTGCAGAGCTACCAGGGTCTAGTTTGACCCTCCAGCTCTCCAGTAGCAGGGAATCCTGGGAGGTCACATGACCCCCCCCTCCCCCTCTACAGACGACCTGTGCGGCACGAGCACGCTGGAGCGGCCCCTTCAACGGGACAGAAGAGGCAGACTGCGCAAGCGCGTCTAATCGAGCCAGGAGAAGGATTCGGTCAGCGTCATGGCGATGGGGACGCCAGCACGGGGGGGGGGGGGGACCCCCTGTAGGTAAGTAAATAACTTCTGTATGGCCAATATTTAATGCACAATGTATATTACAAAGTGCATGTATATGGCCATACAGAAGTGTTTAACTCTACTTTATTTTGCGGGACAACCCCTTTAAAGCACCGCTGTAATTTTACATACGGCGGGTTTTAAGCCCAGGACCAGCCGCCATAAATTTACTGTGGCTGGTCCTAAACTGGTTAAACGTCACGCAGATGCTGCAGAATTACAAGTACCAATTTACCTAATACAATTCCTGGAGCAGGGTGTGACAGTGCTATTAACTGTGTATATTCTATGCACCGTCTTCGCTATGTAATACCTGCACATCTCCGATTTTTTACAGGAAGCCATACAAAGGTTTTTTGTGTCAAATTTTTACAGAATTCCCCCCCCCCCCTCTTTTTACATGCACAATTTTTCCGTCCGATTATTGGACAAAGAAAAAAAAAATTTGAAGGATATAGCACCATTCATTTGAATGGGTGTGTACTAGAGATGAGCGAATATACTCGTTTCGAGTAATTACTCGATCGAGCACCGCGATTTTCGAGTACTTCCGTACTCGGGTGAAAAGATTCGGGGGGGGGGGGGGCAGCCCTCTATCTGTGTCCCCCCCCCCCACTCCCCGCTGCAACCCCCCCACTCACCCACGGCGCCCCCCGAATCTTTTCGCCCGAGTACGGAAGTACTCAAAAATCGCGGCGCTCTGGTGAAAAAGGGGCGTGGCCGAGTAGGTTCGCTCATCTCTAGTGTGTACACATGACTATTTTTAGTCATAGGCCCCCTGCACACGGGCGGAAATTCCACGGTGGGTTTTCCCCGCAGAATTTCCGTTTGTGGTCACTGCCATAGGATTGCATTAGAAAATGCAAGCCTATGCAGACGGTTGCGATTTGTCGCACGAAATCACTTGTGGGAAAACAAATCGCGGCATGTGCTATTTCTGTGTGGGGCTCGCAGAGCTCCGCACAGAAATGTAATTTCCCGGCTGCTGGCTCGCTCTGCGCCGGCACATCAAAGAGCCGGAGCCGTGGGAGAGGCGAGTACCACGCTTGTTCCTGCAGGGGCTCAGGTCTGGTCCCACTGCAAGAATTCTCGTAGCGGGATCCGTCCCGGCCATCTGCAGGTGGCCTAACTGTGGTTGATGGGCAAAGGGAAAAAAAAACCAAAAAAACCCCCCCAAAAAAACCACACACACCAACAACAACGCAGCATATCCTATTTTTGCCTAGTTTTTAATGTACAGTGTTTAGTATATCAGGGTGCTGCCCGATGCGAGTTATGCCCAAGAATAGCAGGTGCAACTTTTTAATCACCCATGTGCATGTAGCCGTACAGGAAAAAAAAAAAAAAAAGACCACTAAAGTGCGATCTATAAGAGGCTACATTATGTCCAGAGAAAATATTTCCATAATAAGCTGTTTAGAGCCTCCCCAGACGCCATATGCTGTTGTCACACTATGCAATACAGTATATTCCCATCTCCCCCTGATCTACTGTACAAACAGAGAGCTGACCCTATAATAGTGGGTTTGCCTCTGCTGAACACTCCTTGTGATGCCCTTCTGTCTTCTGGCTGATACTTACATTTTTCTCAGCAAGTTCTAGTGGATGACTTGGTAGGAGATCACTTTGCACACTAGTAAATCTACAAAAGAGAAAGCAACAACATGAACCGTGTGGTGCGGTTTTTGATGTGGATTCACCCCCACATAAATTGACAAGCAGCAGGTTTACAATCTGCAGTGTGCGGGTCAGTCTATGCAGCACATGGGTGAGATTGCTTGCATTCACAATACTTGTACTGGAAAATAGTGTAGATTTTTCACGGCCGACTGCACTGTGAAAATTCTGCAGCGTTTTCGCCATGATCGACTATAACCCTTGATATTTTCAGCAGTCCTCCACTGACTGTATCCAATGACCCTGTGTTACAACTAAGTGACATCATCCATAGTGACGTAACGTTCTGCCGCAGCGGTTGACGACAGTCGTGTGACGTTATGTCACCAAGGATGAGCCTTTACTGTGGTCTAACACCACTGTATGTCACCAGCAGACGGGGACATACCGTAGGAAGGACTCAAAACAATCATTATATTACAGTCTGCTCACATATTTTACCTGCAAGTTTGACATGTACGCCAAAAAAGCTCCCAGTACAGATGCTGACTCTATACATACCGCCCCATTGACCTGGCATATACTAAAGAGTGTTCTGTTGGTATACTATTTACAACGGAGTCCTCCATGCGATGCTTGCCTTAATGGCATATGTGACATACTTCCACTGAAGGTACATGTACGGAAATCCTGCTGACGTATACCTCCGATGAAAGGCTTAAACGTAATGTCAGGAGATCCATACAAAGAATACACCTTATATTCTGCCATCCGGAGAGAAGATCCAAGTGCTACGTGAACGTTCACGATCATCATCATTGGTCCTCTACCCTCTTACGGCAAGTATCGTCAGGTTGACTTACCCCGTTCGGAGGGTATCCTGAAGTCCATATCCGCCGTACTGTGTAGAGAGCTCAGCGATCGGGATGCTGTCCTTCAGTTGTGAAGAAAGGGCCTTGGTATTCTGGAACACAAACATGGCTTCTATAACCTCATGATCACATAACATAGGACATAAAGCTTCTTTCAGGTGTAAGCTCTGTGCCAATAGTGAGATCAGAGCCAGTGAGGGTGACCCTCCGGTCCTGGAGACAACATCTGCCCATGGTGTCCACCCTTTGTGGCCTTGCAAGATGGCCACAGTGCTCCTGCCACTACCCGATGGGCACTGCTCTCAGATTGGCCAACCCAGCTCATGCAAGCAGGATTGCCCATTTGTAGCCTCTTGATCTACAGATGCACCAGCAGTGTATAGCATGCAACGGTCATTAATGGCCAGCTTGGAAGACCGCAGAAGGGCCCAAGTAACTGGATGATCCACGGTAGTACAGCTACAGAGAAGGGCACCAGGTAATATGTCATAGGGGACTTGAACATGGGATCACTTGATTGCTTTTACAATATACTGCAATCCATGTTAGAGCTTAATGGACTGCAGTACGTGGCAGCTTTCACCAGGCTGGCATGTGATCCACCAACCAGCCAAGCCCCCTTCACGCACTATGTGTGAACGCACCATACGGCCTCTTTCACAAGAGCGGCATTTTGACGCAGAGGAGGCACATCAAAAAACCGTGTCTACAAGAACCAATGGTTTCCTAAACTCTCCCGGCAAAATATAGCGCAATAGGCACAGGGTTTTTTTAAAGCTGAGATCTCGTCATTAAAAGATAGGACAAGTCCTACCTTTTGACAGCACAACAAGGAGTCTATGGGAGCCGCGCGGCATACGCCAACAGTAGCCGCAATGTGTTTACAGCGGCTATTCCTTCACTTGATTTAACACTCCGATAGCCGCCTTGTTTTAGCACGGCTATCTGAGCGATAAACTGATGCTTGTGTGAAAGAGGCCTAAAGGTCCGTTTAAATGAGCGCATGACGTCCAAGTTTCGCTTGGGCTGCCTGTCTATCGGTGGATACATCATTGGTGCATTCAAAGGAAAAAACGTTCAGTCATTCTCATTGGTTGTGTGACAAACCGACAGAATGAGCGCTGCTCAAACTGAATGAGCCAACGAAGAGTTTAGCTCTGCATAAAATGAATGAAAAGTAAACGATTTACCGTTCGTTGCGTTTGGACCATACGATTATCGCTGACTTTCGCGCGTTTGAACCGATAATCCTTCTGGTAAAAAAGGCCTTAAAGGGGTTGTCCCGCGCCGAAACGGGTTTTTTTTTTTTTCAACCCCCCCCCCCCGTTCGGCGCGAGACAACCCCGATGCAGGGAAGTAAAGAAAGTTTACCGGAGCGCTTACCTTAATCCCCGCGCTCCGGTGACTTCTATACTTACCGCTGAAGATGGCCGCCGGGATCCTCTGTCTTCGTGGACCGCAGCTCTTCTGTGCGGTCCACTGCCGATTCCAGCCTCCTGATTGGCTGGAATCGGCACGTGATGGGGCGGAGCTACACGGAGCCGCTCTCTGGCACGAGCGGCTCCATAGAAGACTGCTGAAGACCCGGACTGCGCAAGCGCGGCTAATTTGGCCATCGGAGGCCAAAAATTAGTCGGCACCATGGAGACGAGGACGCTAGCAACGGAGCAGGTAAGTAAAAAACTTTTTATAACTTCTGTATGGCTCATAATTAATGCACAATGTATATTACAAAGTGCATTATTATGGCCATACAGAAGTGTATAGACCCACTTGCTGCCTCGGGACAACCCCTTTAATGATCTGCTTACATGTCAGATCCTCCTCCCCCCCAAAATAAATAAATCGCAGCATGTCCTTCTGGTCAATGGAAGCCGTCCGATTCGCGGAAGCGTCACTGATTCCGTGTCATCGGCTTCGCACTTCCTGTACTGCGCATGTGTGCCGGCCGGCACATCCGCAATGCTGACAAGACGACTGCGGACAGGTACGTAGGGGTCGCCACGGCCGATCACGCATGTGGAATACAACCCGGTCGTGTGCATCTGGACTTACCAAATGGATACGTCATAAATGTAACCCAAAAAGGTGCTCCCACCAGAGCACTAAGAAAATATGAAGAATAAAATAGAATCTGTTGTTTTTGCACACCAAAGGTCCCCATTGACGTGGATAGGGGACACACAAACGCGCACATCGCACCAGGAGATGGGAGAAACACTGAAAAAAAAGCAATTAGAGCTCAAAATTCGTTAAAACGAACACATTTGCACAATAATCGTTCAGTGTAAAGACCGAGGACGGGTCACAGCCACACTACGGATCACAAGGAGGGACAAAACACCCGGACTACCAGCACAGCGCGCTCAGTGCCCGGCCGGTGACACAGCACTACAGCGTCTGCCAAACAGAAAGTGAAAGGCGGCCACAAGACCATCTCTTCTTCTTCCTCCTTCACCTCCTCACATCACCGTTCCGTTACCGCAAAGCGCTCACCATAACGACGGGATTCTCTCCGGTTAGACCGCTCTTATTCCCATTCAGCACCCGGAACGCAGACTCACTCTTCACCGCTACCGCGTATGCGTGAAACAGGAGGCTGCGTGATGACGTTGACGTTTGTACGTCATAGTGCGTGAGGGGGCGGAGCTACGCTTTTAAACAGAGCGGAGGTTGTTTCGCCTTTGTCAAAGACGTCACTGTAAGCTGATTGGTTGCGATGTGATGATGTCACGTCGCAGTCTGAAACTGCTAAAAAGCCTGATCTGTCGTAACTAGGCCTCATCTACCTGAAACTCCCTTTGTTGCCCATAGCAACCAATCAGAACGCAGCTTTCATTTTACCAGAGCTATTCAAAATATGAAAGCTGCGCTCTGATTGGTTGCTATGGGTAACAGAAAACATTTTAAGTATTAGACAGTTTTGATAAATGAGGCCCAATATGTGTCTGAATACAAGCTATTGTACTCTGTTCTCAGCTATTTCTAGTTTGGCAGCTGCTGGTTGTTGTGATCACTGACAAGAAGTTTGATGCCTGTAGCTCCCTTGATCTATCGGGGACTTTCCTAGTCACTCCTGCACCATTTTTCATTTTCTGCTGTTCTTTTTCATCCCTCCTTCCAATAACCAGAATTTGTATTATTTTTTTCCTCAGTGATGTAGTAATTGCTAACAGGACAGGCGCATTGCAGTTCACACAAACGTGTGGGTCTTTGCGCACGCATTTGCGCCATGTTTTTGCAGAATAGGCGTTGCGTATTTGCGCCCACTGCTGCATTTTGTACTGCACTGTTTTCACCTGCAAATTGTGCACATTTGCGTGTAGAAAAAAAAAGCTTTCAGCCATTGAAACGGCCAATTAGTTTCATGAGTTCAAAATGTTCTTTTTCTCTGCGCAAAAGTGCAGAAAATAGAACATGCTGCGTATTGTTTTGCGTGGCTGAATTCACGCATTTGAACAAACCCATTTAAATCAATGGGCTCTATTCTCTGCGACTTGTGCGCGCCAATACGGGCGTGTGAATCCGGCCTTATCATAATGAGTTTAATGTCAAGTTAGCACTTGCTATGTCTGTAGCGTGTTTTTGTGGTACAGAGTTGCATTTTTTTTTAATGGTACCATTTAATATACTGAAAAACCTAAAAAAACATTATGTTGGGATTAATAGAAAAAAATGCAATTGTGCCGCCGCTCTTCTGTTGCGTTTTAACGACTTTCACTGTGTGATAAAAATGGAGTTTTTTCTGTGCTTCAGTGAATTTTGAGGATAGCAAATTTAGGCAGCGCTCACACGTGTGCTGGCACTGTCACACCTGTGTTGGCGCTTTCACACCTGTGTTGGCGCTTTCACACCTGCGTTGGCACTTTCACATCTGCGTTGGCACTTTCACATCTGCGTTGGTGCTTTCACACCTGTGTTGGCGCTGTCACACCTGTGTTGGCGCTGTCACACCTGCGTTGGCGCTTTCACACCTGCGTTGGCGCTTTCACACCTGCGTTGGCGCTTTCACACCTGCGTTGGCGCTTTCATGTGTTGGCACTTTCACACCTGCGTTGGCACTTTCACACCTGCGCTGGCCCTTTCACACCTGCGCTGGCCCTTTCACACCTGCGCTGGCCCTTTCACATCTGTGCTGGCCCTTTCACACCTGCGCTGGCCCTTTCACACCTGCGTTGGCTCTTTCACATCTGCGTTGGCAATTTCACACCTGCGTTGGCTATTTCACACCTGCATTGGCACTTTCACACCAGCATTGGATCGTCCGACCGGAGGTTCCATCGTAGATCTGGCTGAAAATACTAAAAGAAACAATGCTGGGTACAATGTTTTTTCTTCCTTCCAAAATCCGGGTAGCTGGGTGGAAAGCGGGTGGACCGTATTATAGCCAATGGGGTCCGTCCGGCACTGCTTGGTTTCGTCCAGAGGCAGAACCGTTTAGCCACGGGGATTCCCCTTTCCTGCTCCATGAACCAAATAGGAAAGTGGAATCCCCAGCACAGGTGTGAAAGCAGCCTTAGGCCGCTCTCACTCATGCGTTCACAATACACTGCATTCAAAACCGCAACATTTTACCGCAATTTTGCGCAGTGTTTTCTAATGCATACTACAGCGTTTGACAGCATTTTTTACCGCACCCCATCTTAGTGATAGGTGATGAGGTGCAATAAAAAGCGCTAAAACGCATGAAAATAGAGCAGACACCGCTCTAAAATCGCATTCGAGCGCAAGTCTGCGAAGCCCCATTGAAATGAATGGACGCGATGTACCATCATTACCATTTCAAGCGCCGTACTAATCTGGGTAAAAGCGGGCTGTGTGAGAGCGGCCTAATTCCGGGCTCATGCGAACGGGTCTGATTCTGCATGTGGGAGGCCTGCAGCAGATTCCGTCTGTGACCCCGGCCGGTCACCCTGCGTACCTAATTTTTCTTTAATGCGTATGACTGCAGACGCTTGCCAGCGGTCATGCGCAATACAATTAATTTTTTTTTCCGTTGTATTTCCTGCGCCAACACTAAGCGATGACGCAGGTACCCGGAGCCCACGCACAATGTTAGTTGTGTATGGGCTGCGGGTCGCATGGCTTACACTGACCCTAACGGAGGCTGTCCATTATACAGCATGCTGTGATTTTTATTCCGCTCATGGAATACACAATTCGAGTGTAACGGAAAAATCGAAAGTCTGTCAATACCTGTGTTTTTCTGCAGTTCCCCCATGCAGACAGCGATCACAATTGGAATCCGTCCGTGTGAGACCCTCCTTAGCTTTGTTTTGGAGCAGAAAAACGGCATTAAAAATTTCCAATTTTTTTCGCCCTTGGGGTTTAAAAAAAATCTGAATGCTTTTCGTGTGCATCAGTTCCATTATGTCTCCATTTGTTAACAGAACGAATGGAGCGGTCCGCAGCGCTATTTATGAGGGTAAGAAATGGAACAGAAGCAGACTGACAGAAATCCGTTTCTTTAAACGCATTGAAATCATTGGGGAAAAAATCAAAATGTTTAATTCTATTTTTTCCCTCCAAAAACAAAGCGGACAGACGGCATTGGGAGGAATGACCAGACGCAGGTGGGGATCGGCCTTTCTATAGTTTTGCGTTTTACTGGGTTTAACCCTTTGCAATCCAATTTTCGATTCAGGGTTTCCTAGGGGGCTTTCTCTTTCTGCCATTATACAATGACTCCATCTGCTGGCTAGAGCCAGTACTGCGGTATGTGACATGTTGGAGAGGCCCCCCGACAACAGAGCGGCCAGTAATCTACAGTAAGAATTCCCTGTCGGACATCTTCCGACATCGGAGCTGTACAGCCTTCAATCAGAATGTCTTTAGACGTCAGACAGTGGATTAGAAAGGGTTAAACACTAAAATCACTTTCTGTTGCTGTATTCTGAGACCCCTGACCTTCCTATTTTTGCGGCATTCGGGTTGTGTGAGGCTAGTTGGTAGCATCATTTATTCAATTTCCATGAAAGGGCAGGGTGACCAAAAAATACAATTCTGTCATTGTGTATTTTTTTTACGTTGTTCGCCATCTGGCATAAGGCCACCTGCACATGGGATTCCCGCAGTGGAGTTCGACCCGGTGCCCGGTTGATGACCCCTGCTTACCTCTCTGCCGTATTCTCCTCTGCTGCTGATGTGCCGGCTGGCGCAGTACAGAGGACGCCGTGCCGCTGCTATGGCGATAATGCGGCTGCCGCGACCATTCTGCAATAATGATTGCAGAATAGCCGTAGGACGGATAGCTTTCATTGACTTCAATTGAAAACCCTCCGTGCGTAGCCCACACAAAACCGCGGCATGCTGCAATTTCTCTCCCGCGAGTGGAAAATTGCAAATGATTTCCACTTCTGGGCAGGAAATTGCGTTTTGACATAGCATGCCATGGGCTGGATTTGCCGCAGAATCCAAAGGCGTAATCCCGCTCCAGATTTTGCAATGCCAATCAGCCCATGTGCAGGTGGCCTAAATTATGCAATACTTTAATCATTCAAACTTTTACAGATACGGCAGGTACTGGTGTATCTTGTCTCCACAATGGGTGGAGACATGGGTTTTCCTGCTTGACTTGTAGGGGAGGGCTTATTGACGCTCACAACAGCTCTCCCATCTCAGTTGAGGAAGATGCTGCTGTCAGTATCTCGCCTCCCATCTGCCATGCCGACCCCGAATCACTCCGATGCTGCTGTCAGTCTCCCATGCCGAACCCGTGTCGTGTGCTCCCTAGCCCGCTGTGACTGTGATCCGCTGTCGGCTGTCTATCGGCTCCCTTTGCCCTGGTGTCCCCGCTCGCATCACCGCTGTCACTCTGCTCCCTCCCCCCGCCCCATTCCTCTGCTCACAGCCCCGCAGTCACTGTGTCCCCCGCGCCATGGCATGTGCCGGAGCTGCGCTCCTTCAATCTCCCACGGCGCTGTCCTCCCCTCTGTGCTTCCAGCTGCGCTGTCAGTGTCCTCCCCGACCGCCACTGTCAGCCTCCTCTCCAGCTGCCCGTGCTCCCTCACTCTCCCCTGGGGCTCTGTACTCCCGGCTGCCGCCCACTGTCAGTCTCCTCTCCAGCAACTGCGCTAACACAGAAAGCGGGGATATCATGCCATATTGCAGGGAAGGAAGCCAGCCATGAACACAATTACAGCCGGCGCCATTGCAGGGAGCCCGTTGGGAAAGCCGCTTGAACCTGAGACAGTATGGTATCGCACAGCCCAGCCAATCAGCAGCTGTGGGCGTAGCCTATACCTCCCACAGCACAATCCCAGGTCTCCACCCATTTTTGTGGTGGAGACAAGATACACCAGTATACAGCAATGTACGTGGGGTTAGGACGCTCGGGAGCTGAGCCCGCTCCATAAATGGCGGGTGTTGGCTGTCTTTAACAGCCTTTAGGACTTTTGGGGGTGGCCTAACGTGCGATACGTAGAGAATAAAACCCATTCAGTTCAATGGGTTAGTTCTTAATTCTTTTTTTTGCGCACAAAAAATTGAAATACTTTATTTTGTGCACATTTGCGCACTAGAGGGCCCCATAGAAGTTTATGGAGGAGTGCAGATGCGCACACAATACACAATGGGATGTGTGAAATACAGCACAAAACCACGAGGAAAAGAGCACATCTGAACCTCATTAGGCTAAATAGCCTTTTAAATCATGGTGGAGAGGATGGGGGGTCCCGCGCCCACGTGAACATGCCCTGCTTGTGCAAAAAAAAATAAAATGTGCCGTTATGCGTGCAATAGCACCTTATTCACGGTGCAAATGCATTGCGCTTGGGCACAAATAAAAACGCATCTGCCCGTCTGCATGAGCCCTTAACATGGCATGTAATTTCAAACCAAAAAATCCACAGGTCTAAGGCCGGCTTCACACAAGCATACACGTATTTACGCGAGCACAAACTTTTTGCTAAATGAATGATGGGGTTTTTTGCGCACTCATTGGCGTATTTTACTGTACTTTTTGCGCCCGCAAGGCATGTTTATTTGCGCGCGGCAAACAAAGACTCACAAATTGAAATGGCCAATGAGCTGGAGATGTGTTCCTGCACAATTAGGGCTTCTGTCCACGGGTGTATGCATAAAACATCACGGGTCACCTGCACGTTTTGTGCATACAAAGCTCTATTGCTCTGCTGGCGGAGAGCTGGCAGAGACCGCGTTTGCACTGCGTATGCCCGGGAATCTGACGTCACAGACATGTGCAATGCGATTTTTTTTTTTCAAACCCCCCGCCTTGTTTGGAGCAGGGATGCCTATGGATACACTGCCCTTTGAGTTTTCCGTGGCTTGCGATTGGTTGTGCAGCCTATTCTGTGCACTTTCAACTAACTTTTGATATTTCATGAGTCACGTCAAAAGTATTGATCAGTAGTAGAGATGAGCGAGCATACTCGCTAAGGGCAATTACTCGAGCGAGCATTGCCTTTAGCGAGTACCTGCCCGCTCGGAAGAAAAGATTCGGCTGCCGGCGGCCGGCGGGGAGCTGCGGGGGGAGATCTCTCTCTCCCCCCCGCCTCCCACCTGCTCACTCCCGCAACTCACCGCTCACCCGCGCCGGCAGCCGAACCTTTTCTTCCGAGTGCGCAGGTACTCACTAAGGGCAATGCTTGCTCGAGTAATTGCCCTTAGCGAGTATGCTCGCTCATCTCTAATCAGTAGGGATCTCACTGCTGAGACCCCCGCTGATCGCTGGAACAAGGGGGCAGCACTCACCCAAGCGCTGTACCCCTCGGCTGTCTTTGCTGCTCCTTCCGGCAGATGAAGTCAGCCTCATAGAGGTATATAGAAAGCTACTATGGATGTCTATGCAGCGGTCGTCAGCGGAATAGCACATAGGTGAGCGCTGCAGCCCTCATTCCAGCGATCAGCGATGTCTCAGCAGTACTGATCAATATTTTTGTCATGTGCTAGTTTCATAGCAGTAAGTGAATGTGCAGGTACTCTCTGGGCCTGGAGAAACAAAGATGGCTGCAGCGCTTCCCTGACTACCTGATGCAGACTGTGCGTAGTATGCCGGCACTGCTCACCACTGGCCAATCCATGCAGGTGTAGTGCCTTATACTAATGATGCATACTAGTACAGTGTGTATGAGGTAGTCAGAGAAGCTGCTGTGGCCATCTTTTTTAGTCCAGGGCTGGAGAGTCGCTTTAAATGTATTATATTATTCAGGTGCATGCCTTGGTTTCACCAGTAGAGGGAGATGTTACTCCTTATAAAGTGCCAGTCATGCAGGAAAAAAGCTCTGCATGCAGCGCTCTTTCTTTCGTCCAAAAGCCGGGCAGCTGGGTGGAAAGCGGACGGACCCCATTAAAGTCCCTCGGATCCCTCTGGCACTGTTCACTTCTGTCCAGAGACAGAGCCGTTCTGCCGTGGGGATTCCCCTTTCCTGCTCCACGAACAGAGCAGAAAAGCGGAATCCCCAATGCAGGTGTGAAACCACCCTTAAATCTACACTGCCATGAGCTGGCATAGATTCGCTTTGGCATAAATATAGTACATTTTCCGGACCACTTGCCTCCTGCTATGCCCAGTCCACTTCTCAAAAAATGGCAAGTGCAGTGGAAAAAAGAACAACTGGTATGCGCTAAAGTTTGCAACTTTTTTCTATAATAATTCTGGTTCACAGCCGGTGATCAATCCCCTTCATTCCCGCTAAAACAAATAAAAAACTGATGTAAAGATACTTTATCACTCGCTACGAACCAGAATTACGGTAGAAAAAAGTTGCAAAGTTTGGCATTGTCCTGTGATTTTTTTATTGCGCCACGCTCGCCACTTGTATGAAAATGTGGGCAGGGTTTTGTGGCTGTGGCGATAACTTTGATACAATTTAATCCATTTTATTGGGTGGCGAAGACTAGTGAGCGTTATGTGACTGGTGCGCAGACGGTCCTGAGCAGTTATCTAGGGAAGCCTCTTTGTTGGCACATTCCCTTACCATGTGTTACGAGATGCTGCTGCTAATATGTAAAAAAAACCACACTGAAGCGATGGCAAGCAACAATCAGAAGAAATGTGCGGCATGACAAGTAATGCCTAATTAGGGCCAGCTGTCTTCTTTTCCCAGTGTTGTATGCAAGATAACTCCCTCCCCTTCCTTTTTTCCAGCTGTCATAGAAGTGTATGTGAGCTTGCTGAGTAACACAGCCAATGATAGAGCAAGACCTATGAAAGTTATCGCAGGTCCTATTCTTTTCTCCCGCGAAACGGAAAAAAAGACGTTCGTCTGAATGATGCCATTGAAGTCCAATGCGATGCTTGGTCACGTTATATGTGCGACTTTTGTACGTGCGGAAATTCCTACGCAAATAATGGTCATCTTAAGGAAGCCTAAAAGCCCGTGTGCCCCCAGCCTAAGGGCCAGTAAAACGCGGCGTGATCTCTGTGGCGGTGTGAATGAGGCCCAATGAAGTGAGGCAGGGGACACGGATATATGTTAAGGCACATAAAAAGAGACCTTGCATAACAAAACGCAGCGCCGTGTAGGAACCACTCTGTTCCAAAACAAGATCCTCTGGGGGGCTGCTGAACCTGTGTCTGTGTTGCCAATCAAGCTATAAAAAGTTCAGGAAGCCCCTAAATGTGACCCACCCTTTCCTGGACCTGGGGAAAGTGTTGAGCAGAAACTTGTCACAGTGGTGTCATTAAACTGCAACGTGTTTACCGGCAGATTTTTAACTACTTGATGACTACACGGGACAGCAGTCCAAAGAGTTGTAATATAAGCCCCCGTTTACACGGAACGATTAGCCTTCGAAAAATTAGCAAAAATTAATTGTGGAATGTACACATAATTCGATAATTCGCTCATCATTTGTTTTCAAGCAAGCATAAAAATTATCGTTCGTTTGTGTAAACAGCCATCATTCAGTCGTTCGCAGACACAAGGTGAGGGGTGATTGTCAGGGCGCAGTTTTGTGCGCCACAAAATGCTCTCTGATAGGCTGCTGCCGGGACAATAGCGGGTTTTAACACGTCCACAAAGTGCTAAACTATTGGCTATTAAAGCAGCGGATGATTGCAAATGATGATGTACTTCATTATCTGTTGCGATCGCCACGTGATGCTGTCACCTGCAAGACATTTCGATTTGGTACTTCAATGGATACTTTGCCATCTCTGCTCACTGTGACGAGGGATAGTTCATTCTGTTGCTTTTACGGGCGATATATTGGTAGGAGAAAGCACTTCTAACTATAAGGCTAGATTCACAGGGGCGAGCCGTGTTTCTCAGCACGATATCGCGCTAGTCAATGTGCATTTTACTCGCGGATGCAAGGCGTTTTTCATGCAAAATCAAGATCGGCAAGTGTTTCCCATTGTTTTCAATGGGACACATCACACCGCACTTGTGCATCGCACGGCCTACGATGTGTTTGACTGTCCCATTGAAAACAGGAAGCGATGCATTCCCCGGGATGCGAAAAAATAGGACATGCAGCGACTTTTTTTTAGAAAATCGCTCATGTGTATGGCTGCATTCAAAAGAATTCACAAAACTCGGGCGAGAGTCACGCTCGTGTGAATGTAGTCTAATGGCTTAAACAGACGAACATGTTTTTTGGAGAATTTTGCGCTCGTGATATGCCATAAAACATGACGAAGTGAAGCCATTGATTTCAAAGGGTAAGTTCTCACGAGCGGGTTTCTCACACGCAAATCCTACATACGAGAAAAGATAGGACTTGTCCTATCTTTCTCTGTGTTACGCAAAAAGCTCCCCTAGAAGTCTATGGCAGATAAAAAAAGGAAGGGGAGGGTGTGACCATGCGTGATACGCAGGAAAGAAGGCAGCTGGACCTAATTTGGCAGTAAATAGCCATTCTATTCCATGAAAAGGGAGTAATGCGCATTTGAATTGGTATTTTGGGCACAAAAATTACATTACCATACCCTGGTATGCGCATGTCAGTCTGTTTAGGCCCATCTCCAAACCTACTTCATGCGCAAATAAGCTCTGTTGAGGCATATTCGTGCATATGTTCGTCTGTTTAAGCTCTGAGGGTAAGTTTGCTCAATTCTGTTAGTCGATCCACCTTTATAGCCTCCAGTAGTGTCCTGTATACTATGACCTGATACTCCATTCACACAGGAATAGTATCTGTAAGACCAGGAACACGTATTCTCTGTCACTACCACATCTAAAAAATGCTGCAGCAATTCAGGATACGCCGTAGCGATTACATGTGACCTGAAGCAGAATTACCACCATACAGTATACGGGGTTGGGATAGATGATACAATATAATATTCCGCTAGTCCAGCCCTGTTCGGCTCATGTCATGCAAGAGGAATTTAGTGGATCGATTTGAATAAGTTATCATCAAGCTATGATTTAGGACATAGAAGATTCCGACTACTATTTTTACTTTACAAAACTTGGCTTCCTACTAGGATGGTGCCAGGAGATTAGTGGAATAGACGCGGTTTGCTTATGTAAAGAGGGCGGGAAATCTTCTCACGGGAACCTTGTACTGACATTTTTTTGAGAGGTTAATAAGGGCCAGGGTTCCGGAGAACACATTGTTGATGAGGAATTGACAAGGACATGGTTGTAGTAGATAGATGAGGCCTTAGGGCTATTTGTGGGGGCAGCAACTGGGAAACCCCAGTTTTCAACCTTGACTCTTCCAAGTGGGATATTGTCTTTGCTGCGGGGTCCTCAAGCCATTCATTGTGCATATAGTCCCGGTAGTGTGGCGGCACAGGGACGAAGCATGGTACCCTATGGTCTGTAGAGGAGCATAATATCTTGACAGGCAAAGCTCAGACCTGACAATACCGGTGTAGAAATAAGGTGCTGGCAGAGGGTAGGGGCTGGTAGCCAGTCATAGCATAGTCCAATATACAAAACCAACGTCAAGGAGTATAGAGGTCAGAAGAGTCAAGAGACAGAGCAGGAGTCAAAAAGCAGAATACGAGTACACTAACTGGGTTCGTCACAATAGCTAACGTTGACCAATTGCTTAAGCATCGTCTAATGGCCCTTTTACATGGAGCAAGCATGGCCTTAAAAGTCTCCTCACTCACCTTCTAGATGCTCTCTTAAGGAGTGATGATACCCTTCCTGACCTACATCTATAGGCCTCTCACTAGCCAAGCCTGGATCCTACTGCACACTGATGAGGGACAAAACCCCGAAACAGCTGTTTGTGTATGGATTGTGGCTTGGTTTTCAATTCCCAATCATTGTTTTAAAGACCCGTATACAGGGTCAGACATTGATTTACAGGAAGGCTGCCATCCGATAGGTGGCGCTGCAGAGGTATTGTTTCATCTTCCTTATTTGTGAGAAGTGAATGAGCTAACGCTGGTTTTAATGCCAACTGAAACTGAACAACAAGCGAGAACCTCCTGAATTCATCATTCAGTTTTGTTAGTTTGAATGATTTTCTAAATAATCGATCCATCTTAATGGGGCTTAAAGGTGGAGAATGCCTAATATAGAAGACAGCTGGGGATTGGTGAGGGATAGAATTGTACTTTGGCTGTTTTAAACAGGGGCCAAGAGCGTGCAGGCACCCTACGTACAGCAGACTAGGACCAATGGGAGGAGAGGGGATATGGCGGCGACTGACTGCAGCTCCAGTAGGCTTGTGAGCCGCACGGATGTTTGCAGATATTTTAACACAAACTCTCTAAGTATTGACCTGCCAGGACTTTGCTCCTCAACGACATCACCATAGAACTACATCTCCCTGCACTGTGGGGCATGAAGTTTTCCTGCACAATGAAGTATCTCCTCACTTCTCTGTTGATGTATTGAACAAATATAGCAGTGGGTTGTGACCTAAACTATCTGATAGGGACTTGACGGAACAGGGCACCAGGATAGTGCTGATGGAATCCCATAGAAGTGGAACTTGAGATAGGTAACTAATGAGATGCAAACTTTTGGGTGACTTTTTTTACATTTCTGATGCTATGATATATTTAAAATCCTAAAATCCTGCAGTTGTCACACTGCTCACTAAGCCTAATAATAAACTGACATCTTCTATTGTGTAGAGAAAACTTTTCAGCAGTCAACTCACACTGGCAGAATTTCAATGAGAATTAACACCTATAGGCTGAATGCCCAGGGCAAAATCTCGCAGCGCAATCAGACCCAGTGCCCAGCAGGAAACACATACTCACCTATCCGGATCTGCCACGAGTATCTCGGCTGGCACGTAGTACAGGGCATGACGTGCCGGCGATGACAATGACATTTTGGAATCGGACAGCTTTGATTGACTGCAATATAAGCCGTCTCTGCGATTTCCCACACCAAATAGACCATGCTACGATTTCCCCCCTCGAGCGGAAAATCGCAGTTGATTTGGAAGAATCTTTTAACATAGCATGCTATGGACGAACATTGCTGTGGAATTCGCGGCGGGTGTCTGGCTGCGAATTCCGCAGCAAAAGTCCGTCCGTGGGCATTGGGCCATATATAGATAACACAAGATCCAGCGTTCACAATAGAGTGACCTTCAGAATGACCTATACACTGGTCACAGATCATGCCTGCAACATTTTCCTATAGAAGTCAATGGGTCAGCATTGTCTCTTGTGTTTGTGGCTCTTGAGTCTACTGTAAAGCATCCCTCTAAATGCTGTTACCTGCAGCTCAGTGATAAAAGTTTGAGCTGTGGGTGTCTCACCCATGGGACCCTCACTGATCCTGAGAAAGAGGATCTTGTGTCCCCCCTTCCCTCCTGTCCTCACTATGGGCTCGCTGCATCCTCCGCAGTAAGGAGGAGATTGAATGGAGCAGTTTTTGTGCATATGCTAGCTGCTCCATTCATTTTCAGCAGGACTGCCAGAGATAGCCAAGTACAAGCATTCAGCTATTTTCATCAGCCCCATTGAAATGAATGGACCTGAGCCACACATGGTTGGCCATCTCTCCATCCAATGTGAGCGGGAGGAGCATTCCCTCGGTGTTGGAAAGAGGGGGATTCAAACAGGTTTTCTTTTAGACAGTTTCATAAATCTGCCCCATTGTCTACACTGTAAGACTCAGCGTTTTATAATTTTATATACACTGAATGGTCACTTGGTTAGAGACTCACATCTTGTAACACGTTGGACTTCCTTTGACCTTCATTCACTAATTCAAGCCTGCATTCTTCCAACTAATCCCAGGACTGGAAGCCATTTTTCATGAAGTCTTCTCATAGGTGAAGCCTCCCTACTCTGTTTCCTCCAGGCCTCTGTACAAATTATTGACAGTGACCCCAACTTTTAACATAATTAATTGTCTGAACCCGTGCGAGAGGTATGGCAGCGACTTATCCCACTCTCCCCATTAAAATAAACATGAGTACTTGCCCAAGCTGTGTGTGTATATTTATGGTGGCATCTAAGGAAATAGCTGTAATTCAAGCAGCTCTTGTGTTATAGCTAGCTTTAGGCTCCATGCCCCATATTAGCTTGCGCCCATTACCTGAGTGGTTATAAAGTGTCTTCTATCTGTCCCTGTAACACAAACGTAAAAATTGGATAATGCAAAAATTTTAAAAAGTGTTGTTGGTGGATCAGTTTAAATGTGAGGTGTTTGGGAATGAAAGATAACCATACGTACAACGCTTGGTGAATGAAAGGGCGCTGCTCAACACCAACTGTCAAAATGGCACCTTAATGATCTAGCGGTCATTTTCCTATGGTGGAGTGAGCACACTGTACAGAATCTATTGACTTGTCCAACACAAAGCTTACCACAAAATCCATATTCACCTACAGGAAAAAATTGATTGCCTGGGATTCATTATGCAGCAAGATAATGACGCAAAACATACTTCAGAGCTTTGCAAGAACTACCTGGTGAAGAAGGTGGGTGCCCTGAAAATAATGGAATAGCAACCACGATCGTTTGATCTAAGCCCAATCCAACTTCTATTGGAAGACCTTGGCCGCGAAGTGAGGAAACCATGTCCAATTTCTTAAGAAAGTCTCTGGAATATGTTATATGCCTGATAGAAGCAATAAGATGCAACCATTTTACAAAATCTAGTCAATAGCATGCCGAGAGTAGCCAAAAGTGTTCTAAAGGCTAAAGGTGATTTCTTTGATGAAAGAGTGTTTGATTTATTTATGCCCCCAGTCTAACTCCCAAAATTCATCAAAGAACATTAAAGAGACCAATGTTTGTCTTGGAATGTAAAAAAAAATATATAAAAATTACCAACTGATGTGTTCTTCTTCCAAGAAACATAAAGGAGACTTTCCAAAGATAATACAATTTAAAATTTCTGGTTAGAATTCTGCATAACTTTATTATATGTCAAAGATGGAAAAGCTGGATGGTTAATCAAGTAGATCTTTTCTATTAACATAAAATGTAGTCAATGTACATGTACCCAATACAACCAACCACCAGTTTTTTTTTTCAAATTGGGGCTCCTGTGCTGCATAGGAGGCCAGTTAAGGAGGTTGGTATGCCTTACTTCATTATTTTACACTATTCACTGCCATTGACATTTTTTTAGCTCCAGAAAACACCTGTATAGGGGCTGGTCACTTTGAACAATCCCTTTATCTCACCACTGTCTTGCAAAAATAAGCTGACCACATGATGTCCTGTGCTGTGATCAAATCATGGAAGAGCAGGTCAGGTCAAACCAGAAAGAGATACAATCTTTGCAACTACATCGGTTAAGAGATGAAGATACTAAAGAGGAGCCCCCCTCCCTTTATTTACCAAGGAATCCCTAAACAGGACAGTTGCTGTAAAGGACACCATGAAATTATGCATTTCCCCTCGTCATCCTGACAGCATACACCTGGAGGTTGTCCGCTGGACACCTGTTGGGACAGGAAGCGGAAAAACACAAAAAGTAACTCCCACCACCGGCTCACCAGTGTCTTCCTGTCCCTACAGGACAGTCCAAGCGGAGCCTCCAGGTGTATGCTGGAGGAGAACGAAGAAAGAAGACTCCCATGCAGCCTGTCAGCCCCTGGGGGGACGACTCTCTGGTCGGGCTGACAGGGCTTGCGCGGGTGAGACCCTACGAGGGGACCCTCACCCGCAGGATCTACCCAGCACCATTCCCCTTGTGGGAAAATCCTCCCCCAGTGCGCTGCCCAGAGGGTAGTTGGCTGGTGGAACGGCCCCCGGTACCTGTAGGGCTTGGAGCAAGAGGCCCGGCGACTCCAGCGGGGATCCAGCAGCCCATCAGGGCAGAGGTATGCGCTCCTATGCGGGCGGTGGATCGCGCGGTAACAGCAGGGGCTCGGGCACGGGTCCGGTCAGGCGTGCGCGCGGTCTGTGGAGCAGCGGCTCCATGTGTGCTCCTCCTTGGTCAGCGTCCCTGTGTATGTACGGCTTATCTCCCGGGTCCGGCGCGGCCGCGTCACGGGGGCGGGGCCTCGCTCAAGGGGGCGTGTTGGCGCCAAAATTTGAAATTTAAAGAGCTGGATTCCCCTACATGTCTCCTGTCTGCACCTTACTGAAGATGTCAGCCAGAGAAGACACTGAAAGCAGCCTGCTTGTGAGTAGACCTCCTTATTGGTCTTGTATCGGGGGGAGGAAAGAGAGACTAATATATCAAGGTGCTGGAAGTTCCTTTGCTGTCTCCGTTTCCTTAGGACACGTACGCAAATGTCCGGTCTGCTTGCGGCGGCTAGAAGAGGGCCACAGCAAGCCACTATGTGCGGATTGTATGGCGAAAGTGGTCCGTGAAGAGCGCTCCTCTGCCATGACGGACATCCGGTCCGTGATTCGCGAGGAAATTGAAGCCTCTCTCTCCTCTCTTTCTCTTCCGCCCCCCATGAAAAGGGCGAGACGGAAGCACACGGAAGAGTCTGACTCTGAGGAAGGACTCCTGGAAGATTCTCCCTCAGAATCCATGCCACCAATGGAAGATGTGAAAAAATACTTCTTCTCATCGGCGCATCTGGGTCAGCTGTTAAACGCAGTTCAACGCACCATGCAGGTGGAGGAAGAGGTGCCGCAGCAGCCATCATTCCAAGATAGCCTGTTCCAGGGGCTCCGACCGCAACCAAAACCGTCATTCCCGGTTATTGACATTTTGAAACAATTGATTCTGACAGAATGGAAGCAGGCAGAGCAAAAATTCTTCCTGTCCAAAGAATTTAGGGACCAGATGATCTTCACACCAGACGACATTGAGTTCCTGGAAACCATCCCTAAGGTGGACCTGGCATTAGCCAGGATTTCAAAAAAAGCAGCCCTCCCCATTGAGGACATTTCACAACTGCGGGATCCACTAGACACGAAGATGGATTCAGCGATGAAAAAGGCCTGGGAGATCGCGGCCCTGACCATTAAGGTTAACATCACGGCCACGTCTGTGGCAAGGTCTATGACAGTCTGGCTGGACCAGCTTCAGACACTGATCTCCCAGAGGGGCTCTAGGGAAGACATCTCCAACTGCCTTCCCCTCCTCCAACAAGAAACCGGCTTTCTGGCGGATGCTTCTATGGAGTCGATGAGGTTTGGGGCCCGTTCAGCAGCCCTCTCTAACACAGCCAGGAGAGCCGTCTGGGTCAAGGCCTGGACAGGGGATAACGCATCGAAGAATTGGCTCTGTTCCCTGCCCTTCCAAGGACATAGAATCTTTGGGCCTTCCTTGGATATCCTCCTGGAGAAAGCATCAGATAAAAGCCAGGGGCTGCCCACGGAGAAGTCCTTCAAGCGGCCTTCCTCCTCCTACCCTCCATCCTTTATTCCCTCTAGGACATACAAGGGGAAAGGGAAAACTGGACGTTGGTCCTACCACAAAGGTGGAAAGGGTGAGAATCCGCCCTCCAAGACCCTGCAAGTAGGGGGTAAGCTGATGGGGTTCGCCCTCAAATGGAAGGAGGTGACCTCCAATCCCTGGGCCTTACGCCTATTACGGAGGGCTATAAAATCAAATTTTCCTCCTCCCCTCCACGGAGGTTCGTGGTCACCCCCCGCCAGTCACCCTCGTCTGCTCAGGCCCTCCAGTTGGGGGTGCAGGAGCTGTTGTCCCTAGGGGCCATCACTCGGGTTCCCACAGAAGAACGGTTCAAGGGGTGCTACTCCCCCCTGTTTCTCGTTAAAAAGCTCAACGGGTCTTATAGAACCATCATTAATTTGAAGTTTTTGAATAAATCCATCTCATACAAAAGATTTAAAATGGAATCGGTGCGGTCAGCAATCCCCTTAATCGCACCAGATAGTGTCATGGCCACCGTGGACTTAAAGGACGCCTACTACCATGTCCCTATACACACAGATTTCCAGCAGTTTCTGCGGTTTGCCCTGGTGATTGATGGGTCAGTCTCTCACTTCCAGTTTACGTGCCTGCCGTTCGGGATTTCATCTGCACCCCGGGTGTTCTCCAAACTGGTGTTAGAAATGGTGGCGGCACTAAGGACTAACAAGGTGTTGATCGTCCCGCACCTCGATGATTTCCTGATCATAGCAGGATCAGTTTCAGAACTCCGGTTCCATGTCAATCTCACTCTCCGTCTGTTTGAATCACTGGGCTGGATCATCAACACCATTAAATCTAGTCTCTTGCCTGAACAAAAGAAAAAATTCCTGGGGGTTATTCTGGATTCTCACCGCCAGTGTTCATCCCTCCCCCTAGAGAGGCAGAAGGCGATTCTGGATGAGCGTCGGGCACTTTCTCTTGCCACCAAAGTCTCCCTTAGAAGAGGCATGAGGGTCCTCGGCCTCATAACATCCTGCATCGGGGTAGTCCCTTGGTCCCAATTACATTGTAGAACCCTCCAGCACTTCATCCTGAGTAGCTGGGATAAGTCACCTGCTTCCCTGGATCAGCTAGTCGTCCTTACCCACAAGATAAAGTCCTCCTTGGAGTGGTGGATGTCCATTACCAACCTCGCCAGGGCCACGGTTTGGTACCCCGCATCCCCAGTATCCATTTTTACCGACGCGAGTGCAACTGGCTGGGGGGCCCACTTAGGCCATCATTACGTCCAAGGGGGCTGGAACCGGGAGGAAGCTACTCAGTCCTCCAACTATAAAGAACTTTGCGCTGTCTGGGAGGCCGTCCGGGGCTTCGAGACAGAGGTCATGGGTAGACACATTAAGATCTTTTCAGATAATGTAACAGCTGTGTCCCTCATTCGCCACCAGGGATCCACGCGGAACCCCCGACTCCAAGACCTGGCGGCGAAAGTTCTCGAGTGGATAGAACAGCGGACACCTTCCGTCACAGCATTCCACGTAAGGGGCCCAGAGAACTCCATGGCAGATCATCTCAGCCGCAGGAAGATAGATCCGGGGGAGTGGACTCTACATCCACACGCATTTCAACTAATCATAGAAAGATGGGGGACACCGCAGGTGGACTTGTTCGCCTCACGGGAGATCACCAAGTGTCCCCGGTTTTTCTCCAGGGGAGCGGACGGGGGTTCCCTGGGAATAGACGCGCTGTCCCAGGTCTGGGATTGGGACCTCGCATATGCCTTCCCACCCATCCCCCTGATCCCTCTGGTCCTAAGGAAAATTCAGGGGTACCCAGGCTCCTTTATCTTGGTAGCTCCATTCTGGCCCAAGAGACCCTGGTTCCCGCTCCTGGCTGCTCTCTCGACACTGGACCCTCTACATCTTCCGCAGAGAGATGACCTCCTTCAGCAGGGTCCTCTGGTATGCCCAGAGGTCCGAAAGTTCAGGCTGACGGCTGGGGAGCTGAGTGGGTAAAATACCTGAGCCAGGGCCTATCAGGGAGGGTAACAACTACCTTATGCGAGAGCCTCAAAAGGTCCACCAGAGATATATACGCTAGGGTTTGGGATACCTTTTCTAAGTGGTTGGGGCATAGTATCCATGACCTCCAACAGCCTGACATTAGCAGGATATTGGAGTTCCTGCAGGATGGATTAGATATGGGGCTAAGACCTAGTACCCTTAAGGTCCAGGTGGCCGCTCTTGGAGCCTTCTTTGACTCCCCATAGGTTAATTAGGAAATATCTTAAAGGGGCAGTCAGACTCCACCCCTTTGTAAGGGAAACCATGCCCCCATGGGACCTGAACTTAGTTTTACAGGCCCTCTGCGCACACCCTTTTGAGACCCTGGAAGATCTATCAGTTAAGATCCTCTCCTATAAGGTAGCTTTTTTAGTCGCCATCACATCCGCTAGACGGGTTGGGGAGATCCTATCCCTATCTATTAGGACTCCGTATATGACCATCTTTCCGGATAAAATAGAGTTCAGACCTGACCCTTTTTTTCAACCTAAAGTTCTCACAGACTTTCACAGAGAACAGCGCATAGTCCTTCCCACCTTCTGCCAGGAACCCCGTAACACCACGGAACAGAGGTTCCATAATCTAGATGTTAGACGAGCAGTCCTGAAGTATTTGGAGGTCACACATTCCTTCAGGAAGTCTAACAACCTTTTTATTCAATTTCAGGGTCCACGCAGAGGAGGGGCCGCTACTAAAGACTCCTTAGCGCGTTGGGTCAGGAGGGCTATAGAAGACGCATATCGATCCCAGGGGATTCCACTCCCGGGCAACGCTAAAGCCCATTCCACTAGGGCGGTCGCCTGTTCCTGGGCGGAGAGAGCCCAGGCGACAACCGACCAAATCTGCAGGGCCGCCACATGGTCGAACACACCGATACCTTCACCAAACACTATCGCCTGGACCTGGGGGCCAGCCGTGATCTGGCCTTTGGGCGGAAGGTGCTACAGGCAGTGGTCCCTCCCTAAAAAAGCCCTCAGTTGTTGGCACTTCTCCAGGTGTATGCTGTCAGGATGACGAGGGGAAGACAGGAATTAGGTCCTACCTGTTAATTCCTTTTCTTGAAGTCATCCTGACCCCTTGAGTTATGTTTACGTGAAGTAACGTATTGTACTATAATTTTTGTATTAAAAAATATTGGTTAAGCAAAGCCAGGTCACTGTAGTCATTTGGTACACACTGGTGAGCCGGTGGTGGGAGTTATCTTTTGTGTTTTTCCGCTTCCTGTCCCAACAGGTGTCCAGCGGACAACCTCCAGGTGTATGCTGTCAGGATGACTTCAAGAAAAGGAATTAACAGGTAGGACCTAATTCCTGTCTTTACAAAAGGTGTTGAAATAGACCAGAGATCTCAAAGCTACATTCGACTATAGACTATGGGGCCACATTTTAAATATGGAGAAACTCGGGTGTAATTGCAAAAACTTTACTACTAAATTACCACTGGGGAATGTTAAATGTTTGCACGTCTGGCCACTTAATACTCAGGTGGCCTTGCCAATATAGACAACAGTTCCACATTTTATTAAACGAATGGAGAAACAATACTGGTAGCCCGGCGCTGATCTCCAATGAATTTCAACAGGCAGCGGGATAAGATTTATCCAAGCTGGATCTCTTGGAAACCAGCAGATATGTGTTTCGGGGTTGGCCGCTTCATCAGTCAAGCTGGATTAGACATAACTCTTGGGGCTGGAGAATAAATCCAAAAGTGCTGGTGTTACCAGAAGGCGCTACGAGCCTAGCCCTCTTGTATGAAGGGGCCTACCCCGAAACAAATATCTACTGGTTTTAATTGACATGTCCTATTGAAATTCATTGGAGAGTAGTATTGTTTCTCCATTTGCTCCACTCTTTAAACTGATGGGGGCTCCTCCACTCCTTACAGGACAACTTCTTAAAATAGCAATTTAACCAAATTCCTCAAGAGATTATAAGGTTTAACAGTTTCTTGCCGAATATTAATATGGTATGCCTGACACTAGAGGGAGTGCAAAATCAACAACGGACTAAAAATCAAAGAGAACATTTCTTACATTGGAAATACATGTTGAATTTAGCACATGTGATAAGTAAGTGATGCTTTAGGCCGCCTGCACATGGGGCAAATTGAATTGCGATCTGCTGCTCAATTTGCCCATATGTGCGCGGAGATTACTCTGTTCCATGTACACATTCAAATTTTACACAATGTGCTGAAAATAAAAACGCAGCGTGCTCTATTTTAGCCCGGATGCCAGGTGGATGGCTTCCATTGAAGTGAATGGAAGCCGTCCCATTTGCGGGTCTTCCGTAATTCACATCATGGAAAGGTTGCGGGAGTCGAGCAACAGTGCGGCAAAACAAAACATTGAAAAACAAAAAACATCTGTACTGCGCATGCCTGCTGGTGCGCCGGCCAAGACATCCGCAGTACAGAGAAAGAAAGAGAGGTACGCAGGGTCACCGGCCGTGTGGGATCCATGTGGGATCCTGTAGTAGCCATAAAAAAATGACTTTTTGTGTTGATTTTGGAGAAATCCCCTGTTTTATGTTGTGCTGTTTAAATAGTTCTTGTTTGATTTTTTTGTAAACAGCGAAAAGTTTGTATTTTCAGCTTGTACTTATACTAACTTTGGCCCAAAAAATTATTTTGCAATAGACAAATCACATAATTACCAATATACTGATACAAAGGGGCAGGTAGAAACACCACATCCGTCAACAATCAGACAACCATATATGTCACGGCAAGTCAAATACAACGGAAATTGGATGGAATGGATCTTTCTGGGTTTTTTTTTACATCATACCACTGGCGTACATATAGGGGGTGCTAAGGTCGCGACTGCGACCCGGCCCCTAAGCCCCTGGGGGCCCACGGGGCTTACTTTCCACGACACTGACTGACTGCACTTACTTTCACTATGGTCTCTGCGCAGCCAGGCAGCTTCTCCTGCACATCGGCGCTTCCTCCCAGACCTCCACTCAGACTCCTCCCCCATCTGGTTTCCAGCACTGACATCATCAGAGGGGAGGCGTCTGAGCAGAGGTCCGGGAGGAAGCGCCGATGTGCAGGAGAAGCTGCCTGGCTGCGCAGAGACCATAGTGAAAGTAAGTGCAGTCAGTGAGAGGGAACGTCCTCGGTATGATTACGGGGGGGGGGGGTGAGGGCTGTTTTGTGTGTGATGGGGAGTAGGGGAAATGAGGGGTGTTCTGTGCGATGGGAGTGGGGGGGAAACAAGAGGTGTTCTGTGTGATGGGGAGTGTGGGGTGGGACAGGGCGGGGGGACGAGAGG
Organism: Eleutherodactylus coqui; assembly: GCF_035609145.1. NCBI lineage: Eukaryota > Metazoa > Chordata > Amphibia > Anura > Eleutherodactylidae > Eleutherodactylus > Eleutherodactylus coqui. The sequence goes on from NC_089837.1 coordinate 448,560,553, forward strand.
TTCTGTGTGATGGAGAGTGTGGGGGGGACAGGGGGGGTTTCTGTGTGATGGGGGACAGGGGGGGTTTCTGTGTGATGGGGAATGTGAGGGGACGAGGGGTGTTCTGTGTGATGGGGAGTGTGGGGGGGGGGGGACGAGGGGTGTTCTGTGTGATGGGGAGTGTGGGGGGGGGATGAGGGGTGTTCTGTGTGATGGGGAGTGTGGGGGGGGGGATGAGGGGTGTTCTGTGTGATGGGGAGTGTGTGGGGGGGACGAGGGGTGTTCTGTGTGTTGGGGAGTGTGTGGGGGGGACGAGGGGTGTTCTGTGTGATGGGGAGTGTGGGGGGGGGGGCGAGGGGTGTTCTCTGTGATGGGGAGAGGGGGGGGGCGAGGGGTGTTCTGTGTGATGGGGAGTGGGGGGGGGACGAGGGGTGTTCTGTGTGATGGGGAGTTGGGGGGGGCGACGAGGGGTGTTCTGTGTGATGGGGAGTGGGGGGGGGGACGAGGGGTGTTCTATGTGATTGGGAAACGAGGGGTGTTCTGTGTAATGGAGAGTGTGGGGGGGACAAGAGGTGTTCTGTGTGATTGGGAAACGAGGGGTGTTGTGTGTGTGTGGGGGGGGGAACAAGGGGTGTTCTGTGTGATGGCGAGTGTGGGGGGGAACAAGAGGTGTTCTGTGTGATTGGGAAACGAGGGGTGTTCTGTGTGATGGGGAGTGTGGGGGGGAACAAGGGGTGTTCTGTGTGATGGGGAGTCTGGAGGGAACAAGGGGTGTTCTGTGTGATGGGGAGTGTGGGGGAAACAAGGGGTGTTCTGTGTGATTGGGAAACGAGGGGTGTTCTGTGTAATGGGGAGTTGGGGGGGGCGAGGGGTGAACGAGGGGTGTTCTATGTGATTGGGAAACGAGGGGTGTTCTGTGTAATGGGGAGTGTGGGGGGGACAAGAGGTGTTCTGTGTGATTGGGAAATGAGGGGTGTTGTGTGTGTGTGTGGGGGGACAAGGGGTGTTCTGTGTGATGGCGAGTGTGGGGGGAAACAAGAGGTGTTCTGTGTGATTGGGAAACAAGGGGTGTTATGTGTGATGGGGAGTGTGGGGGGGGAACAAGGGGTGTTCTGTGTGATGGGGAGTGTGGGGGGGAACAAGGGGTGTTCTGTGTGATGGGGAGTGTGGGGGAAACAAGGGGTGTTCTGTGTGATTGGGAAACGAGGGGTGTTCTGTGTAATGGGGAGTTGGGGGGGGGGGACGACGAGGGGTGTTCTGTGTGATGGGGAGTGGCGGGGGGAACGAGGGGTGTTCTATGTGATTGGGAAACGAGGGGTGTTCTGTGTAATGGGGAGTGTGGGGGGGGCAGGGACAAGAGGTGTTCTGTGTGAAGGGGGGAGATGGGGTGTTCTGTGTGATGGGGTGGGGGGGAGAACAAGGGGCGTCCTGTGGAGTGGTTGAGAACGAGGGGTGATCTGTATGATGGGGAGTTGTGGGAGGAGAGCGAGGAGCGTTCTGTGAGATAGTATCGTTGTAATCATGCTGACCTACAGAAAAATGTATAATGCCATTTATGCTGCATGATTAGTGCCGTAAAAAATTGCAGAATTGATGTTTTCTCTCCCAGGCTTCAAAAAAAGTGAATAAAAGTTTTACAATACATTTTATGTACACACAAAAGACCCCAATAAAAACTACAGTTTGCCACGCAGAAAACAAGCCCTCATACCGCCATGTTGGTGGAAAAATATAAAAGTTATGGCTTTTGAAAAGTAGAGAAGTGAAACCCCCCAAAAACATGTTATAAAAGTTAGCTTATGCTGTCTCCAATGAATGTGTGTGTGTGTATGTAATATATATATATATATATATAATATGAATTATTTTTTTCTTTCTTGGGGAAGCAAAGCGTGCCTTGAGGCTTGTGTTCTGGATGTTTTAAAAATCTGCTAAAACCCCTGATTACTAATGATCCATTGGTGCGTCATTAAAAAAAAACAGTAATGTAGCTAAAAGTGATGTACAAGGAGTAGCCGTGAAAAGGAGTGGCAGTTGGACGGGTCTGGAAGGGGGCCCCAAGCTAAACTATTGCACCCGGGCCCTTGAGCCTCTAGCTACGCCCCTGCATCATACGTTATGGGGGACAGATACAAACATAAAATATAACATTTTTGTTTTGTTTAACAAATCTGTTTTAATAGAGCTGCCCATGTGCAGTTTTAGGCCACCTTCTCAGTGGTGGAATCACTAGAAGGCATTCTGCAGCAGAATACCCGCAGCAATTGCAGCATCTGAGGAGCGGGCCCACAGCTGAGAAGATGGTAGGGTGGATAAAGGTTTCTGTCTCAGTGGCTCTACCATCTCCTCCCCTGAGGGTAGCTCGGTACCCATCCAAGTTACTGCTGTGGGAGGTCATAGGGAAAGAGTAACTAGCGGTTACCTTCAGGCTGAATGCAGATGGCCTGGTTGGATTCCGACTGCGAGATCCTCGCAGCAGGATGTGACCCTGTGCCCCTGTAGTGACCCCTGGCTTACCTGTCCAGTGTCTTCTCTCTGCTCTGCAGATATACTGTCTGATGCACAGCCGCACTTGCACAGTGCAGAGCCGTCGGGCCGGCGTTCACGTGGATAGTGTGAGCCTCTGTAAGGCTCACACTAGAATAGGACATGCTGCGATTTTCAATGCATGTCCTATGCGCTGTATTTGCTGCGGGATCAGAAGCTCCAGATCCTGCAGCATAAATACGCCCATGTGCACTGGGCTTTAAAGGGGTTGTCCCGCGCCGAAACGTTTTTTTTTTTTTCAACCCCCCCCCCCCCCGTTCGGCGCGAGACAACCCCGATGCAGGGACTTAAAAAAAAACAGCACAGCGCTTACCTGAATCCCCGCGCTCCGGTGACTTCTATACTTACCGGTTGAAGATGGCCGCCGGGATCTTCTTCCTCCGTGGACCACAGCTCTTCTGTGCGGTCCATTGCCGATTCCAGCCTCCTGATTGGCTGGAATCGGCACGTGACGGGGCGGAGCTACACGGAGCTACACGGAGCCCCATTGAGAAGAGAAGAAGACCCGGACTGCGCAAGCGCGTCTAATTTGGCCATTAGACGGCGAAAATTAGACGGCAACCATGGAGACGAGGACGCCAGCAACGGAGCAGGTAAGTGAAAAACTTTTTATAACTTCTGTATGGCTCATAATTAATGCACAATGTACATTACAAAGTGCATTAATATGGCCATACAGAAGTGTATAGACCCACTTGCTGCCGCGGGACAACCCCTTTAAGTCCGTTGTCACTTGTGACACCACTGTTCCGTCCTTTGTGGTGAAACTGGATGATGTAATGAAATAGTCCACACATACAGGAAAACTTTCATGGACAAACCAGGAACGGTCAGTAATGTCCGTTTACTTCAATGCCAATAAAGTCAATAAATCTTCTAAACATGGTGTGACAGGGAGGACTTCTCGGGGTAATCCAGACAATCCACAGTCTTAGTTATCTGTGTAAACCTGCTCCCAGCAACTTTGCCTCTCTCCAACTCTCTACCGGTTAACACTCATGCTTTTGGTGTCTCTCTCTCCTCTCCTCCTTCTCAGTGCTTTCATTGTAGCACCGGTGCATCCTGGGTAGAGTAGACCCAGGCTAAGTTGAAGGATGTCGCTCAGCCTCTTCCATTCTTCCCCGCACAGACTGACAAGCGTCTGTAGGGTCCATTCGCAGAACTTCTCACTTTCCCACAACTCTCTTAGACTCTCTTGCATCCACCTTGCATAGACATATATATAACATGGTCACATGATATACAACAAGATATATTTCTCAGACATAGCCCAGACATTAGCCAATTCGGTGCTGCAGAGATGCAATACACATCAAAGTGCAGAGAAATCAAGAGGACTCTAAACCTCCTGTTTCTGTGTCCAGGCTGCACTATGCCCTGAGGAGAAATCGTTTGGTATTGTTGGATGGAGTGGAGTTGCCTGCTTTACACTTTATTCAGGAAGCAGTGGAAGACAAAATGGAGACACAAGATGGTGCCCAAGCTTCTTGTTCCCTTGCCCTCACAGAATCTGCAAAGCTTTCCCACCACTCAGTTCCCACCATGGCTGTGGGGAAAAGTAGGGCAGGACACCTCCACCACAGAGTAGCAGTTACAAAGTGAAGAGGACTTCCCAGGGGAGGAGTCGCCAATGCTGGTGAGTGAACCTCTGGACTTGTCTTAACAGACCAGCGAGAGCACCCCTGCAAGTGAGATGACTTCAAACGTGATCCACCAGGGTATTCCTGAAAGATACCCACCACCAAGACCCTCCTTTTACTAGGCCACAAGCCTGAACTGGTGAGGTTGGTGCCACCATCTCCTTCTGTTTCATCTCCACCGGAGAGAAGACTCAGGGAACCTTTAAACATGGACCCTATTGCTTCTGGTGGTGTTGCTTCCTCCGCTGATGTTCCTCCAACAGGAGAGAGACTCCGGAGTCTGCAGCGATTCTGAGCAGGGAATGGATTCATAGAAATTCATTACCCCCCATGGATCCTGATCCATTGCAATAACCAGGAGGTAAAGGCTGTTTTGCCAATGCACCTCCAGCCTTTTATCCGAGAATATGGGGACTCCAACTTCTCTTTCACCTTTGTGGACGAGCGGTGGGAACGTCCTAGTGACCCACCATGTGTTGTCTCTAGCACTGTGCCCTGGGATAGACTTGTGCATGACCGGTGGATTGTTTCTTGGACATTGCCTGTACCGGACTGCATAGTATACCAGAGGCCTTCATAGAAGGAGACTTTTGGCTCTGTGGATTCTTCTGTACCACGGCAGCAGTCTCCAGACTGTTCTGAGCTATTAGAGGACAACCCTTTAGAGGACCGTGAAGTAAGTGCTTTCTAACATGCCAGACCTTCACTGTGTTAATCGGGTGGAATCCATTCATGGAGCAGTAACACCACGTGACTGGGTTTTCTACTGAATCGGAGTCAGAGGAACCCACACGACCACCTATGGTGAAAAAGATGACATGGTGCTGAGAGACTTCAGTTGTTTGGACTCTTTTGCAGAGACTTTTGCTTGTTTCCATTAGGCCCAAAAAGTACTTTAAAGTTACTTCATTTTCCTTTTTTGCATAATTTAGTGATGCAAATGTTCATATTCCATAATTTAATTGCAAAAGTTAACTTCATAATGCTATAGTAACATTGACAATGTTTAAGTTAATGCAAAGGAGGGAGTATGAGGAGTAAAACTGCTTGCATCTGAGTGATGTATGTATGAGTTAGGAGGTTTGAATGCTACACCCTACTAATCCACGTAAGTGCACCCGTGTCTGCCTGTTATCTTGACTGTTAGAGAAGATACAGCCTCATTATCACTTTTATCTTTTCTAGTCAGCTCGTTGGAGGTATTGACTTTTAGCTACCACCCTTCTTGTGACTCTGGGGAAAAGACGTTTATTCCACTTACCCTTCAGTTTTCTATACCTGCCAGTCAACCCTTTTCTACTTTTTTTGTCTAGCTACAGTGATGTATTTTTTTCTTTAGTCTTTGAGGGAAAGAGTTATGTAGATGCTGCATAACAATGTTGGTGTATCCTGGATTCCATCCAGCATAACAGTATTTTCCCGTGGTTATGGCCATACCACTTTGCATACACGCTGTCATATATTACGGATTTACAAAGAAAGTGACGTCTTAAGTAGTCTGAGTACACCGGGATGGATAAGCTCTGAGTAGTAACCAATGGTGGAGTATGTGTTTACAGGTTTTGCCATGCACATTGCATGACTGCGCAGCTGTTTTTTTAAAATAACTAATGAGTAGAATATTGAGAAAGACCAACTCCAGAATATGCTCTCTGTTTTAAGTGGTGCCAGGGTCGGCTTAATCTAATTAGGGGGACTGTAGTGGCCCAGAGTTAGCAGGGCCCCTCAATAATGTTATGTGCTTGTCTTGTGCAATGGTATTGTCAGTGTCTTCTATGTAGTATGCGCGGCTGAGCCCCGGCAACCGAGAGGGGGTATGTTTTTTTATTTTTTACACTATTTAAATGGATTTTCAGGGAGGGGCTTATGAAGCCCTTCCTTGAAAAGCCATTAACGTCTGCCGGGGCTCAGCGGCGACTTCTGCCGCTGTCCCCGCCTCTATAGTTCTCAGCTAAGCACTTCAGCCAATCGCAATCAGATCTACCAGCAGGTGGGGATTTTAAATCCCCACCTGCTGATAGCTGAGAACTATAGAGCCAGGGACAGTGGTAGAAGTCGCCGCTGAGCCCCGGCAGACGTTAACAGCTTTTCAGGGAAGGGCTTCATAAGCCCCTCCCTGAAAATCCATTTAAATAGTGTAAAAAATAAAAAAACATACCCCCCTTCGGCTGCCGGGGCTCAGCCACGCATACTAAATAGAAGACACTGACAATACCCTGTGTCCGTGCACCTTCTATTTATGTTTACACTAGCACTGGCTCAGCCTCAGCACCTGTGCTGATTGAGCTCGCCCACACCCTGGAGTGGAGGAGGTGGAATGGACAGCCCCACTACCAACCTGCCATCCATTCCAAAAAAAACAGGCCCGGATATTTTTTAAAGAGCAGATCTCCAGCAACTGCTTACTGGAGTCCACATTACGCTCCTGGTTTCTTATGTCCGAGAGCGAGACATGACCTTCCTCCAGTCTGACCTTCCTTTAGGCATAGTACCGGTACCTAGGGGCGACGTAGCGACCATCCACCACTACGCCCCTCAGCACCTCACAGTATATATACATATATTCAAAAATACACAATCTACTCAACTCCAGTATTATTCGCATCCTATATGGAAATGGTCTAAAACTGATAATGTAGACCACACATAAAATTAGTGATACTACAACCATAAACAAACACACCACAAAATAACGACACTGAGTTACTTTCTGCAATGCTGAACAAGTTTGAAGAATGTTTGTTGAGGGTTCTTGGACCACTCCTACATGGAGAACATTTACAGATTCCTTTTATTTCTGGGTTATTGTTTGTGCTCTCCTTAACCCCTTCAAGAACAAGAGGGTACAGTAATGTCCTCAGTTGTGCGGGTGTGTTGAAAAGCTGAGACCTGACAGACATTTAAGCACTTAGATGCTGCAGTTAACGTTGACCACAGTCTCTAAGCTGGTAGGCGGGGAGAACTCTCCCAATGTGATTACAGGTTGCCAATAGGTTGTCATGACAACTTGGGGCCTATCAAAGTGCTTAATAGGCTAACAGAAGCATTGCAGTGTATTGTACAAGCGATGAAGGGAACACAAGTTTAAAAAAGGGTGAAATTGAGTTTGATAACATTTTTAAAAATAGAAAAATATATATTTAAAGCTCTAAAAAAAACAACTTTTTCCATTTTTCCCATAACAAAGTCAGACACAGCTATAGCAAGTGGTAACGCTCCCTTAGTAGTGTGAGCAATAAATGTGGTATAAATTCCAGAAGTCCCACTGTCAAGATGTAAATAAAGTCCAAATGTTCCAAGAAAGACAGCACACCCCAATTATGAATGCAAATTCTTGTACAGACGTTTATGGATGACTCCAGAAGTACAGCAAGGCAACATTTCAGACGGAAAGCCCTTTATCAAGCTATGACAAAGAACAATAAACAATAGGAAAAAAATGACTAGGCAGACAAAACTGAACAATCAGGTACGAAATAAGCTTTGTATGAATTATAATAGATGCGGGTCCATAGTCACAGCAGGGTGGCACGCCACCGAAAAAAGCATTAATACAGGACAGGCTTCTGCTGTTGTGTGAAGAATTCACTATAAGAACTGCAATGGGTTAATAAGAACAGTAGGACAGGGCCATGGTAATATGGAGGGGAAAAGCCAGAAGAGTAGAGTATCCGCTAGAAATAGGCAACCAGTCAGAACCGCAAGGAGAGAAGCAAGAGCTGCAGAAACTAGGCATGCCAGCCTGAAGGTAGAGGGGAGGACTTACCCAGAGGGGTATAAAGTGGGACTAGACAGTTACAAAGTAGTGTGTGAAGCAGGGGCTTATCAAGGGTGGAACAAATAGGGCAAGTGCATGGGGCGCAATTACGATGTAGGCAGGGGGAGGTGCCAGCCAAAAATTGGACCATACCAAACACATACAGTGCCTCTATAAGTAGCAACCACCTGACAGCTGTGCTCTGCGTGCCGGGTGGGGGCAGCCGCACCATACTGCACAGTCCCAGCACAGCTGCTGTGACAGCGGAGCCCACCTACTCCTCCTCCTAGCGCCCATTACTGCCTACAATTACATTAATGACCTTCTCACACAGATCCAGGTCATTCTCATTGAGCCACTGGGCTAGCACTGGGTACACCTTCCATCCTCTTCCACTTTCTCCAGAGTAGTAGTTGCCAAAGCACAGGTGACAGAGGAAGAAGACTTAAGTTGCACCTATTCCTGGCCCAATGGCACAATGAAAGAGACCAGGAGCTTTGTGAAAGCATCATTAATGTAATTCACAATATGGGAAGAGCGCACTAGAGGGCGCCAGCGGGAGCATCAGTATTGCGGGACAACATGGGGAGCACTATATCTACTGGGGGCCACATAGGGAGCACTATTACTACTGGGGGCCACAAAGGGATCACTATTACTTCTGGGGGGGGCCTCATGGGAAGCACTATTATTACTACTGTGAGCCACAGATAGACACTATGATTATTGCTGGGGGCCACAAAGGGAGAACTATTACTGTTGGGGCAATAAAAGGGGATGGAGACATCAAACTGAATCTTCGCCCTGGATGCAGGAAGACCTAGCTACATTTCTGGTGTGAAGCCAGCACTAGAGGTGCTCAATAAATTAGTGTAAGTGTCAGCTGGCCAGGCAGACTGTGAGTGATGTCAGAAGATGCATTCATATCATGGCATGCGTATAGCAGTGCTGGGCAAATGAGAAGGCAGTGAAGGTTCTTGGTGTACCTGTACAGAAAACACAAAACAAGGTAAGAAATATAATAAACACAATAAACAATCACACAGTCACGTGTAAAGAAAAATGAAGTTCTGGGTCTCGGAATACAGCAACAATAATCCATTTATTTAGTTTTTTTACTTTTAACCCCTTCCAATCCACTGTCTGACGTCTAAAGACATTCTGATTGAAGGTTGTACAGCTCCAATGTCAGAAGACGTGCGGCAGGGTATTCTTACTGTATATTACTCTGTTGTCGGGGGGGGGCCTCTCCAGCATGGCACATATTGCAGTACTGGCTCCAGCCAGCAGATGGCGTCATTGTATAATGGCAGAAAGAGAAAGCCCCCTAGGAAACCCTGAATCCAAAATTGGATTGCAAAGGGTTAAAAGTAATAAAACATTAGGAAAAACTATGTAAATTTCGCATTACCGAAATTGTACTGACCCACAGAATAAATTGAAAGCACTCATATAATATCCATGGAGGCCACATCAGAGACTTTACAAAACACTAGCTGCAGAGTTACACATAATCAGCATCAGTTATACAATAACTATAGGTTGGATAATAGACATCTGTAGTGCGTAATAGCCCTCAGCAGTTATACAATAATTATCTATTGCTACAGCACTATTCCTAATCAATCTCAGTATTTGCATACTAACTGTAAAGGCCCATTTAGAAGGGACGAATATTGGGCAAACGATGCACGGGAGCTAGTATCGCTGGTTCATAGCGGGGAGGCTGGAGGAGATTTCTCTCCTCGCGTTCCCCGCCCCTCTCCATTGACTTAACATAGCAGCCTTTCAGTACTGAACGGCTGCTATTTACACTGAGCTCATCGTTAGAGATGAGCAAATATACTTGCTAAGGCACATTACTCGAGCGAGTAGTGCCTTAGCCGAGTATCTCCCCGCTCGCCTCTAAAGATTTGGAGGCTGGCGGGGGGCGGGGAGTGGCGGGGAAGAGCGGGGAGGATGGGAGGGGAGATCTCTCTCTCTCCCTCTCTCCCCCCTGCTCCCCGCCGCAACTCACTTGTCACCCGCGCCGGCCCCAGAATCTTTAGAGAGAAGCGGGGAGATACTCGGCTAAGGCACTAGTCGCTCGAGTAATGTCCCTTAGCAAGTATATATATCATGGTATATATATATCATGGTATTTGTATAGTATACTCGCTCATCTCTACTCATCGTCCATTGCTTATGCAGCATAAACAAGTGTTTGCCCAACACTCGTCCCGTCTAAATAGGTCTTTACTAACTTTAGCATTTCTCATAATAAATGGTAACATTAACATTACTTTCTAGTTAAACTGTAGCATACATAACAATTTCCCCAGTAAATGTTAGCATTAGGGACTTTTATGCCGCTTTTACACAGGAGATTCATCAGGCAAATGATGCCCAACAGCTTGTCTCAGAGATGCTTACTTCTGGCATGGAGGCAGAGCGTGCCGGGGAACGAGATCCTACGTCATCTGTACAATTATGCTCTATTGGTTGTACCATTTACCCAGATATGTTATGGTAACATCAGAGGCGTAACTTAAATCTCCTGGGCCCCAATGCAAAACCTGTAACAGGGCCCCCAACTATAATGTTTTATTCATAGTACTGGGCTCACTATGTGGAGAAGAGAGGCCTTATGGGCCGCCTAAGGCTCCTGGGCCCGGGTGCAACTGCATCCCCTGCATTCAATATAGTTACGCCAGTGGGTAAGATTTCTAATCCCCCTTACAAGCCTGCATAATTTACACTGAACAGACACTTTATTAGAGACACCTGCCCTTCCTAATTGGAGCTTCCCTGTATGGAAAGTAGATACATAACCCCAGAGTGCAGCAAGAACTGAAGTAAGCAAGTTTTCCATGGATCAATTTCATAGAATGGTAGAATTGTGAGGGACCTCCAGGGTCATCGGGTCCAACCCCAGCTCAGTGCAGGATTCACTAAATCATCCGAGACAGATGTCTGCTCAGCCTTTGTTGGAACACTTCCATTGAAAAGAGAACTCACCACCTCCCATGGTAACCTGTTCCACTCATTGATCACCCTCACTGTCAGAAAGTTTTTTCTAATATCTAATTTGTGTCTCCTCCCTTTCAGTTTCATCCCATTGCTTCTAGTCTTTCCTTGTACAAATGAGAATAGGGCTGATCCCTCTGCACTGTGACAGCCCCTCAGATATTTGTAGACAGCTATTAAGTCTCATCTCAGTCTTCTCTTCTGCAAGCTAAACATTCCCAGATCCTTTAACCGTTCCTCATAGGACACGATTTGCAGACCGCTCACCATCTTGGTAACTCTTCTCTGAACTTGCTCCAGTTTGTCTATGTCTTTTTTTAGTGTGAATCCACATTAGAATGGAAAAATCCAGCAATGAAAGCGGTCAGAGGAGGATGTCAAGAATCACTCTGGTGAACAGACAGTGCACAGTCAAGCAGATTATAATCGAATACAACATTGATGCTGAAATTGACGATCTGAATGAACAACTTGTCATTCCTGAGCACAGATAGGCGATAACAGCATACGACCAGTTTAAGCATCACTGCTCAATAAGTCTAGTATCACACAGGCGAGAGTGATATTGGGCCATGAAACTCGGCCCGATATCCTTCTCGCCAACATGCGATGTCCCTATGGATGAAAGGTGTTTTTTGGTGTTAAAACTGCCTTGCATCACTTCAAGCAGCCCCATTGAAAACAATGGGCAATGCGAGGCGTTCCAAGGGAATGCCCAAAGATAGGACATGCCATTCGTGTGTGTCAAAAGAATAGGGTTCATATTCGTGCGAGATTTATGCATCACAAATTTTGTGCAATTTTCTTGGCCATGTGTAAACGGCCTAAGGGAAGCAGAAGGGCAATTCTCCAGCAGGCAAGAGGGAGCAAAGAATTAGATCACTAAGCAGTGAAAAGACATTGCCTGGTCAGATAAATGCTGATGAAAGGTCATAATTTGGCACAAGCAGCATGAATTGATGAACCCTTCCTGTTAGGTGACAACAGTTCAGGTGTTACGGACCGGCTGGGGCAGATGGACAGGGACCCCCTAAGCCTGCTGTTTCCCATGTCCCTACCTACTTGTCCCCCTGGGCTAAGCCCCAGGGCGACAACTGGGCAATGATCCCTGCACTGTTCTAATGACAGGGACCCCAAGGAAGGAGGGACAGGGGGAACAGAGGTGAGTACCGAATAGCAGACAGGAAGCAAAACCACGCAGAACAGAGAGTAGTCGTAGCAAGCAGGGTCAAACCAGAGAAACACATGCAGAGTACAAGGGGGCAAAAACAGAGTCAGAGTCAAAGGAACAGCCGAGGTAATAAACACTATAGTCAGGTCAGTAACGCAGGTGCAAGCAGAACAAATCCAAACCAAACACTGGCAACTAAAGTCTGAGCCAGCAGGGCTTATATTCAGACCTCCCCGCCCAGAGGGGTGGGGACAAGTCACATGATGGCTGGAGGAAATGATAAAGCCACCTCCCCCCGGTGGCGTGCACCGACTCGAGCACTGCACGACCGACCAGCAGACAGCCATGCCCGCGCACGACGCGGGGCGTGCCACCAGCATCAGCAACTGACCACCAGAGTGGGGGAACCCGGACAGAGCCGCCAGCCCGGGCCCCCACAGTGCCAGGATGAGCAGCCCGCAACAACTGGACCCCAGTGGTAACCCCATCTCCAACATCAGGCTAGTGGCGTAAAGGTGTTGTGTGGGTCCTCTGATACACACATAATCACATTCAATTACAGTGATTCTGAAGGCCTAAGGAGGTCCAACGTGTTACTATATAGGAGTCTCTAATAAAGTAGCAATATATTGGTGTCTGTTGTCATTCTCAGCCTTTTTTTATTATACTTTTGTGTCTGCTTTGAGAAAAAAGACTGTAAGTTTATCAGGTTCAAATCTCTGGGAAATCCTTTTGTTCCGATTCGGAAGAAATTGAGCCCTCCATACAGAACAGGTCATTCTCTCCACACATTGCAACTATTTTGTGCAGCATATGTTAGCATTTAGTCTTAATCCCACTTCTTTATCACATTGGACCCATCTAAAGAAATTAATTGCTTAAAGAAGTTTTCAAGAAACTCTGATAATGATGACCTATCCTTAGGATGATTGGGGGTCCCAGCGGTTAGACCCCCATTGATCATATTCCCTGTCCTGTAGTCAGGGTATAACTTTATACAAAGTGGACAATCCCTTTAACTTTCTCTGTGGTTATATTCTGCTTTTTAGACACAATATGCTCACGGTTGATATAAATAGGAAGGTAATTCATCCAAACCATTAGGAATTCATAGCATGGAAGACTGATTTAAAAATAATCTATTAACTCCATGCTGCATTATCAAAAAAAAAAAAAACTGCGCTAAAAATATTGCCCACGATCCCGGCCATTGGTCCGCTGAATGCAAGGCGATATTTGCGTCATAACGATTAATGCTATTTATTTATTTGCTGCAGGTTTAAAGCGTTCTGCATCCAGACACCGCAGGACACGGAATAGAATCTGACCAAAAACAAACAATAAAACAATCATATAAATAACAAGGAAACGACGGCACAGACAATAGTACATCCTAATTAGGACTCACCCAAATTCCCTTTTCCACAACAACATTTTAAGCCATTTCCTGAACTTGGCAATATAATTATACAGAAAATATTTGCAGCCACAGAAACATATAAACTGCAAGTGACACAAGTCAAGGCTGAATCCAGGCTGGAGCCTGTAATATACCGTCTACTCAAACTCAACTTTTTATCCAAACACTCTGCAGAATTACAGTCACGGCTATAGGATTTTCCTTATTCGTACATGAGGCCCAGAAAGTGCTATTTATTTTACAATATGTAATGCCATATACAGTGATCAATAAAGAGGTGGCCACGCTTGTTCACCAACCTCTCCATTGAAGTTTATGAGAGTTATAGAAAGGCCTGAGTAAGCAGTCCCAGACGTGGGACTCATATCTATCAGGCATTTGTGGCATAACCTGTCGATACACCATAAAAGCTCAAGATAGAAGAACTTGGGTGATTCTGGAAATAGGCAGTAGCTTAGCCGTTACCAGGAGCACCAAGGTCATCATATACAAGAGGCTAGGCAAGGCATTCTGTCATAGATGATAGCCTCTTAAAGACCCATCGAAGGAAGGAAGGTTTGAGCAAAAGCTGCCAGCCTAGTAGGTGTGAACACAGCTGAGCAAGAGACTGTAAAGTTGCTCCAACTTTTCTGTTGTTTTCCTATTTAAGTATATTTGCTCACCACATGTGAAAGATCGTGGCCAGCTTTACCTACTATGACGCACGTGGTCGCACAAAATGCTGGCAAGCAGCTTATGGGGGTACACCAGGCGGATGTAGGCTGGGGACAATTTCCCTCTTTATGTCCGCCTGGTCATATAATATTCTTCTTTTGTGCAGCAGCATCTTGTGGAGCTACATGAATCATTGTCCTCCTGGATTGGTGTCCTCCCCTCTGATGTTCTAGGGTGCCGTTGTCAACCAGTGTCCCTGCAACACATTTAGTTCATTTCAACTGTATTTATGTTATGAGCCTGGTTCTGGTGCTGTATTTATTTTATGAATTAGGTTCTGTGATCTATATATACTGAGCTTGGTTATAGCGCCATATTTATATGATGAGCTTGGATCTGGTGCTGTATTTATATTATGAGTTAGGCTCCGATGCTGCATCTATGTACTGAGGTTGGTTATGAGCTTGGTTCTAAGGCTATATATATATAATGAGCTTGGTTCTAAGGCTATATATATATATATATATATATATATATATATATATATATATATATATATATATATATAATGAGCTTGGTTTTGGTGCTGGATTTTTGTTTTGTTATGAGTTTGATTTTAGTGCTATATTTACTGATTTTGGTTCTGGTGCTGTATTTATGCAGTGAGCTTGGTTATGGCATTGTATTAATATTCTTATGGGTATGATCGCCCGCTTTTAGGCAGGGCTCCCCATTTCTGTAGTGTACTGACCCTACTTCTCCATTGGTTGGTTCAGAGTTCCCTGTTGTTATGACATGTATTTGTATACTATGCATGTCTTGTCTAATAAAACCATTATGAGTTTTCTACATCCGGTCTTGAGTGCATATCCTTCCCGTTTAGCTATAAAAATATTACAATCGTGCAGGCAAGGTGAATAAGACCCGCACGAACGTAACAACACCCTGAAGGGAAGTGACTGCTAAGAGTGTTGTGTTTGTCCATGAGATTATATAAATATTTCCTTTATGGACCAACAAATGTCTGCAACATTTCCAGTGGGGCATAGCACCCCTTCAACATGGATGACTATTCATCGGAATGGCCACTATCTTCAGTATCTGGGGAGAGGAGACATAGAGTTGCCAATCATAGTTTTTTTTCTTTTTTATGGACTCATTTATCAAACCTGTCCTTGTTGCTCATAGAAACCAATCAGAGCTCAGCTTTTATTTCTTAAAAGGAATCTGTCATCTTCTTCTGGCAGTCCTCTCTGAGAGCAGCATAACTTAATGACAGTCATGATGATTACATTGATATGTCTGCTGTATGTATCTGTGCAGTAGTTTGGTAGAAACTTGCATATTATTAGTAGCAGCACATGCATAAAGGACTACAGGAAGTAGTCCTTGATATTCATGAACTGCAGCTAAGCCATGCTCACCCCACCATCTGGCCACTGATTGACAGCTGTTTGCCTATTACTGTGTATAGGGAGATCACTGTCAATCAGTAGCTGGAAGGCGGGATGGCTAGAGCTAGCTGCTGCTACATACTTCCTGTAGTCCTCTATGTATGGCTCCTACTAATAAAATGCAAGTTTCTCCCAAACTACTGCACAGATCCAGACAGCAGACACAGACGTACTGAGTACAGTGATGTCACTACCTTAGTGTACTTTCACATGGGTGAGACTGAGAAACTCGCACCAAAATACAACCCATTATTTGTAATGGATGTTTTTACATGAGTGATGGTTCTCTCACTGCCAGTTCTATTGTCATGCTAATCTCACACCAGAATGGAACATGCAAATGTGCGGTCTCCCACACAGCACATGGACTGAGTGTCCATGTGCTGTACAATGCGGGTCGTGCCTGAGAATGTTGGGTGTGACTCATTCTCTCTCCTGTGAATGTATCCTTAAGTTGCCTTCAGAGATGGCTGTGAAAAGATGGTGACAGATTTACTGCTGTGGAAAAATGAAAGCTGAGCTCTGATTGGTTGTTAAGAACAACAAGGACAGTTTTGATAAATAAGGCCCAATATTTCCAAAAATCGTGGACCACCAACTTTCTTTTAAATGACAGATTGGAAAACCATAATGATAATATTATATAATACATGTCTATAGCTCAAAGTACTGAAAAGTACTCATTACCAGCATTTACAGTGAACCTCTCTGAAACAAGAATCAAACATTGCATTGAAAAATGGTCTTCTGGGATGATCTTCTTAAGGAAGATAGCCAGTATACAAAATATATGGAGGAACTGAAATCTGTCACAGTAAATCTAGTCTGGATAAGGGAGTGGTGGTATTAATGTATCTTGACGCCACCAGGAGGTCCTGGTGGAGTCAAGAGTAACAGGGGTGCCACCCCCTGTACTTGATTGGCTGCAAAATAAGGCTTGCCTACACGTCCTGGCAGGCCAGTGTAACAGTTATGTCCCGGCTCGCAGGCTCCTTGGTCGTTCCCAGTGCTTGGTGCTCCTGATGTTGCGTTTCTGCCCCTCATCTGGCAGCAGCTGTTCTGTTTTGGGCGCCGCTGTGCTGTGCTCGGTGGTCCTGGTATAGCGTCTGCGGGCCTCTGCTCCCTGCTCCTGCTGCACCCTTGCCGGCCCTCTGCTGAGCCCCAGTGCCCTAGGAGCGGTGATCGCTCCTGAGAACCGAGGTGCCGTCTGGAACAAAAGTGAGGCCAGCTGCTGAGTACCGGTGCCTTAGGAGTGGTGACCACTCATCACCACCGAGGCACCGGCTGGAAGAAATCAGAGAGGGCTGCGAGCACTGAGCGGGGGAGCAGCCATGAGGGAACATAGAGGCGCAGGGCAGCAGGCTCTCCCGACAGAGCCGGATGACACATCTGGCCCCAGCGACAACATGGGGTGACCAGGGGACCGTCCGTCAGCCAGCACAGACACAGCAAGAGCTGCTGGCTAATGCAGCAGTGAGGCGGGGGCCGGGTGGGAATCGAGAATGGGCGGTACGCTTAGAATTATCGTTGCACACTGCACAATTCTCATGGTTACTTCTCTTCTTAGCCTTACATTATAACATTTTAATGCTGGCATGTAACTGGTGTTACATGCCAGCATTGACAGCTCATAATGTATGGCTAAGAACCGAAGTAACTGTGAGACTAAGAATGCTGGCCAGCCATTAAGCAATGTGCAGTGTGCAGCTAGGACCTTTGTACCTTCACCGTATCGGGAGCTGGGGGTGTGAGAGGAGCGTTCCTCCTGTCAAACCCCTAGCTTCCGGTGGCGTCAAGGTACACTAATACTGGGAGTGGTCTTGTCAAACAGTGGCCATTTGGAGAGGTTTCCCTGTAATTACAATCATCCCTGTAATTACAATCACCTGCTCAAGCTCTACGGGCCTCAAAAATATCATGTGTATTGGCCCCGTGCAACGGGGCCCCTCCTGAATGGTGTGTATGCTCAGTGTTGTGTTGTCAGTGTCTTTCATGTTGCAAGAATGGTGTGCTTGCATAGCTGCAGCACTGAAAGTGATAAGTGTCTGGTATGTGGATGACTGTCTGGTTTTGTATCTTTTTGTCCGTCACATGATGATGCCTGATATGTGTGTTTGCAAGGCATGTACAAGGAGCTGGAGGTTCTGAGTTTGTTCTGTTAAGGGTCAGTTCAGAGTCTGCAGAGAGAGGAGTGCAAGACAGCTGTCTGTGGGTACCTTCAACCCACAGACACAGAATGGAGGAGGCCGAGAGGATGGCCTAGTGAATGAGTTTGCCCTCTCAAATCACTTGTCAAGAAGCTGCTGAAATTGTTTTTGCTCATGACGTTAAGTAAGACGACCAGTCGCCCGTATGTTTACGGAGGCTGTGTCTTAAACTGTACCCGTGTGTGTGTGGATTTACTCCGTCATCCAGGAATCCCCCGCTGTGGAAGAAACGGTGGCGTCACGAGACAAAACAGGACTAAAGATAATCCATTATTTGGGTTCCCCCTGATTAACCTGCCCTCGGCCCTTGGACGTGTCACCGGTTACCCTCCTAGTGGGAGATGGTAGGGCCACCGTGACAAGGCCAAACTCTACCCTGATGTCTCCTAGGCTGTGGCCCACTCCTCGGTCACAGCACATGGACACATCTATTTTTTTCATGGATGCTGGAGAAAAGTTCCTTATTTTTACAGACCTTCTAGTGGTCTTGAAGCTGTGACTCAAGGGCCCCCTGTCCACGGCCGAGGCGGGATATCGCTAGCGACATTACGCCACGGGGGATGAGAGGGGAGAGCTGATAGATCTCAGCGGTGAGCCTATCTAACAGATAGGCTCATAGTGGAGAATTGCGGTAAATCACACCATACTGTTAAATCCTGCAAGCGGAGAATAGCTATGATTCTCTGCTCGTGGATGCCGGCGCTGCGCTATGAAAAACATCCCACAGCGTGATCCGCCAGCAATTTATCGCCGGTAGATCACCGCTTGTGGACAGGCAGCCAAAAGCTGTTCCTAAACTCCAACTCCTATTATGTCCCGCGCACGCTTGGGAGTTGAAGGTTTACAACAGCTGTAGACCCAGCTTGAAGATTACTGTGTTTATAAAGATGTACTGCTTGCTACTTAGGGCGCCTTCACACTGGCCAGAAAATCAAGTGAGATTTGTAAGTTACGAGATGCACAAATATTAAAGGGGTTGTCCCGCGAAAGCAAGTGGGGTATACACTTCTGTATGGCCATATTAATGCACTTTGTAATGTACATTGTGCATTAATTATGAGCCATACAGAAGTTATCAGAAGTTATTCACTTACCTGTTCCGTTGCTGGCGTCCTCGTCTCCATGGTGCCGTCTAATTTTCAGCGTCTAATCGCCCGATTAGACGCGCTTGCGCAGTCCGGTCTTCTTCTTTTCTGAATGGGGCCGCTCGTGCCTGAGAGCGGCTCCTCGTAGCTCCGCCCCGTCACGTGCCGATTCCAGCCAATCAGGAGGCTGGAATCGGCAATGGACCGCACAGAAGCCCTGCGGACCACCGAGGGTGAAGATCCCGGCGGCCATCTTCACCAAGTAAGTAAGAAGTCACCGGAGCGCGGGGATTCGGGTAAGCGCTGTGCGGTTTTCTTTTTTAACCCCTGCATCGGGTTTGTCTCGCGCCGAACGGGGGGGCTATTGAAAAAAAAAAAAACCCGTTTCGGCGCGGGACAACCCCTTTAACCCCATTCTTTTAAATGGGTTCATTCACATTAGCAATGTTTTCCTACATGGCACCGCAATGTGATCCTATGCGGGAAACACATCACAACATGTCCTATCTTTCTGCAAGATTGCCCATTGATTTCAATGGGGCTTGCAACAGCAGCTATTTTGTCGCAATAAAACGTAGACGGAAAATCGCGGCCATCTGAAGAATTGGGTTCCAATGCGTTCATTTGGATGGGCGATTTTCCGACACGTAACATCAGCCATCCGGAAAAGATAGCATATACGCTGCTGATTCCAGCCGGCCGCTTTTACGCACAGCTGGAAAAGATACTTCTTGCCCTATCTTTTGCATGCGATCAGCCAGCAGATCCTATAGAAGCATATGGAAGCTGCCAGCAAGGAGGATGGGAGGGAGGGGGAGGGAGTTTGGCACGACTAGCAGGCTAAAGTCATTTATCATAACCATATACATTTTCATTCTAGGTTTGTAAATAAATATTGCATATTCTTGCAACGCAACCTGAATCTGCGTCATGATACCATCACCTGTGACACATTTGTCGGCTGATCATTACTCCTTTGACCGGACCTATTGAATAGATGAAGAAATGGTCAGGCAAACGTTCATGTCCAATAGCAAGACCATATTAAAGGCCACTTACTGTCCTCCGATTTGAGAATTATTCCCTTCACAGAATTTACAGTGCTTTGATCTCAGGATCAGCGAGGGTCCTGGCAGAGGGATCCCTACCAAGCAGAGATGTGGGATATCCTAGCAATATGCCGTAACTTTCAGTGATGAGAACAACCCTTGAAGTGTTTCTGAACATTTATACAATCAGTTGTTTTACACTATTTTCTTGCTAGGAACTATCTTACTATCTTCTACCTGCAAAGAGCACCACCTGGTGGTGATAATCAACGCTTAGGTCCACAAAAAGAGAATCCAAAAATATTCGAGGCAGTGGTAAAGAATAAAGAGACATTGGGTATCTGCATGAGGTTTTGAAATGTCTCCAATAATAAGGACTATTTTATCTCTTCTATACTTCACAAGATATATTGATTTAGTCACTCCAAATCCAGTAATAGCAAGACCTTTGCTTGGTTTTTGTACTTTGTGCTTCAGGAAGACACTGGATTTCTGCGACTAGTTTTCTTTTATTTCATGTTTGGATAATCTAATTCTCAATTTTTTGCCAAGCTATTGTAAAATGGGCTTTCATTAAACAAATACAGTTTCACACTGAGTGAGTCCCTACTGTGAACTGTACTTTTTCTATCAGGGAACAAACATTTGAATACAAATGAGATAATGTTGGAAATAGATCAAGTAAAGGGGTTTCATAACACGGCTTACAATTCTTCTACCACACACCCATAGCATGACAATCCCAGCTCAGGTTGGACAAGGTGCTGACAAGGAGCCAGAATAGCGTGCGACTTCAGTAAGCGAGTATGCCCCACAACAGCGTGAAACAACTTTGCAAAATGTACTGTTTTAAGTTCCCTGGGGGTCGCTCTGGAGGACACAGTTGAGAAAAATGTAGAGAACCCGTGTGGGAAAGGTTTCCCCGCCACTTTCCTTTGCTGAGTGTATTGTGTATTCAAAAGCACTAATAATCTTATTGTACGTTTCTTCTTAGCGTCTTTGTGTTCTGACCTTGTAACGGCATAATCTGCATGCTCCACTACCATGTACATTCCAGTTCACATAAAAGCTACCATGGAAGCTCATGTAATACTAAGCAAATTAATACTCTATCTTACTGTAGTTGTACACTCCATGAAACAAGGTGGTTACTGCCTAAGTGTATATATATATATGACTTTAAGAGGTTTCTTTGTTACTTATGTTTTCCTTGCAACCTAAACTTATACTCTACTGGTTGTTCAATCACCCAGCCTTAGCCCAGGTATTGGTAGTTAGATAGTAAGTTGTTAGCAGACCTGTAATTGGAAGATTAGCTAGTATAAGAAGGAAAGGGGAGTGGTGATAGAGAGTCAGAATAAGTGTGAGTACAACAAGGAATATTGAATTAATGAAAAAAGGAGAAAGAAGGCAGTTTATGTTAGCATAGATGAAGAAAGGATCAGCTAAAGTAACAGTGACCAAAGACTAGAGAAGATTAATACTTAAAGAAATAGAAGAAAGAAAGAAAGAAAGAAAGAAGAAAAGAAAGAAAGAAAGAAAGAAAGAAAGAAAGAAAGAAAGAAAGAAAGAAAAGCAGAAGGGTAAGACATAGCGGATAGACAGTATTCATATGCTTTTCACTATTATAGAGCCCAAGTGTACAGGTATAGTTAATGTATTTAATGCCTGCATGTCAGTAATGAAGTAATGTTAATTGTATGGAATTTATCGAAGATCCTTTTCTCTAAGAAAATAAACTGTTCCACTGTTGGAAAGTCTAAATCCTGCCTCCTGGAGTCCCTTCTCACCACCATAACATTTGCACTGAGGTACCACACTACTCTCCAGGAAAAAGGACAATTCCCATTTCATTTTATTTTCCCATTTTAATTATTATTTTCTCAGGCACAGGTTTCAGCTTGTATACGGACTGGCGTCACAAACTTGACAATATTTAATGCCACCTTACTCTGCCCGACCTCACGGGTAGCCCAAAACGTCTTACTTAGATTTATCTTTTGCATTTTTGTTGGTTGCCACCATCTGTGGGAGCTAGAGGGGAGCCATTGTGATTACAGCCATCTGCAGTAGCACGCACCACACTGCCAAAATTAATTGAATAACTCAGGTAGTATTTATTTTCATTTGTTAATAACTAGTGGGGCTCCTTTGGCCCTAATGGCACTGAATACTCTCTATGGCATACTTTCTACTAACATCTGATACACTTCAGCTGGTATTTACCTCCATTCATCCTGCAAACATCTGGTGAGTTGTCTTAAAGTAAATGCATTAGTCCATCTAGAATAGGAGCATTATTATTGGACAGTTGAGCAATGGAAGAACGTTCTATGAAGTGATGAATCGCACTACTCCATCTTCAAATCAAATGGACGTACCGGGGTGTGGAGGATTCCTGGGGAATGCCTTTTTCCATTAAAGGGAATATGCTCTCTTTTTTACTGCTGACCTAGGCCATCAGTAGTTGATGGATGAGATCCGCTGCTCAAGGCCAGTTAAATCGTTCGGCTGCTCAAGGCCATCAGCTAATCGTTCGGCTCGCTGCACTGGCATGTAAACTGGCCCTGCGTGTACAAAAAGTACAGTATTATGTGCCAATACGTGTTCAATGAACCCTACTGCATCTGGAGCTCTGAAGCAGATGGATGGTCACTGCACCTATGCTAACAAAGGTGCATCGAAAGAAAAGGCAATATCAGAATTGGATCACTAATTGGCAAGGGTTGCCTTCTCTGATGAGTTACATTCTTTGATTCATTGAATGGATGAACAGGTCAGCTTAGAAACATTAGAGAGCGAACATCCTGCAACCATTGCTGGAAGAACACCAGCTGGTGGTGACAGAGTTATGGTCTGGGGGATTTTTTCGTGGCATTCTCTGGGCCGATTCATCCATGTGGAAGGCAGTCTGAACTGATCTGGTTATGGATCCATTCTTGCAGATCACGAACATCCATAGAGGCTGTGTGTCTTCCCTGGGGCAGATGGAATCTTCCAGCTAGACAATGCAACATGTCAAATGGCTAAAAATGTCCAACAGTGGTTGGAAGAACATGACCAAGACTTCCAAGTACTTCCCTGGCCTCCTAATTCCCCAGACTTGAACCCAATTGAGCATCTGTCAGATCACCTCAATCGTTGTGTTCGTTCTATTAATCCTCCCCCAGAAATCTTTGGATGCACTGCAGTCTGCATGGCTCCAGATACCTGAGACAACCTAACAGCACCTTATTGAGTCGTTCTCAGCCTGTCTAGCTGCTGTCCGTGCAGCACACAGCGGTTACTCTGGATATTAGCTGGTGGTCATAATAATGTGACTCTACTCTGTAGTTGCTAACAGGTTCCCTGAAGATGTGAAAAGAGGATAGGAAGAGATCATGGGAAGAGAGGACATTGTATTTGTCTATATGTAAGGGGTAGCACTTCTGCGCTTTCCTTTACGAATCTGAAGGCAGCACTCCTGGGATCAAGCAGTGTACCGATATTTGACACCAGATGGTAGGTAAGAAGTGATTTACCTGGCGTGATGAGGCTGCCCGAAGTCGGGGCAGTCCATCACACCTGAAGTCCCAGTGGGCAATATTAGTAATAAACAGGTTGGTTGGATCCGCTGCTCCTGGTTACATGGACATCTGCACAAAGGGAGAACGTCATTGGGCAGACCACATATAAATATCAGATGACGAAAAAACAAATTTGGAATCTACACCCTCCTGTATTTCCTTCAAAAAGAGCGTGGGAATCTTGGATTGAGACGGTGACACGGAAAAGGCGAGGGCATCTTTGCTTAGACTTAAACTAGGCTTTTGATTTGGTTTCTTGGCATTACTTATCATACAATCTTTATACTCTTTCCAAGCAGCTTCTGTTAGGATTCGTGGCTTTGAATCTAATACCATAGCAATTGAAAGGGGAAAAAGGCAAGGCTGTCCCCTCTCAGCCCTGTTATTCACATTGAACCCCTGGCATCCCTACTTAGGTCTGATAAGAATGTTAAGGGCTTCTGCATTGGAGGGCAAGAACAAAAATCTGCTTTATTTGAAGATGAAATCCTACTATTCATTTTTCTCCCTCACTTCCCTCTCCAATATTTTATGATATTCTTCATAAATTTGTCTCGGTCTCGGTTCTTAGAGTTAAAAATTCTAAATCTTTAGCTCTCAACTTAAATATACTGGCCCTAATGCTCAAACTTCTAAAGCTTAATTTAGTTTTCCATTGGGTTACCATATTTGGGAATAAGTCTTGTTAGCTCCTTTAAGACCCTATATTTGACCCAGAACACCATTCGGGAGATGCAGTTTAGGGGGAGCTGAGAGGAAAGATCTAGGAGTTAGGCGACGTGCCAAGAGCCTACCCTGTCTGTCTCCCTGTGAAGAGAATCGGTATCTAGACCATCTCCATTGTTTTTCAGCTGGAGTAGTAAGGCATATATTTAATTCAGTACGCGTTTTAGAGATTTCAGACAGAATATCAAGTTGGCCTTCTGACTCTATAATAAGGAAAAATAATATGCTTCCTTATCATCTAATTCCCAAACCGAAACGCCTTAGCTTTAGAGTTCAATTGAATGAGCTTCCCCCTTACTACTGCCTTATCCCAGTTAGTAGAGTAGGAAGTGTCCTCAGGACGATTAAGCAAAAACAAATCCTTGATAGCATGGTAGGCCTCTGTGTATATTGATTTATTGTTAAGGAGGGACTCATTTAAGCACCACTGTCTTGTAGAGGTATCATTCATGAAATCTGCGAATGAGATCAAGCATGGGGAATGGTCAGACCATGCTCATGCGAGAATCTTTGCTTGGCTTACTTTAGAAATTAATCTGGTATAAGTAAAGGCCTGTTAAATTCTCGTGGCTATAGGTAGGTAATCAGCAGCATAAGTGGATCCAGGAATCTTCCATCGGTATTCTAGCCTTCACTAGGCAGGGAGGGAGATGCACAGCCAGATCAAGACCAACAAAGATATCTACCAAAGAATAAAGTCACGTAAGCATCAGATGAAATTTGTAAAAAAGCGTATCTTTTAGAGATGAGCGAACGAACTCGTCCGAGCTTGATGCTCGGGCGAATATTAGGGTGTTCGGGATGCTCGTTACTCGTAACGAGTACCACGCGATGTTCGGGTTACTTTCACTTTCATCTCTGAGACGTTAGCGCGCTTTTCTGGCCAATTGAAAGACAGAGAAGGCATTACAACTTCCCCCTGTGATGTTCCAGCCCTATACCACCCCCCTGCTGTGAGTGGCTGGGGAGATCAGGTGTCACCCGAGTATAAAAGTCGGCCCCTCCCGCGGCTCGCCACAGATGCGTTGTGAGTCACTTGTGACAGAGATCAGGGACAGTGCTATAGTGTTGGAGCTGCTATAGGGAGAGCGTTAGGAGTTAGTGTAGGCTTCAAGAACCCCAACGGTCCTTCTTAGGGCCACATCTAGCAGTGTGCAGTACTGTGGAGGCTGCCTTTTGCAGTGGTGCACATTTTTTTTTTTCCAAATCGGCCGTGCAGAGTATTGCGCCCTGCAGTAATACTACAGGGACAGAAGTGGTGGTTAGGCAGGGAGAGTGTTAGGAGTTAGTGTAGGCTTCAAGAACCCCAACGGTCCTTCTTAGGGCCACATCTAACCGTGTGCAGTACTGTGGAGGCTGCTGTTAGCAGTGTTGCACTTTTTTTTTTTTTCCAAATCGGCCGTGCAGAGCATTGCGCCCTGCAGTAATACTCCAGGGACAGAATTGTGTAGGCAGGGCCAGAAGACATATTTTATTGATTGAATATAGGCAGTGGGCCTTTCCTTTAAAAAAAAGGGCAAAAATTCTATTTGGCCTGCCTTTGACAGTCCTCAGCGTTCTGGGTACGTGTGTGCTGGGTGAAGAACGTAAAAAAAATCATACGCAGCCAGCTAAGTTTAACAGCAGGCTTGCGCCAATTTATTTCCTGGCTGGGAAATCACCACTCTGCTGTAGTTAATAACTGTGCAACACTGCAGTTCTGTGACACACTGCAGGGCCACAACACATTTATTATTGATTGAATATACGCAGTGGGCCTTTCCTTTAAAAAAAAAAGGGCAACTACTATTCTATTTGGCCTGCCTCTGACAGTCCTCAGCGTTCTGGGTACGTGTGTGCTGGGTGGAGAACGTAAAAAAAATCATACGCAGCCAGCTAAGTTTAACAGCAGGCTTGCGCCAATTTATTTCCTGGCTGGGAAATCACCGCTCTGCTGTAGTTAATAACTGTGCAACACTGCAGTTCTGTGACACACTGCAGAGCCACAACACATTTATTATTGATTGAATATACGCAGTGGGCCTTTCCTTTAAAAAAAAAAGGGCAAAAATTCTATTTGGCCTGCAGGCTTGCGCCAATATATTTCCTGGCTGGGAGGAAATCAAATCACTGGTAATACAGCATGCTGAGGGGTAGGGGTAGGCCTAGAGGACGTGGACGCGGCCGAGGACGCGTAGGCCCAAGTGAGGGTGTGGGCACAGGCCGAACTCCTGATCCAGGTGTATCGCAGCCGACTGCTGCGCGATTAGGAGAGAGGCATGTTTCTGGCGTCCCCACATTCATCGCACAATTAATGGGTCCACGCGGGAGACCTTTATTAGAAAATGAGCAGTGTGAGCAGGTCCTGTCGTGGATGGCAGAAAGTGCTTCGAGCAACCTATCGTCCACCCAGAGTTCTGCGCCGTCCACTGCTGCAAATCCGAATCCTCTGGCTGCTGCTCCTCCTTCCTCCCAGCCTCCTCACTCCACTACAATGACACATGCTCAGGAGCGGGAAGACTCCCAGGAACTGTTCTCGGGCCCCTGCTTAGATTGGGCAGCAGTGGTTCCTCTCCCACCAGAGGAGTTTATCGTCACTGATGCCCAACCATTGGAAAGTTCCCGGGATCCGGGGGATGAGGCTGGGGACTTCCGGCAACTGTCTCAGGACCCTTCAGTGGGTGAGGAGGACGATGACGATGAGACACAGTTGTCTATCGGTCAGGTAGTAGTAAGGGCAGTAAGTCCGAGGGAGGAGCGCACAGAGGATTCGGAGGAAGAGCAGCAGGACGATGAGGTGACTGACCCCACCTGGTTTGCAACGCCTACTCAGGACAGGTCTTCAGAGGGGGAGGCAAGGGCAGCAGCAGGGCAGGTTGCAAGAGGCAGTGCGGTGGCCAGGGGTAGAGGCAGGGCCAGACCGAATAATCCACCAACTGTTTCCCAAAGCGCACCCTCGCGCCATGCCACCCTGCAGAGGCCAAGGTGCTCTAAGGTCTGGCAGTTTTTCACAGAGACGCCTGACGACCGACGAACAGTGGTGTGCAGCCTTTGTCGCTCCAAGATCAGCCAGGGAGACACCACCACCAGCCTCACCACCACCAGCATGCGCAGACATATGATGGCCAAGCACCCCACAAGGTGGGACGAAGGCCGTTCACCGCCTCCGGTTTGCACCGCTGCCTCTCTCCCTGTGCCCCAACCTGCCACTGAGATCCAACCCCCCTCTCAGGACACAGGCACTACCGTCTCCCGGCCTGCACCCACACCCTCACCTCCGCTGTCCTCGGCCCCATCCACCAATGTCTCGCACCGCACCGTCCAGCCGTCGCTAGCGCAAGTGTTTGAGCGCAAGCGCAAGTACGCCGCCACGCACCCACACGCTCAAGCGTTAACCGTCCACATAGCCAAATTTATCAGCCTTGAGATGCTGCCGTATAGGGTTGTGGAAACGGAGTCCTTCAAAAGTACGATGGCGGCGGCAGCCCCGCGCTACTCAGTTCCCAGTCGCCACTACTTTTCCCGATGTGCCATCCCAGCCCTGCACGACCACGTCTCCCGCAACATTGTACGCGCCCTCACCAACGCGGTTACTGCCAAGGTCCACTTAACAACGGACACGTGGACAAGCACAGGCGGGCAGGGCCACTACATCTCCCTGACGGCACATTGGGTGAATTTAGTGGAGGCTGAGACAGAGTCAGAGCCTGGGACCGCTCACGTCCTACCCACCCCCAGAATTGCGGGCCCCAGCTCGGTGGTGGTATCTTCGGCGGTGTATGCTTCCTCCACTAAAGCACCCTCCTCCTCCGCAACCTCTGTCTCGCAATCTAGATGTGTCAGCAGCAGCAGGACGTCGCCAGCAGTCGGTGTCGCGCGGCGTGGCAGCACAGCGGTGGGCAAGCGTTAGCAGGCCGTGCTGAAACTACTCAGCTTAGGAGATAAGAGGCACACGGCCCACGAACTGCTGCGGGGTCTAACCGAGCAGACCGACCGTTGGCTTGCGCCGCTGAGCCTCCAACCGGGCATGGTCGTGTGTGACAACGGGCGTAACCTGGTGGCGGCTCTGCAGCTCGGCAGCCTCACGCACGTGCCATGCCTGGCCCACGTCTTTAATTTGGTGGTTCAGCGCTTTCTGAAAAGCTACCCACGCTTGTCAGACCTGCTCGTAAAGGTGCGCCGGCTCTGCGCACATTTCCGCAAGTCCCACACGGACGCTGCCACCCTGCGCACCCTGCAACATCGGTTTAATCTGCCAGTGCACCGACTGCTGTGCGACGTGCCCACACGGTGGAACTCTACGCTCCACATGTTGGCCAGGCTCTATGAGCAGCGTAGAGCTATAGTGGAATACCAACTCCAACATGGGCGGCGCAGTGGGAGTCAGCCTCCTCAATTATTTTCAGAAGAGTGGGCCTGGTTGGCAGACATCTGCCAGGTCCTTCGAAAGTTTGAGGAGTCTACCCAGGTGGTGAGCGGCGATGCTGCAATCATTAGCGTCACCATTCCTCTGCTATGCCTCTTGAGAAGTTCCCTGCAAAGCATAAAGGCAGATGCTTTGCGCTCGGAAATGGAGGTGGGGGAAGACAGTATGTCGCTGGATAGTCAGAGCACCCTCCTGTCTATATCTCAGCGCGTTGAGGAGGAGGAGGAGGAGCATGAGGAGGATGAGGAGGAGGGGAAAGAGACAGCTTGGCCCACTGCTGACGGTACCCATGCTGCTTGCCTGTCATCCTTTCAGCGTATATGGCCTGAGGAGGAGGAGGAGGAGGAGGAGGAGGATCCTGAAAGTGATCTTCCTAGTGAAGACGTAGTGTTGCGTACAGGTACCCTGGCACACATGGCTGACTTCATGTTAGGATGCCTTTCTCGTGACCCTCACGTTGCACGCATTCTGGCCACTACGGATTACTGGGTGTACACACTGCTCGACCCACAGTATAAGGAGAACCTTTCCACTCTCATTCCCAAAGAGGAAAGGGGTTCGAGAGTGTTGCTATACCACAGGACCCTGGCGGACAAGCTGATGGTAAAATTCCCATCTGACAGCGCTAGTGGCAGAAGGCGCAGTTCCGAGGGCCAGGTAGCAGGGGAGGTGCGGAGATCGAGCAGCATGTACAGCACAGGCAGTGCAACACTCTTTAAGGCCCTGGACAGCTTTATGGCTCCCCACCAAGACTGTGTCACCGCTCCCCAGTCAAGGCTGAGTCGGCGGGAGCACTGTAAAAGGATGGTGAGGGAGTACGTAGCCGATCGCACGACCGTCCTCCGTGACGCCTCTGCCACCTACAACTACTGGGTGTCGAAGCTGGACACGTGGCCTGAACATGCGCTGTATGCCCTGGAGGTGCTTGCTTGTCCTGCGGCTAGCGTCTTGTCAGAGAGGTTGTTTAGTGCGGCTGGGGGAATCATCACAGATAAGTGTACCCGCCTGTCAACCGACAGTGCCGACAGGCTAACACTCATCAAGATGAACAAAGCCTGGATTTCCCCAGACTTCTCTTCTCCACCAGCGGACAGCAGCGATACCTAAGCAATAGGTAGGCTGCACCCGCGGATGGAAGCATCGTTCTGTATCCCCATCAAAAACGGGGAACTTTTCGCTTCATCAATCTGTGTATAATATTCCTCCTCCTGCTCTTCCTCCTGAAACCTCACGTAATCACGCCGAACGGGCAATTTTTCTTAGGGCCACAAGGCTCACTCAAATAATTTTTCAGAACAATTTTTATAAGTTTCAATGCGCTTAAAAGCATTGGAACTTTAACTTGAACCAATTTTTCGTTACACTGGGCTGCCTCCAGGCCTAGTTACCACTTAAGCCACATTAACCAAAGCGATTAATGGGTTTCACCTGCCATCTTGGTTGGGCCAATTTTTTCTGAGATACATTAGTACTGTTGGTACACCAATTTTTTGGGGCCCTCACCTACAGTGTAATCATAGTAATTTCTATGTTCTTCGCCTGCACTCATGGTACAGAAAGGTGTGTGGGGTTGGCCTACACTTTAGCTACATAAATGTAACTGGGGCCTTGTCTATACAGCAGCTACTGAAATGTGAAAGAGACTGCCGCTGAAATGTTAATAATTCTGGGCTCTGTCTATACTGCTGCTAATGATATGTCACTGGGGTGTGGAAACAGAGGCTTCACAAAGACGTGATGGCGGCGAGGCCATTTCCCACCAACGCTGTTACTGTTAAGGTGCATATAACCACGGACACGTGTAGAGGACACATAGTGCCTCCAAAACATCCCCCTCCTCCTCCAACAATGAAAACATTCTTGGCAAATACCTTTGCATTGGTCCGTCTGGTGGCAGTCCAAGATTTTCACCTTTAACGACACAGCAAGAGAGCACCACCACCATCTCCCCGCCACGGCCCACTTAATCCTAGCCACATTCCGAAAACCAACTACATAAAACCGCGCTACCAGGTCTGCAGTCACTACCACATTACCACCAACGAGGTTACTGTTAAGGTACATATTACCAGTCTGACTGGGGCATGCAGTGTGGGCCGAAGCCCACCTGTATTGTATCTGACGTTAGCTCTGCTGAGTAGGGCACTGCAATGGGATATATTTATGTACCGCCGGTGGGTTCCAGGGAGCCACCCATGCTGTGGGTCCACACGGACTTGTAACTGCATCTGTCCACTTGTAAAGAACCCCAGTCTGACTGGGGCATGCAGTGTGGGCCGAAGCCCACCTGCATTAACCACGACATTACCTCAGCTGTGATGGGCAATGCAATGGGATATTTTTATGTACCACCGGTGGGTTCCAGGGAGCCACCCATGCTGTAGGTGCACACGGAGTTTAACCTACATCTGTCCACTTGTAAAGAACCCCAGTCAGACTGGGGCATGCAGTGTGGGCCGAAGCCCACCTGTATTAAGCACGACATTACCTCAGCTGTGATGGGCAATGCAATGGGATATTTTTATGTACCGCCGGTGGCTTCCTGGCACCCACCCATGCTGTGGGTCCACAGGGAGTTGTTACCACATCTGTCCACTTGTAAAGAACCCCAGTCTGACTGGGGCATGCAGTGTGGGCCGAAGCCCACCTGCATTAACCATGACATTACCTCAGCTGTGATGGGCAATGCAATGGGATATTTTTATGTACCACCGGTGGGTTCCAGGGAGCCACCCATGCTGTAGGTGCACACGGAGTTTAACCTACATCTGTCCACTTGTAAAGAACCCCAGTCAGACTGGGGCATGCAGTGTGGGCCGAAGCCCACCTGTATTAAGCACGACATTACCTCAGCTGTGATGGGCACTGCAATGGGATACATTTATGTACAGCGGGTGGGTTCCAGGGAGCCACCCATGCTGTGGGTGCACACGGAATTCCCATTGCGGAGTTGTACCTGCCTGTGACTATTTATTAAAAAACGCGGTCTGACTGGGGCATGCAGACACCTTGACAGAATGAATAGTGTGTGGCACATAGGTTCCCCATTGCTATGCCCACGTGTGCAGCTCCAGATGGAGGTGGCACAGGATTGGATTTCTCATTGCTTCTGTACAGCATTGTGGACTATCGCCCCGCCCCTTTTATGGGGGGGGTCGCTGCCTAGCCATGCCAACCCTCTGCAGTGTGTGCCTGCTTTTCCTCTGGCAGACGCACTTATAAATAGACATGAGGGTGGCGTGGCATGAGGGCAGCTGAAGGCTGGGCAGGGACAATTTGGTGTACGCTGTGGACACTGTCGTGCGGGGGGGGGGGGTTGGGCAGCATGTAACCCAGGAGAAGTGGCAGCGGAGTGTCATGCAGGCAGTGATTGTGCTTTGTTGGAGGTAGTGTGGTGCTTAGCTAAGGTATGCCATGCTAATGAGGGCTTTTCAGAAGTAAAAGTTGTTGGGAGGGGGGGGGGGCCACTCTTGCCGGTATTGTGGCTTAATAGTGGGACCTGTGAACTTGAGATGCAGCCCAATATGTAGCCCCTCGCCTGCCCTATCCGTTGCTGTGTCGTTCCCATCACTTTCTTGAATTGCCCAGATTTTCACACATGAAAACCTTAGCGAGCATCGGCGCCCATTGACTTCAATGGGGTTCGTTACTCGAAACGAACCCTCGAGCATCGCGAAAAGTTCGTCTCGAGTAACGAGCACCCGAGCATTTTGGTGCTCGCTCATCTCTAGTATCTTTATTCCTCCATGATAAAACAGCTGGCGACGTTTCGACCTGAACAGGTCTTTATCAAGTTCAGCTAGCATAGACAAGTAACACATATATATATATATATATATATACATACATAAAGAGTACAAACAAGTTTAAGCTGGGTCCAAGTAGGTTGTGGCAAACACAAGATCACCTGTAGGATTAACCACATAATAGCTGAACCAAACTCATCCATATTAAAACAATGGACATGGTCTCTGCCGCTGCCGGTAATGAGTTAAACATGTCATCATGTGTCAAAATTAGTGGAATCAAGACATGTCATCAGGCAAAGTGCAGTGTTGTCATGCACAAAAAGTTCTAAAGTATCGTGGGATTATATCCTATCTTTGTTGATAAATTCTTGTGTACACACTATGTGCCACCAAGTAGTGTGTATGATTTCTAACTGTGGTTATAAAATCATACACACTTCTTGGTGGCACATAGTGTGTACACCATGTGTACACACTATGTGCCACCTGTCTTAAACCCACAACATCAAAGGCATGTAGATGTCTAGTAAAACAGAGGCCGGATGCAGTAGGAGGAATGGTGGTCAATATTACCAGTGGGGCCACTAAGGGGGGGGGGGGGGTCACTATTACTACTGGGGTCACTATGAGGGATCACCATCTCTATTGAGACCACAGTGGGGGACCCTATCACTACTGGGGCCATTATGGTTGTCACTCTTATTATTGGAGCCACTCTTAAAACTGGGATCACCATTCTGACTGGGCTCACTATGAGCGTCACTGTTACCACTGTGGCCACTATGGGGGTCACTATCACTACTGGGTCCAGTAAGGGGATCATTGTTATTACTGGGGCCACTATGGGGGGTCACTATTATCAGTGGGGTTACTATTATTACTGGGATTACTATGGGGGTCACTGTTACCACTGGGGCCACAATGCGGGTAATTGTTATTACTGGAGCCACTATGGGGTCACTCTTATTAGTGGAGTTACTTACTACTGGGGCCATTATTATGCCTGGGGTCACTATGGGGGATTACTGTTACTTCTGTGGCCATTATGGGGTTACTATTACTACTGGGGCCACTATTATGCCTGGGGACACTATGGGGGGTCACTGTTACTACTGTGGCTAGTATGGGGTTACTATTACCACTGGTGCCACTATGGGAACCCTATTACTACTGACGTCATTATTACTACTGCGGCCACTATGGGGGTCACTATTATTATACTGTCTAACAATTACAGTCGGCCCTTTGAAGGCACCCATAAGGCTGATGTGGCCCTCGGTGAAAATGAGATTGATGCTTCTGCATTAGAGTGACTGAAGATAAAAGTACCAACCACTAGTCCATTAGGAGCTCCTATATCACCCATCCCGCAGAGAGCAAGTATGTCCTCAACACAATCCAAATATAAAGATATATGAACAGCTTAATAAAATAATGAGATTGATGTAGACATCATGAGATGAAGCAGCATTGCATAGAAAGCATTAAACAATGTCCGCCATGAGGGCAGAGGACCTAAAAAGTATGAGTCCAGAAACTGGTAACAGGGAGATCGCCCTGGGAGGGGAAGCGGGGGGGGGGGGGGGGGAGGGGGGTCACATGCATTTACTTCTGAATAATGACACCACTACATAAAAAATGCTGTTGATTACTTCATACTAAGACCATAGTCAAAGCAGCCATGTACAGTTAGGTGTCATACTGACACTTATGGTCCTGAAGCCCTTAACACTACAGGAGGGGTAATATGGAAGGACCTGTTTAGCAGTGTATGAAGGGAGAGGGAGGGCAGGGGTTTGTATGAAGGGGGATTGTGGGTCAATCCTGCTCCATACTGTGCGGGTGCTGGCTGTTTCTTACAGCTGACACGCGCCCACAACAGCTCCAATAAGCAGCGCCGCTGATCGGGGCTGTTAACCCTTTAGATGCCGCAGTCAATTCTGACAGCAGCATTTAACTGCCCCGATCAATGTTTTTAATGCCCCTGTGATTAAATAGTACCACTAAAAAATACAACTCGTTCCACAAAAAAATAGCCTGCAATCATCTACGCCGATTGATAAATAAAAGACTTGTGATTTTTTAAAAGGGTGGAGGAAAAACCAAAAATGGGGGGGGGGGGGGGAAGGGCCACGTCCTTAAGGGGTCAAGACACCCATCAGTTCAAAAACCCAAAGGAATCATTTCTCCAGGGCAGATAAGGCATAAATGATGTAAAAGTATTTACTTTATATTTACTGGTTTATTCTCTAACATTTCCTCTTTCTCTATTGCACTTATTGTAGCCCTAGAACAACTGTGCACCATGTTCTGGATACAATGTACGGAAGTAAGAATGGTCAAGTTTTTCAACACTAACCATTCATAAGAGCTTACAGAGATGAAGCCCCAAGTGCTAGGAGGAAGAGGAAAAAATGCTAAGGCTTCGAAGAACAGGAGATGGTGACTGACAACATCATTCAGTGTGAACCAATGGAGTTTTACAAAGGAGAAATGCCAGGAAAGTTTGGCAAGAATTAGGTCCTACATCAACACCTCCCCAGTGCCCTGCGCAGGGCTATTATTGTCAAGAGAAGGCACGAATCTCCCTAGGCACTTGTGCTACTTCTTCTCATTTTCCTTAACTGATTCACAATGAAGGTTAGATAAAGGTCAAAGCTACAAAGGAAACTCTGGAAACTAGCAAATCCAATGACTTCGGAGTATTCTTGAACATAGAAAGGGCTTAAAGGGGTTGACCTGCAATTACATTTTAAATAGGATCGGGTTATAACCCAATGATCTGACCAAATATATCAACTATCAATTAAATAGCTCAAGTCAATTAATAATATAGTACATATGTTCAACAACCAGTATTATATCTTGCATGGTTCAATGGTGTATTTCAGCTTGTTAATGGAATAAATGACAGCGGGTAATGTGCACAGGTGATTAATCAGAAAGAACGTCTTTCAGAATGCAGGCCTGGGTCTTGCTCCCGTCACTCCCAGAACACAGTTGATGTTTAAAGGGAGAGCCACAGCCAGCTGACGTGGGCTGCCATACTTAGTATTTGTTATGTCCAACCAGGACGCACTGGATCTGTCACCTGCAGGTCTCCCACAAATGTGAATGAAGAAATAACAAAATAGGGATAGAACCAAAATGTGGGAAATGCTGTCCTTATATAACCTAACACAGGGAATGGCCTTGCCTGAATGCAGGGCAATCGCCCCAATAAGGACGGCTCTGACCGCGTGCCTCGGCCCCTAGTTGGGAAAGAGAAATAACACAAGAAAAACAAAACTAGAAATGAAAACAAGGACAGAACTTAGCTTGAAATGCAGCAGGTAACTGAACGCTCCAGGACCAAGGCTCTGAATGCTAGCTCAGTCAGACAGAGACTGAAACAATCAACCACATTTCAGCTTAGTATCAGGCCAGGTAAAATAGCCCTAGTAATCACCCACAGGTGTGATTAAGCATGTCATACCTAATAGCACACCGACTGAGCCAGAAGACGTAGAAACCTCTTCAAAACCAGCACCAGACTTCTCAGCAAGGCAGCAATTCCAGAACTGCCGCAACAGTATTGCATGACAGCCATGAGCTGTCCTGTCTAATATAGGGGGAGCCCACAAACAGGAGTTGTGTTCTTGGCACAACTGCTTTACAACCATTGCACCCCCCATGTGGTCCAGGAAATAAATCATGTTTGGAAACCTTATGCCAATGGGCTAGATCATATATGTTAATGTGTTTTGCAACTGTATGTAGCAAGGCTTAGGTATGAGCATGGGTACAGGTACAGGTGGGAATGAGGGAAGGGGCCTGAGCTGAACTTTTGCACCCGGGTCCCTGAGCCTTTAGTTATGCCCCAGATTACATTAAGAGTATAATAATAGGAACCAACAAACACAATTAGCATCTCTACTTGAGAATAGTAACTATTACTTGGCAGAAAATTGTTACTGTAAAAATTGTTAACTATGAGACTATTTCAGCCTAGAACCTTGTCAGTGCATGATCTTCCAACAGTCGTTACATGCATAAATGTATCAAACAAATGGCTGACCATGTAATACACATTAGTTGGTATAACAATTTTTTCTCTCAAATTCTACTGCAACCTCCTCTGTGCTCCTTCCATCCAACACCCTTGAGCTTCCTCCAATCCAACCTCAACTCTGCTGCCTAGCCACTCCATCTCTTCCCCCATTACCCTCCTGCCTCTTCCCTCTGCCATTCCCTTCACCGGCTGCCCACTGTCCAAAAAATCCAGCTCAAAATATTATTAGCAACATACAAGGCTGAGCACAACCTGTTCCCTCCATACATCTCTTACCTAATATCCTGATACCTCCTCACGTGTAATCTCCCGTCATCTTAAGACTTCCTTCTATGTTCCTCTGGTTTGTTCCTCACACAACCATCTCCAAGTCTTCTTCAGTGCTTCCCCCATACTCTTGAACTCACTACCCCAAATGATAAGAAAAACCCAACTTACAAAAGCAACCTGAAAATGCATGTATTCAGAAAAGTCTACAATAACCCTGCTGCCACCAAACCATCATACGAGCAGCTTTTACCATTATCGACTGTCTCCTTCCCTCAAAGATTGTAAGCTCTTGCAGTCATGGTCCTCTCTCTTGCTGTATCAGTCTGTAACTCATTTGCTTTATGTTTATTGTACTTGTTTGCACATTATGTAATGTACTTAAAGCCACGCTTTCATCTGTACCCTGGAATTAATGGCGCTTTAACATGAATAATAATACAAATGTTATGACCCTTGTACTAACAATATAATGTGGTTTCTTTTACTGTAACATCTGGTAGCTGTTAGTTATCAAGGCCAGCCTCCTCTTCCCACTCTAATTAAATAATTATGTATAACTTGTGACCCCCTGAATTTGGCATTTCTCTCCTTTATTTGCTTGAAGACTTGCCTGAATCAACATGAAGTTTTAGGGTCTTGGAAATTCTGCTTTCACTCCCACTCAATTTTTTGGCTAGTTAGGCCGTCTTCACACATGGCGGAAATGCTGCGAAATTGATGTTGCAGGAATTGCTGCGGAAATTGTGCAGTATTAACAGCACAAGACATGTAGAGGAGAATTCAAACGTTTCCTTCACAGGGTGTATCTTAAAACAGTATATTTCTAAACTATGAATATATCAACTGGTTTCTAGTTGTACAAACCTGAGGGCATAACTAACAGATGTTCACACAGATATACACGGGGACCAACATCACATTATAATACAATGCATAGAGTCATATGGCGTAGTTGTGATACAAATTTGCTGAAATGTTTGCAGATACAATGGAAGTCTTCAAACAGAGGCTAGACAGATATTGACAGTTATTGGTGTATGTTATATATATATATATGTTTCTATGACATTACACTGCATGCTTGATAAAGACCAACAGCTGAGTTTCTGAGTGCTGATCTACACTGCCCATTTGCTGATGCCTGGAGGGTCTTAAAGTCCGGACCTAATACTGGAACGTGCACCAAGTGTGGCTTCCTTCCTTGAAGTGAACTGTGGTTGTGCTGCTGTCTAACACTACTATTCTATTGGCTGGAGAGATATCTG
The DNA here is from genome assembly GCF_035609145.1 of Eleutherodactylus coqui. Taxonomy (NCBI): domain Eukaryota; kingdom Metazoa; phylum Chordata; class Amphibia; order Anura; family Eleutherodactylidae; genus Eleutherodactylus; species Eleutherodactylus coqui. Next base: position 448,598,554 of record NC_089837.1, read on the forward strand.
TCTGGGAGGATTTAGTGATCCTGCAGGGAGCCTGGAGATCCCTTCCAACTCTACCATTCTATGATTGGATACATCTGCCCTTTCATGATTGGAACTTTTCTGCATGGAAATTAGACACATGATGCCAGAATGCAGCCTAAAATCAAGATAACAAGTTTTCTGTGGGTCAATTTCAGTGTGAATCCACATTAGAATTAGAAAATAAAGCGATCTGATTGATTTCCAAGGTACGGTGAACAGCCACCTTGAAGGGTTTTCTTGTGCCGTAGTGTTGACAGTATATCAAGAATGGTGTGGTCAAGGAAAAATATCCAGTGAAAGGTGATCATGGACATATACAGCTCATTGACGAAAGTGATCAGTGGAGGATGTCAAGAATCGTTCTGACAAACAGGCATGGCTGAGTCAAGCTAATCGCATCCGAATACAAAGCTGTATCTTCAACTAATGTGTCAAAATGCACAATTTATTGCAATGTGTGATTAAAATGCCCATTGTAGTCAGGTATAATTGGAGTTGCAACAGCTGCAAAGCCACAGGTTGGGGATACTACTTAACCCATTTACGACCAGCCACTGTATATATACGGTGGCTGGTTCTGGGCTTAGAGGACCACCGATCGTAAAAATACGGCGGTGCTCTAAGTCTCCTGCCTCTGCAATCAGTCAGAGACAGGAACGGGTTATCAGCTTCCCCGATATACAGTGCTCAATGAGCACTGTCTGGGCAAAGTGAAAGTAACATGACTTTCACTACGGGAGCCTCGGGGGGTCATGTGACCTCCTGGGATTCCCTGCTACTGCAGAGCTAGAGGGTCAGACTTAGACCCTGGCAGCTCTGCAGGGTCTAAGCAGAGGTTGCTTTGCCCTATAACTAGGGCTCCTATGGACACCCCAGCTACAGTGGGAAAATGTCAAATAAAGTAAAAAAATAAAAAAAAGTGAGTGTCCCCCAGAGGTCTTATATGACGTCATAGGGGACACAGATAGTAAAAAACACAATTACATAAATAAGTAAAACAAAACAACAGAATAAAACAACAATACATACAAAAGAAAGAGAATAACACAAAGCAGACGCCAACAAAAACCGTCGCCGTATGCGCCCTGTAAACCAAAACCATACATACTATATATCAAAACGTCCGAAATAAATAGAGGAACCCATTTCCATACTTTATTTTAGTGTATAAAATATAAAAATAATTTTTTAAAAAACTATAAATGTTAAAAAAATCATTTTTTTTAGCATTTTACCCCCAATAAAACTAAAAAACAGAAAAAAATTCTGTGAAAAAGATATTTAAAAAATAGTCCTATATGTCACGGAAAAAAAAACGCAGCAAAAATAATTTTGGTAGCTAAAGAAAAAAAAATAGAGCAGTAAAACCGCCACATGGGTAAAATCCCTAAAAAGTGTCTGGTCCTTAAAGGGGTTGTCTCGCGGCAGCAAGTGGGGTTATACACTTCTGTATGGCCATATTAATGCACTTTGTAATGTACAATGTGCATTAAATATGAGCCATACAGAAGTTATTCACTTACCTGCTCCGTTGCTAGCGTCCCCGTTGCCATGGTTCCGTCTAACTTCGGTGTCTTCTTGCTTTTTTAGACGCGCTTGCGCAGATGCATCTTCTCCCTTCAGCTGGTCTTAGAAGCATCGGCGTTTTGGCTCCGCCCCCTTGTACGCATCATCGCGTAGCTCCGCCCCATGACGTGTGCCGGTTCCAGCCTCCTGATTGGCTGGAATCGGCACATGACGGGGGCGGAGCTACGCGATGACGCGAAAAGGGGGCGGAGCCAAAACGCCGATGCTTCCAAGACCAGCCGAAGGGAGAAGATCCATCTGCGCAAGCGCGTCTAAAAAAGCAAGAAGACACCGAAGTTAGACGGAACCATGGCAACGGGGACGCTAGCAACGGAGCAGGTAAGTGAATAACTTCTGTATGGCTCATATTTAATGCACGATGTATATTACAAAGTGCATTAATATGGCCATACAGAAGTGTATAGACCCACTTGCTTTCGCGAGACAACCCCTTTAAGGTACAAAACAACCTGGTCCTTAAGGGGTTAAAGATATTAAGTCTTCTCAATAGTTTCATATAAGATTATATTGTTGAGTAGCTGGAGGGCCCAGGAAGTCCAAGCAACACATCTGCAGGTGACTCAGGCAGACATATAACTAAACATTAATGACTGTTTCTTAATTGGAGTTATTTCTTCGTTGATAAGAAAACGGAATTTCCCACATCTGTTCTTCCAGACACTGCTATGTGTAAACTTTGGGAAATTATAATTAGATTAATATGTCTAGAGCCTCAGTGTAGAAGGAGCACAAGACCTATTATTTAATGTTCTTCTCTTTGCAGATAAAAAGGAAAAAAATAACTGATAAGTCGTACTAAGACTTTATGTCCAGTGTCTAAAACAAAAACAAGGATAAAATAGGTCAGCACTACCCAATGGAAATATATCTCAATAAAAATATATAGGTGCACGTTAAACCATGGCTGCAACATACAGTAGAAGAAGAAACTAAAAATGGCAACAACACGCAAAATACATTTACTATCAGAGGTATACCTATAATCAATACTCTAACCACATTAAATAAAGCAAGGTTCTTGGTATATAATTTGATCAAATTACATTGGCCCATCTGGTCCAGGTGACCAAGCTAAAATGGGTCCTAACGCTAATACCAGGTGATAAATCTCAACCTACAAAAGTTGGGTTCCTACCTCTCAGAATGTTCCTCTCTTGGGACTAAGCCTACAAATAAAGCCAGCTAAGGTAGGATACCATTTCTATGCTCCAATAGGAGGGAGAGAAGGCAAATGGGCGGCAGGTGTGCACAACCAAGTGAAAGCAGCCAAAACTTCACAATATTTGTACAAAAAAAAGGATAAAATAGGTCATCACTACCGAATGGAAATATATCTCAATAGAAATATATAGGTGCACGTTAACCAATGTAATTTGATCAAATTATATACGAAGAACCTTGCGCTATTTAATGTGGTTACAGTATTGATTATAGGTATGTACACCTCTGATAGTAAATTTATTTTGTGTGCTGTTGCCATTTTTGGTTTCTGCTCCTACAGTGTCTAAAACAGGGCCATAGTACTAATAGCTGGAACAATGGAAATATACGTGGAAATAATCTAAAGACCTGACATCATTCACCATACAATGATATTACAGAACTCTTCGTTGTTCCATTCCTTTTTAGACCGGATTCACACAGGCGTATGCAGATTTATGCCACATATTTGTGCATTGGACATTGGGCTTTTGTGTGTGCCGTTACGTATTTTATTTTACTCTGCCGGTTTTAATTGTTCTAGTTTATCTAGAATAAATTAGGGACCTGATTATTACATAGTCTTGATTAAAATTAAATAAAATAATCTGCTACGGCTTTGTGTCTACAGCTGCTATGTAGACTATTGTATCCCCATGGTTACAGACAGCAAACAAACCCTGTGTAGTCTGGTTCTCCAGTGCTGCCCCTTATGCTCCCTCCTTGTTGCTGACATACATTCAGTAGATTAGCAACAAATGTTTCTTTTCAAAAATGTACATTTCTCTGTTTTCACTATAATTTATTATGGCGGTCATGTAGTCAATCCATTCTTAGCTCTTTCTCCATAGTGGACCTACGTTGATGGATTAAAGGGATTTTGCTGCTTGCATTTTATGTTTTACTTCACTCACATCTTTACTTTAGCCCATTGTTTTTTTTTTTGAAGAGATCCTGCATCACAATTAAAGGGATTGTCCAAACAGGTGAAATCCCTGCCTGGGCCTGTGGTGGTGCAACTTCTGGCCAACACGGCCAATGCAGTTATATTAAAGGAGGCTGGCAAAGTTAGGAGGAACAGCCAGCCCCACGCAATGACACGATGGGCACAGAGCAAATTCATATAACTGTGTCGGAACCGGGCAGCACATGGACATTCTAATATTTTAAGTCCACGGACAACTACTTTAATATCCAGTGCACCATAACAGGACAATCCGAAAATGCCATTGGGTATGCATAGCTAGAGCTGGCAATCCTTCAATCTGCACTTGAATTTCTTATCTGACACTGTGCTAGGCTTCCTCTATTATATAACTGCTTGAGCCAAACCAAAGACAGAGACAAAAGTCCTTATACTATAATGTTAAGTGTTGCAAAAACCATTCTTCTTTGCGAGAATATTGTAAGTCCTTATGGAGAACTTAATTGTATAGTCAGGAAGGAGTCATGTAAATGAAAGCTTGCTTCATCCTTGAAGACTCCTATGAGTAATGTCAATACATGTCCATATTCAGGCATCAAAGGAAATAAAATAAACAATTAATATGTTGTTACGGACCGATTATAGTCTGGTAACCTGCAGGGTTACAATAACACACGTTGATACATGTGTAAATGATTAGAAACCCACGTATACATCTAAAGGTAGTTCATGATCTGGATGCAGCAGCAGAACACATCAATGGGGCGCTAAGATATTTGGAAGCAGGAAGGAAAAGTCACGTTGTCCACGGAATGGTTTTTGTCCTCTGTCAGTTTTAAGGCTTCATAGTAGTAAGTGAAAGTGCCACTCCTTAAGCAAAATAAATGATTTTGCTGAGTGTTTTGACTAACCTAAGAGACTGAATCTAGAAAAGGCGAGAACATACAATTGTACCATTGTCAGATCTCAAACAATAAAAACAGTAAACTTGTCCCCTAATTCTCACCCATCCTAGAATATTCAGGTTTTAGAAGTCATTTAGAGAGTAGGACAGAGTAGACCTGAAAAAGTCATTCAGGAAAGCCCACAAAGTATCAGCCGGCTGGGTTGTAATACTAGAAATCTAGAAATTTTAGGTCACTGTTACGAAGAAGAGAAAATCTGTTTAACCCCTTAAGGACCGGGCTGTTTTGTACCTTAAGGACCAGACACTTTTTACGGATTTTACCCATGTGGTGGTTTAACGGCCCTATTTCTTGTCCTTCAGCTACCAAAATTATTTTTGCAGCTTTTTTTCCCCGTGACCTACAGGGCTATTTTTTAAATATCCTTTTCAGTGACTTTTTTCCGTTTTATTGGGGGTAAAAAGACAAAAAAAAAAAGATATTTTTTTAGCATTTATAGTTCTTTTTTTTTAAATTAGTAAATTTAGGCTAAAATAAAGTATGGGAATGGGTTCTTCATTTTGTTTAGGACGTTTTGGTATATAATATGCATGGTTTGGGATTACAGGGCGCATACATATAAGACCTCTGGGGGACATTCACATGTTTTTTTTATTACACACTTTTCCATTGTAGCTGAAGTATCCATAGGAGCCCCAGTTAGAGGGGAAAACATCGCCCTGTAGTGACAATAGTCACTGGTAGAGCTGATCTGGGTCTGCTAGGACGCTGTAGCTCTGATGTGCCAGGAAATCCCGGTAGTCATGTGATCGCCAGCTTGTGTAGTGGAAGAAACCCTTTCACTTCTTAGTACATAGCGCTCATTGAGCGCTGTGTAGTAGGGAAAGGAGAAGGCAGAAGCGGGTTAAAAACTGTTCCTGCCTTCTCCTTCAGGTTCTCAGCTGTAACTAACAGCTGACAACACGACCTGCTTCTGATTGATTGCAGAAGCAGGGGCTCTAATCCTACATCATATTTTTACTATTGGCTGGGATTAGAGCCTAGGATCAAACGCTGTAAATTTACTGTGCTTGGTCCTTAATGGGTTAAAGTTACAAAAACGATCCCTGTAAATAGACAGTCAGCAGATATGGATGATTTCTTAGCAGGTGAGATGCGAATTAGCCAATAGTAGAGATGAGCGAACGTACTCGTCCGAGCTTGATATTCGTGCGAATATTAGGGTGTTCGGGATGCTCGTTACTCATAACGAGTACCACGCGATGTTCTGGTTACTTTCAGTTTCCTCTCTAAGACGTTAGCACGCTTTTCTGGCCAATTGAAAGACAGGGAAGGCATTACAACTTCCCCCTGTGACGTTCAAGCCCTATACCACACCCCTGCTGTGAGTGGCTGGGAAGATCAGATGTCACCCGAGTATAAAAGTCGGCCCCTCCCGCGGCTCGCCACACATGCCTTGTGAGTTAGCTGAGGGACAGTGCTGCTGGTGCCTGAGCTGCTGTAGGGAGAGTGTTAGTAGTGAGTGTAGGCTTCAAGAACCCCAAAGGTCCTTCTTAGGGCCACATCTACCTGTGTGCAGGCTGCTGCTAGCAGTGGTTTTTTGTTTTTTTTCTCAAAATCGGCAGTGCAGAGCATTGCACCCGGCATTAGGGACAGAAGTGGTGCTTAGGCAGGGAGAGTGTTAGGAGTGAGTGTAGCCTTCAAGAACCTCAACGGTCCTTTCTAGGGCCAAATTTAACCGTGTGCAGTACTGTGCTGGCTGCTGTTAGCAGTGTTGCATTTTTTTTTTCTAAAAATCGTCTGTGCAGAGCATTGCACCCTCCATTGATACTACAGGGACAGAATTGTGTAGGCAGGGCCACAACACAGTTATTGTTCATTGAATATATGCAGTGGGGCCTTCCCTTTGCAAAAAAGCAGGGAAAAAATTATATTTGGCCTGCCTGTGTCAGTCCTAAGGTCTCCGTGTACGTGTGTGCTGCGTGGAGAACGTACAAAAATCAAACGCAACCAGCTATGGTTTACTGCAGGCTTGCGCCATTGTCTTTCCTGACTGGCAAATACCTGCTCTGCCAGAGTTAATAACTCTGCTATACTAAAGTTGTGTGACACTTTTTCAGGGAAACCACACCACAGTTATTAATTAAACGTATTGTTCATTGAATATCCGCAGTGGGGCCCTCCCTTTGCAAAAAAGCAGGGAAAAAATTATATTTGGCCTGCCTGTGTCAGTCCTAAGGTCTCCGTGTACGTGTGTGCTGCGTGGAGAACGTAAAAAAATCAGATGCAACCAGCTACGGTTGAGTGCAGCCTTGCGCCAATTTCTTTCCTGCCTGGGAAATCAAATCACTGGTAATACAGCATGCTGAGGGGTAGGGGTAGGCCTAGAGGATGTGGACGCGGCCGAGGACGCGGAGGGCCAAGTGAGGGTGTGGGCACAGGCCGAGCCAGTGCGGTGGCCAGGGGTAGAGGCAGGGCCAGACCGAATAATCCACCAACTGTTTCCCAAAGCGCCCCCTCGCGCCATGCCACCCTGCACAGGTCAAGGTGCTCTACGGTGTGGCAGTTTTTCACACAGACGCCTGACGACCGACGAACAGTGGTGTGCAACCTTTGTCGCGCCAAGATCAGCTGGGGAGGCACCACCAACAGCATGCGCAGGCATATGATGGCCAAGCACCCCACAAGGTGGGACGATGCCCGTTCACCGCCTCCGGTTTGCACCACTGCCTCTCCCCCTGTGCCCCAACCTGCCACTGAGATCCAACCCCCCTCTGAGGACACAGGCATTACCGTCTCCTGGCCTGCACCCACACCCTCACCTCCGCTGTCCTCGGCCCCATCCAGCAATGTCTCTCAGCACAGCGTCCAGACGTCGCTAGTGCCACAGTTTGAGCGCAAGCGCAAGTACGACGCCACGCACCCGCACGCTCAAGCGTTAAACGTGCACATTGCAAAATTAATCAGCCTAGAGATGCTGCCGTATAGGCTTGTGGAAACGGAGGCTTTCAAAAGCATGATGGCGGCGGCTGCCCCGCGCTACTCGGTTCCCAGTCGCCACTACTTTTCCCGATGTGCCGTCCCAGCCCTGCACGACCACGTCTCCCGCAACATTGTACGCGCCCTCACCAACGCGGTTACTGCCAAGGTCCACTTAACAACGGACACGTGGACAAGCACAGGCGGGCAGGGCCACTATATCTCCCTGACGGCACATTGGGTGATTTTAGTGGAGGCTGGGACAGAGTCAGAGCCTGGGACCGCTCACGTCCTACCCACCCCCAGAATTGCGGGCCACAGCTCGGTGGTGGTATCTGCGGCGGTGTATGCTTCCTCCACTAAAGCACCTTCCTCCTCCTCCTCCTCCAACGCAACCTCTGTCTCGCAATCAAGATGTGTCAGCAGCACGTCGCCAGCAGTCGGTGTCACGCGGCGTGGCAGCACAGCGGTGGGCAAGCGTCAGCAGGCCGTGCTGAAACTACTCAGCTTAGGAGAGAAGAGGCACACGGCCCACGAACTGCTGCAGGGTCTGACAGAGCAGACCGACTACTGGCTTGCGCCGCTGAGCCTCCAACCGGGCATGGTCGTGTGTGACAACGGCCGTAAGCTGGTGGCGGCTCTGCAGCTCGGCAGCCTCACGCACGTGCCATGCCTGGCCCATGTCTTTAATTTGGTGGTTCAGCGCTTTCTGAAAAGCTACCCCCACTTGTCATACCTGCTCGGAAAGGTGCGCCAGCTCTGCGCACATTTCCGCAAATCCCACACGGCCGCTGCCACCCTGTGGACACTGCAACATAGGTTTAATCTGCCAGTGCACCGACTGCTGTGCGACGTGCCCACACAGTGGAACTCTACGCTCCACATGTTGGCCAGACTCTATGAGCAGCGTAGAGCTATAGTGGAATACCAACTCCAACTTGCGCGGCGCAGTGGGAGTCAGCCTCCTCAATTATTTACAGAAGAGTGGCCCTGGTTGGCAGCCATCTGCCAGGTCCTTGGAAAATTTGAGGAGTCTACCCAGGTGGTGAGCGGCGATGCTGCAATCATTAGCGTCACCATTCCTCTGCTATGTATCTTGAGAAGTTCCCTGCAAAGCATAAAGGCAGACGCTTTGCGCTCGGAAACAGAGCCGGGGGAAGACAGTATGTCGCTGGATAGTCAGAGCACCCGCCTGTCTATATCTCAGCGCGTTGAGGAGGAGGAGCATGAGGAGGATGAGGAGGAGGGGGAAGAGACAGCTTGGCCCACTGGTGAGGGTACACATGCTGCTGGGCTGTCATCCTTTCAGCGTGTATGGCCTGAGGAGGAGGAAGAGGAGGAGGAGGAGGATCCTGAAAGTGATCTTCCTAGTGAAGACAGCCATGTGTTGCGTACAGGTACCCTGGCACACATGGCTGACTTCATGTTAGGATGCCTTTCTCGTGACCCTCGCATTACACGCATTCTGGCCACTACGGATTACTGGGTGTACACACTGCTCGATCCACGGTATAAAGAGAGCCTTTGCACTCTCATACCCGAAGAGGAAAGGGGTTCGAGAATGATGCTATACCACAGGGCGCTGGTGGACAAACTGATGGTAAACTTCCCATCCGACAGCGCTAGTGGCAGAAGGCGCAGTTCCGAGGGCCAGGTAGCAGGGGAGGCGCAGAGATCAGGCAGCATGTACAGCGCAGGCAGGGGAACATTCTCCAAGGCCTTTGCCAGCTTTATGGCTCCCCAGCAAGACTGTGTCACCGCTCCCCAGTCAAGGCTGAGTCGGCGGGAGCACTGTAAAAGGATGGTGAGGGAGTACGTAGCCGATCGCACGACCGTCCTCCGTGACGCCTCTGCCCCCTACAACTACTGGGTGTCGAAGCTGGACATGTGGCCTGAACTCGCGCTGTATGCCCTGGAGGTGCTTGCTTGTCCTGCGGCTAGCGTCTTGTCAGAGAGTGTGTTTAGTGTGGCTGGGGGAATCATCACGGATAAGCGTACCCACCTGTCAACCGACAGTGCCGACAGGCTTACACTCATCAAGATGAACAAAGCCTGGATTTCCCCAGACTTCTCTTCTCCACCAGCGGACAGCAGCAATACGTAAGCAATACGTAGGCTGCACCCGCGGATGGAAGCTACGTTCTCTCTCACCATCCAAAACGGGGACATTTCTGCTTCATCAATCTGTGTCTAATATTCCTCCTCCTCCTCCTGCTCCTCCTCCTGAAACCTCACGTAATCACGCTGAACGGGCAATTTTTCTTAGGGCCACAAGGCTCACTCATATAATTTTTCTAAACAATTTTTATATGTTTCAATGCTCTTAAAAGCGTTGAAACTTTAACTTGAACCAATTTTTCGTCAAACTGGGCTGCCTCCAGGCCTAGTTACCACTTAAGCCACATTAACCAAAGCGATTAATGGGTTTCACCTGCCCTCTTGGCTGGCCATGGCCAATTTTTTGGATGTACATTAGTACTGTTGATACAGCAATTTTTGTGGGCCCTCGCCTACAGTGTAATCAAATGAATTTTTAGCCCACCTGCATTACAGCTGACGTTACATCCGCTGTGTTGGGCAATGCAATGGGATATTTTTGTGTATCGCCGGTGGGTTCCAGGGAGCCACCCATGCTGTAGGTGCACACGGAGTTTAACCTACGTGTGTCCACTTGTAAAGAACCCCAGTCTGACTGGGGCATGCAGTGTGGGCCGAAGCCCACCTGCATTAAGCACGACATTACTACCTCAGCTGTGTTGGGCAATGCAATGGGATATTTCTATGTACCGCCGGTGGCTTCCTGGCACCCACCCATGCTGTGGGTCCACAGGGAATTATAAATGCATCTGTTTCCACTTGTAAAGAACCCTAGTCAGACTGGGGCATGCAGTGTGGGCCGAAGCCCACCTGCATTAAGCACGACATTACTACCTCAGCTGTGTTGGGCAATGCAATGGGATATTTTTATGTACCGCTGGTGGGTTCCAGGGAGCCACCCATGCTGTAGGTGCACACGGAGTTTAACCTACATGTGTCCACTTCTAAAGAACCCCAGTCTGACTGGGGCATGCAGTGTGGGCCGAAGCCCACCTGTATTAAGCACAACATTACTACCTCAGCTGTGTTGGGCAATGCAATGGGATATTTTTATGTACCGCCGGTGGCTTCCTGGCACCCACCCATGCTGTGGGTCCACAGCGAGTTGTTACTACATCTGTCCACTTGTAAAGAATCCCAGTCTGACTGGGGCATGCAGTGTGGGCCGAAGCCCACCTGCATTAAGCACGACATTACTACCTCAGCTGTGTTGGGTAATGCAATGGGATATTTTTATGTACCGCCGGTGGGTTCCAGGGAGCCACCCATGCTGTAGGTGCACACGGAGTTTAACCTACATGTGTCCACTTCTAAAGAACCCCAGTCTGACTGGGGCATGCAGTGTGGGCCGAAGCCCACCTGTATTAAGCACAACATTACTACCTCAGCTGTGTTGGGCAATGCAATGGGATATTTTTATGTACCGCCGGTGGCTTCCTGGCACCCACCCATGCTGTGGGTCCACAGCGAGTTGTTACTACATCTGTCCACTTGTAAAGAACCCCAGTCAGACTGGGGCATGCAGTGTGGGCCGAAGCCCACCTGCATTAAACATGACATTACTACCTCAGCTGTGATGGGCACTGCAATGGGATATTTTTATGTACCGCCGGTGGGTTCCAGGGAGCCACCCATGCTGTCGGTCCACAGGGACTTCACAATAGGGAGTTGTACCTGCCTGTGTCTATGAATTAAAAACCGCGGTCTGACTGGGGCATGCAGACACCTTGACAGAATGAATAGTGTGTGGCACATAGGTTCCTCATTGCTATGCCCACGTGTGCAGCTCCTGATGGCGGTGGCACAGGATTCTATTTCTCATTGCTTCTGTACAGCATTGTGGGCTATCGCCCCGCCCCTTTTAAAGAGGGTCGCTGCCTAGCCGTGCCAACCCTCTGCAGTGTGTGCCTGCGGTTCCTCCTCATGGCAGACGCACTTCTAAATAGACATGAGTGTGGCGTGGCATGAGGGCAGCTGAAGGCTGCGCAGGGACAGTTTGGTGTGCGCTGTGGGGGGGAGGGGGGGGCGGTTGGGCAGCATGTAAGCCAGGAGAAGTGTCAGTGGAGTGTCATGCAGGCAGTGATTGTGCTTTGTTGGAGGTAGTGTGGTGCTTAGCTAAGGTATGCATTGCTAATGAGGGCTTTTCAGAAGTAAAAGTTTTTGGGAGGGGGGGGGCCCACTCTTGCCGCTATTGTGGCTTAATAGTGGGACCTGTGAACTTGAGATGCAGCCCAACATGTAGCCCCTCGCCTGCCCTATCCGTTGCTATGTCGTTCCCATCACTTTCTTGAATTGCCCAGATTTTCACACATGAAAACCTTAGCGAGCATCGGCGAAATACAAAAATGCTCGGGTCGCCCATTGACTTCAATGGGGTTCGTTACTCGAAACGAACCCTCGAGCATCGCGATAATTTCGTCCCGAGTAACGAGCACCCGAGCATTTTGGTGCTCGCTCATCTCTAGCCAATAGCTTCATCAACCCAACGGCTTTGTTCATATTATACTATCTTATACGAGAATATCCGGCATTATATCTCTCTATATAGATATTTTCTAATGCTTACTTAGAAATTCTTATTGTTGTCTTTGGCCCAATTACCGAGGCAAAGTAGAACATTCATAATTTTTAAATCATTTTTTTATATATCTTTAACACTTCACAGTCTGTAAGATTTTGTTCTTTTAAAAAAAAAAAAAAAATTAAATAATTTTCTATTCTTTTTGAATTGTCTGCGGAAACAGCATGGAAACTTCTGGGCTACTGTACTTAATATTAATAATAATCTTTATTTGTATAACTTTGTTGTTGGTGACACATATTGCCACCCTGGCAAGCCTGTTCATTGTAAGACTTGTTTGTAAACAACAAGTTTGTTTTTTCCCCCTAGATCATAGATAAAAAAATCAGAGGCAGCGCTTCCAGGAGGTGGGGATTTTTCAATAGATGAAGGAGAATAGTGTCGGGGACCCGGGGAAAATATGTGGCCGGGCTGACAGCTCTTCTAAGGTGATGTATACTGTTTTCTTTTTTTTTTCTGCAGCCAGGGCTTGGATTAGGACTTTGACAGTAGGATTTCCTACTGTCAAAGTTGCATCACACCGCACAAAAATTGCGTTTTCGTGCGACACGATGCAGCAGAGAGGAAGGCTCCATAGGGAAATATGGTCTACAAAACCTCACGAGTCGCGGACATATTGCGGGATGTCGCATGCTACAAAACATTGCATGTGTGAATTAATCCATAGGAAAGCAAACCCTATCAAAGTGAGCAGCACTGTGTCAGCTGGGAAAAACCCATTTGACTTTATTAAATTAAGAAAAATGCAATATTAGGCAGGCAGAGGGCTATGGTAAGCAAGAAAAATCAGCAAGTGGTCTACGGGGCAAAAAGTTAGGGGACCTCTAATATAGGCGATGTCCTGCATCTATCAGACCTGTGGATATGCACTCAATTTCCAACTTGGGAGTAGCCGTTTAAAGTTAATTTCCAAACTTGAACACGACTTTATTTTTGTTTTATTTAAAGGGGTTTCTGTGATCTTACTGCTTATAATGCTTTATTCATAATACTGGGCTCCCTATATGGAGAAGAGAGGCCTTATGGGCCCCCTAAGGCTCCTGGGCCCGGGTGCAACCGCATCATCTGCATCCTCTATAGTTACGCCCCTGCTCGGCATCCCTGCCTTATCAGCTGTTCACTAGGCACATTGTCAGTGAGGACAGAGCTGGAAGTAGATGGCTCTGTCCATAACTCAATGACCTAATTTGGTATCACAGGCACAGCTCCCATTGAATTCAATGGACAGAACTATCTGCTTCTGGTTCTGTTTGGGGTGTTTCTTGCTTCCATACAGGAAAACGCAATCTGCAATCAAAAGTGCTGGTGTCTCTAAAGAAGTTGGCATTCAGTATATGTTGAGATATGGGAGTGAAGTTTATTATATAGCAGTATGTGGAAACTCTATATTTTGCATGTTTGTTTGTCCCAACTGCCAACAGTCAACTGTAACTTTTGTACAGATTGTAACAATCGTTTTCTGCATGTTTTGTGTTTTCGAATATATTTGATTCGATGGTAACCTTTTATCTGCTTTCTTGTGTATTTTAGATTATTTGGGTGTTCGAGGATGGCGTGGTCATTAAACATATTTCTTCTTTTCCTATTTCCATTCCTTTCGTGTTCTCTTTTGCTGATAAGATACTGATGAGCTGTAACTTGGAACAAATATATTTACTTTGCTGAAAGCATATCTGATCAGCTTCCTCTAAGTGGCAGTACTTACACCATCGGTCACAATGAGAATTACATTTCTAAATAGAGTTAATCTCACTACACATGTAGTCTGTGCATGAATGTGTCATGTATAAAGCCAGACAAGGCTTATGTCTAGAATTAGACAGTGGACATGCTTATCCATTACATATCAGGCCTTTGATTCCAAAGTGATCAAAAAGTAAATAATTTTAGGCTAGACCTCGTTTATATTTCACATGGATATGTTCAGTGCTTAAAGGATTAAGCTTTGTGTTCCAGAAACAGCATGGCTCTTGCCCATGAGCTGTGTCTTCTATTCCAGTTTAACCCCTCAGTGACGACCCCATTGCCTTTTACGTCCTGGCTTTCTAAGCTTTATTCCTCAGGGCCGTAAAAACACGCTCGTTCTGAGGATTTAAGCCGCGGGGGCCTGTGAACGTGACAGCTCCATGCTGTCGGCTGCCGTAGGTAGCCGACAACCTGGAGCTGTCATTGGGGGGCCACAGGGAGCGAACCCATGTCACGCGATCAGCGCTATCCACCCGATAACGTGATCTCATAAAAGTGTTAAAAAGTTAAATAAAGTTAAAGATTCAGCTCTCCTCATGGATCGGATCACCTCAAACCTCTGCGATGGCCCGTAACGTTCTGGTCCTTCCAGGACTTTACATCGCCTTCTACGCATGCGTGCCAGAAGGACTTGCGGCTCGGGAAATTTTAAATCTCTCTGGCTCCCGGCTACGATGTGAGGCCAAGAGCAGAGAGATATCAATGGGAGCCACTGTATGCGGTTCCCAGTCATATGAACTGCTGTTATATAATGGATAACGAAGATCATTTAACCCTTTCCAATCCAATTTCTATCCTTGTTTACTTAGGGGGCTTACTCTTTTTCTGCTGTTATAAAACAGCGCTATATGCTGGCTAAAGCCAGTACTGCATGAGGTGACACGTTGGATGGGTTCCGACAGCAAAGAGGCTGGCAATATACAGTAAGAGAACCCCGACGGATGTCTTCCAACATCGGAGCTGTACAGCCTTAAATCATAATGTCTTCAGAAGTCAGACAGTGGAGATTGGAAAGGGTTAAAGTGAAAAAAAAAGTGTAGGAAAAAAAAGTTTAAAAAGTTTAAGTTTCATCTCCCCTCACAGACCATATCTGTGAGGGAAGATGAAATTACGTACCTAAGACCCCCAAATTTATCTGTGAGCCTTACCTTAGCTTCTGCGAATGCGCCAGTCACCAGGATGGTGGACACACACGCAAAAGCCACGGATTGCCAGTGTAATTTAAAATCTCCCTGCTCCTCACTACCAAACGTAGCTGAGAGCCTGGAGATTTTACGGGGGCTGCGGTGAATGGTCCTTGGTTACATGATCGCCGCTATCCAACGGATAACGGTGATGACGTAAAAGTAAAAAAAAAGTTACAATTTCACCTCCCGTCACGGATCCAATTCATTAAGGTGAGGTGAAATTACTTACATAAGGCCTCCGGCAATGTCCCCTGATGGGATCTTTATCCTCAGACCTTTCCCCAAATTTGGCACAGGTGCCCATTGCCAAAATGGCGGACGTAAGCGCAGAAGCTGGGGAGGACCCAGGAAATTTAAAATCTCCTTGCTCCTGGCTACTACAGGTAGCCGAGAGCCTGGAGCAGTGACCAAGGGCCGCAGTGAGTGGTCCCGGGTCACATGATCACCATTATCTAAAGGATAATGGCAATCACATAAAAATTAAAAACAGTTGAAGGTTTTTGCTCCTTTCGGTTTGGGCCCCAAACGGACATAAAATTAGAACCACAATGGGTATGTTTCTGAACACAGGACAAACAGGGGGATCTATTTTGGAGTGAAAGTCTTCATTCATATGTGTGCTGTACAAAAAAAACAGTTTTTAAAATGATATGATTGCCAAAAAAAATGAAAATCATAATTTTTTCCTTCTGCTTTGCTTAGATTAATTCAAAAACTGTGGCTTCAAAATACGCTGTACACCTCTACATGCTTTCAAAATGGGGTCATTTGTGGTGGTTCTCCATCGTTTTGGCCGCTCAATGGTTCTACAAGTGGGCAATGGGCCTAAAAGGCCTTCAAGCCAAATTTCTGTTCTGAAAGCCACCGGCTTTTCCTTTCGTTTAGGACCCCGTTGTGCATACAGACATAATATTAGGGCCACAACGGATATGTTTCTGAACACATGACAAACAGGGGGATGCATTTTGGGCTGCAAATCCTCATTTTGATGTGCACTATAGCAAAAAAACTGTCTTTAAAATGACATACTTGCAAAAATATGAAATTTTATTTTTTCTCCTTTAAATTGCATAAGCTCCTGAAAAGAAACCATGGGATCAAAATAATCACGCCCCCCCCCCCCCCTTAGTGAATATATCAAGGAGGTAGTCTTTAAAATGGGGGCTATTTGTGTGGGTGTCTATCATTCTGACAGCTATGAGCCTTTGCAATTTTGGCTTGGTGTGGAAAGACAAAATGTTCCTTGAAATGTTAATAATCAATGTAAAATTTGTATGTCTCCTAAATGGTGAAAAAAAACCCCTACATTTTTTCCAATGTGCTTCCAGAATAAAGTAAACAGATGGAAATATATATCCTATCAAAAATTTGTACAGTATGTTTGCACATATTTGACATATTGCAGTTAAAAATTGGAAAAAATGACAATTTTTTTCAAAATTCTCCCAATTTTGGCGCTTTTAATAAATGTACACAAATTCTATTGGTCTATTTTTACCACCTAAATTAAGTACAATATGTGGCAAAAAAACAATGTCAGAATCACTTGGATATGCAAAACCTTTACAGAGTTATTCTATGTTAAAGTGACACATGTCAGATTTCCAAAATTTGGCTTTGTCGCTAAGGCGCAAACAGGCTTCATCACTAAGAGGTTTAGAGGAATGTATCACCCCTATATGTATACTGCCAGTCAAACGTTTTAGAACACCCTACTCCAGTTATAATCGATATTCACACAGTTTAATGTTTCAAATTTACTTTGCAATGTTGAGATGAAAGCACAGATCAAATAAACAAGTTAGGATTAACAAAAATAATGGATTATCTTCGTTTTACCAAATAAATCTAGATTTCTCACTCTTCAAAGCAGCCCCCTCCAGCTGATATAACAGCTTTATGCAAATCGAGGCATTCTTTCTACAATTGCATTCAGATATTGTTTTGAATCTTCTTCCCAACATTATTGCAGAAGTTCCCAGAAATGTGCTGTAATTGTAGATTGCATTGCTTTCACCCTTTTTTCTGCTCATCCCAAATAAGCTCAGTGGGGTTTAAGTCTGGAGACTGTGCAGACCATTCCATTCTTTGAAGCTTACTGACTTCTTGTCTTCTTATGTAGCTCTAACATAACTTAAATGTATGTTTTGGATCTTTGTCTTGCTGTAATATGAACCCGTGACCAACTAGGTGTACACCAGAGTGTAATGCATGACATATCAAAATGCTGTGGTAACCCTATTTATCCAGTGTGCCAGTCACCCTGTGCAGGTTGCCAACTCTGCATCCAGCAAAAGAACCCCAGACCTCCTCCATGTTTGTGTGTCACACACTCAGAAACCATGCTTTCATCTACTTGTTGGCATACAAAAACCTGTCAAACCTGCAGATAGAAGTCTTCACTTCACAGTTGAAATGGAAACTTTATTTTTTGCTGTATTAACCTGTGCTTGAAGATTTTGTGCTGTGAGGTGCCGATCACGCAAACTGCTGACTCTCAAAAACTTGTCATGTGGTTTTGTAGTGGTCTTTAATCTGCCAGATCTCTTCCTGTCAGAGTTTCCTCCAGTTTCCCAGTACTTTTTGATGGTACAGAAAACTGTACTGCAACATTGGTGTCAGGGAGCTGGGGTCCGGGTAACTGGAAGTCCCTGAAACTACCCGCAACTACCCTACTTGCCCTCCTAGGCTAGGCCCTAGGGCGACAACTGGGCAACAGTCCCTAGGCTCACTAGGGATGCGGGGCAGGAGTCAGACACACAGACAAATACAGGTAAACATACAAACACAAAGGCAGGTCAGGAAAACCGGGTCGGCAACAGAAGAGAAGGGGCCAGGCGAAGGCAGAGTCAGGTCCGAAGCAAGCAAGTCAAGCAGGAAATCAAATGCAGGTAACGCAGGTGTAGCTGAAGACCAAACATACACTGGCAAAGGTCAGAGGAAACTGAGCAGTTTAAATACTGACAGAACTCCCGCCCCAGCAGCTGATTAGGGCGAGAAGCCCGACAGTAGCAGGACCCAATCCCAGGACGCCGGAAGTAAACAGCCCCCAGTGCCTGCTAAAGACAGGCAGCGACAAAAGGAACGCACCCGGGTGTCATGGCAATGAAGATGCAGCACGAGGCGGTAACCCGCTGCATCCGCAGCAACCCGGCTAACTAGGCGCACGCTCCCAGCGCACGGAGCCGGCGTATGTGATCACGGCGGCCATGGGAGGTCACACAAGACTAGGGCTCCTCTGCGCCGCACCTCCGCAGCTCGGGTAGTAGGACCGGTAATGTGGGCACGGAGACCCCCAGAGCCGCCGTTCCTGACAATTGGCTTTCTCTATAGGATCGACCTACACTGCTAAGGGCTTAAACAGATGGGTGTGTTTTAGTCCCGTTGTGCGGCTGTGAAAATCACAGCTGCATAACGGGACGAAACTAAACCATTGATTTTAATGGTTTTGTTTCCGCTATCAGTTTTGCTGCGCATTAATCTTACTTGCGAGAAAGATTGGGCAGGACCTATATTCCTGCTTTTTCTTTCAAACTTGCACACACTAGCACAGAGTTTGAATAGTCCGAAAAAAAGCGTACTAGCGCATGCGCCCATGTGTTTTTACCCCAAGGGTTATAATTGTCTGTCTTCTTTGGTTAATTGCTTTTTTCTTGTCATTATAACAGCAATGTGCTCTGTCTTGAAGAACAAAAATGTATTTAATTTCGAATGTTTCAAGGACATACACAGTGAGAAAAGAAATTACAAACAATCATGAGCCAAAGTCATTCTATAAGGCAGAGTATGTCCATACAGTTCAAAATCAATGAAAATGTCTGGTTCTTTTCGATTGACGATTGTGTACTTGGTCACTTTCATGTACCCGCCCCCAGATGTAGTCGCCCATCATATTCTCATTGTATTATCCTTGATAGCGACGCTCAAACTGCTGCATATCTTGGTGGAACCGCTCTCCTTGTTCCTCGGAGTTTGCTCCCATGTTCTGCTTCAATTTATGTAGATGAGAATCCAGGATATGAACCTTGAGCGACATCCTGCAGCCCATAGCGTGGTATTTGTTCACCATCGTTTTCACCAACTCCACGTCATTGTCTGCTTTGTGATCTCCCAAGAACCCCTGAACCGCAGAAACAAAACTGTTCCAAGCTGCTTTCTGTACTTCTGTGAGGATGTCAGGAAATTTCGGACATTCTATTATCCTCTTGATCTGTGGTCCTACAAAGATGCCAGCTTTTACCCTGGTCTCAGTCAGCTTCGGGAAGAAGTTTAGTAGATGTTTCATCTCTGTAGATTCTTTATCTAGATCGGTGACAAATACATTATATGGCATAATAAATAGTTCCATTGAAAAATACAACTCGTCCCGCAAAAAACAAGTCCTCATACAGCGACTGCAATGGATAAATAAAAGAGTAATGATTTTTTAAAAGGGGGGAGGAAAAAAAAATTAAAAATCAGCCATGTCCTTAAGAAGTTAATGGCTTTAATCATGTTTATTTGCATGTAAAAGAACCATAAATCATCTTCATTTGCCTCCAGGAGTTGTTTGCTCAGATGGGCATGTGTTAAAGACACGCCCATCTGGGTAAACATCTGCTGGCAGATTCCATTGTTCTCCTCTGGGCAGAGTACACAGTGTACTTGTTATGTATCCAAAGCAAAATACCATAAGTACACTGTTATCGTGCAGTCTTTTGAAAGATGAGCGAAATTCATTCAAATGGAACAGATTTGCTCAGTCTTTCAGCGGCTTCAACAATGGATTTTATGAGGGCTAAAATCTGTTGTTCAAACGAAAAAGTGCACAGTGCCCACTTCTACATGTAACAATTATCGCTCAATTTCAGCCGTTTGAATCAATTTTGAGCGATAATTGTTGCGTGTAAAAGGACCTTAAACCACTATGCTGCCCATTGTTAATGGCCATAGAGACACGTTTAATTGCTCCCAAGGGCTGCAGTAGAATGCGATATTGACTAACGAAATAGGATACTTAGTTACAGTTTATTTTATTATACTGCATTCAGATGCTTTGTGGAAGTACTGCAATGTGTAGAAGTGTGCAAAGGCCTCTTCTGACTGCCAAGATTGACATATCTTATATACAGTGCATACCACCACCTTCAATAAATCTGCAGCAATTGTATTCCTTTCTCTGCAAAATTGTAGGGAGACTTTATGTGTTTATCAAAGAGAAGATGATCCCAGATCTCGTGCAGAAGTCTGGACCCAGGAGAAATACAAATGACACCAGCCTGTGCGGTATCAGATGATTTCTAATTTATTTTAAGGTGTGTGTTGTTTATATACCATAAATGACATCACAGGAAAAGTACATACCTCAAAGATTAATTATAATACATGATAGGCTGAAAATAAAATGATTAACATAAGTTACACCTTTTAAGGTGTTACTATAACATACAATGAAACCGTTATGAATTCAGTGAAAAGGAATGCAAGGGAGGCAGTCTGGAGACTCTTATCTTGTCTGTCTACCACATACTGGTATAAAAAAGGTTTCGTTTAGCCCCGTCACTACTTATACTAACATCATGCTATATCTTTCTAGTCTGCAATCCAATAAAAGAACAATTAACTGATACATTGATCTACAATTTTCCTAACAAAAATGTCCTATTGGTCCTCATGGTTTGTGCATGTAGATTTGAAGACCATCTAGGCTGAGCAGATTAGTTACATAAGAAGTTCTAAACCTCCAGTAAAGAACATTCGTGTGTGTGTGTGTGTAACAATGTAGCCACTTATGGAGGTCACAGCACTTAAACAGATGTGCAGGCGTTTGGTAATATCACACATGTATATGCATTATGCATTGTTATCCGCCAGCCAGGATGTGACATCACACAGTATCCTACCGCATTCTGCACTTTTCTTTCTGCAGTTCTCTGGACTCCATGAAAACGTATTGTGTTTGTGACAAAGTCTATTCCTAGAAGTGCAAGAACAAGTGTGTCCTTATTACTCATATCCTTATGGACATTTACATTGTATGTACAACAAAAACCTCTTTCTGGTGTTAACAATGATTCCAGTTTATTAAACAGTTTCCTTTAAATGTGTTAGGAATGTACATTAGGTGTTCTCTCTATGATTCTACTTCTTCTATATGGACCGCAGTTGCATTCCCTGAGAGCAGGGCTGGGGTTTTTAATAAAGCATGACTCAAAACCTGAACTATCAAACCCCATAAGGACCAGGTTTTATTGTATAGGGTTTTTATCCATGTGGTGGTTTAACTGTCCTTTTTTTTTTTCCTTCAGCTACCAAAAATATTTTTGTTATGTTTTTAATCCTTGACATATAGGACTATTTTTTAATATCCCCTTTCACTGATTTTTGGGGGTAAAAAGCTAAAAAAAAGGATTTTTTAAAATTTGCTCACTGCAGACCCCTGCTCTGAGACCCCTTTCTACACCCAGAGACCCCTGCTGTATGCGTAGGTCTTCCAAACTGTGTGATCTATATTATAGGCACAGTTACCCAGATGTCACACCATGCTGAAATAACAAATACCCCTTACAATTCTCCTCACTTTAATGTTGACTGTTCCCCAGGCAATGCACCAAAGCTTTAACACTATAACATTATAGAACCCTAAACAAAAACATTAACATGTCACAGGGTATATATACAATGATTGCCCTGAGTAGGGGTATCCCTAAGGCGACTCAGGGGCTAAACATATTCCTGGCCCCACTGCCACCCTCCTGATTGACAATCCAGAGGGGAGCATGGGGACCTGTAGCAGCAGCCCCAACTGGTCCCTCGGACCACTCACTGACAGAAGAGGTGGAGGAGTTAGAAACAAGATGCCTCCTTTCGTGAGACTATTCGGGTTCATCAAACTGGGGTAGCAGGGCTGCTTGGTCATCTGGATGGCTAGCAACTGCTGCCCAGACTCCATGGGGGCCCGCCACCCTGGTGTAGAAGCCTTGTTCTTCAGGCATAAGTTCAGCTGCCCATGTGGATTGGTCCAAGCCCCACACGGATGTAATGTACACAACCACTTCCTCCTCCTTTGCCTTGTTTTAGATGAAATTTCATCCTTTTTTGGTGTCAAATAAAGTAATAACACTGCTGCTCCGGCAGATTCCTTTAGCAGTGGGAATCTAGTCCGGCAACAGTCTACATAACTGAGCCTCTTGCTCATCCCGCTCTCAGCGGTATTCTCAATTAGCCCTAGCCATGAGCCTTCTCTTGAACGTCCCAGTCACTCTGGTGTTCCTCACACAGCATATCAGATGAACAGTCACTCCCTAGCAGATGGTCTATCCTCCCACTTACTACGCCCCATGAAGAGGGAGTTGCTGACCACGGTGTAGGTTGAGATGACTCCTTATCCACCAGGGGGGCCTTTGTGACCATCGGACGCTCGTATGCTGGTATGCTGAGGATAGTGTCCCTAAACTGTTGCAGGGACATTATGGTAGGCCAAGGACTGAGGAGATGTTCTCTGTTTGGCAATAGTAATCAAACATCTTTGCTGTGCTAACTTGAATGATTTATTAACAACTTTAAGTCTTTGGCCAGTCCGACCGTACAACAGGTTCTTAGTCTGTGCTACGTTTATATGTCAGCAATAGTAACAATAAGGCTGTTTTGAACAAAAAAACACTCCTTTGGGTTAGTGAGTGTAACCATTCCAAGAGAAAATGCAGTTGGGGCATTGCTTCTTCCTTGATCCCCGTAGGGCATTTTGCTGCTAGTCACCCATTGGGTCAAGATAGCATTCTGCAGGAGAGCTGCTGTACTTTCTCCCTACTCTCACTAAAGCCCACTCAATTAGCCATCTGCCCAGAAATCGACAGGAGATTAGAAGAAGAGTGAACACACCTAGAGACTCCTACTATATGCTTTAGTCTTCCAAACTCTATGATCTATATTAAAGGCACAATTATCCCTATGTCACACCATACTGAAATAACACGCCCTTACATAACTTGCCTAAGAGCTGGTTTTGTCTGTTATGGTAGTTTTGCATGTTAAACGATTTCTTGCATTGTTGAGTCTGGTCAGTTCCAGCCCTGACTAATGTTAACACTTTTGACATTATCCATAACTAATGTGCAGCAATGTTAATGGCTCTGTGACGGTGAGGTGCCAGAATGCACGTTCCTTCACCAGTGTGCCATCCTTTCCCACGTTTCTTGTTTCCTTATCTCCATCCTCCCCTCTGTCCACTGTCACCTTCCTCTCATTTCCTACCCCTTTCTTTCACATTCCCACAGAGAGATGTTTTTCACTTCAACTTCCTCTTGTGTTCGGACATTCAGTCAAAGACTCTTCCTATTGCCACCGCTCTTTATCTTGCATATGCCTTTTATTCTTGTACAGAGCTGAGATTCAACCGACTCATCTATGTGACACTATGACTTCCCACTTCAGGATTTTCTTCCTGCTCAGATCTGATACTGGATCGATGTGACTAGCCACCACATCATATTATCAACTCTTTAGCAACTCTAGGAAATTGAAGTTTGTGTAAGGGCTCCTTCAAACGAGCGTATGCGCAAATATGCTCATCTCAGCGCAATAGCTATGAGCGAGGTAGATTTTACTGCACTTTTTTGTGCACTCAGGGCAGGTTTACATGGGTGCAAGGCGACCCCCGATATGATTTAAAAGGCTCTTTAGCATAATAAGGTCCAGATGTGTTCTTTTTTTACAGATACGCGCAGTGTATTGCACATTTGGACACGCATCTTTGCACCTCCCATAGACTTCTATGAGGTCCCTTGATGCGCAAATGCGCACAAAAATAGAGCAAAAAAAGGGAGTGAGAACAATCCCATTGAAGTCAATGATTTGCATTCTCTGTGTTTTGTGTACACAATGTTTCTGTTGCTGAAAACGTGTACAAATACCTCCCTGTGCAGCTGCCCTAAGGGCTTAAACACATGGGTGTGTTAAGCTTCTCTTATGCAGCCGTGATTATCATGGCCACATACGGGACAAAACGAAACCACTGATCTAAATTTATTTCAATGGTTTCGTTTTCACTATCGCGATTCTTGACCATTAATTGTGCAGCCAAGAATATATAAGACTTGTCCTATCTTTCCCACACATAGTAATAATTACATGCAGGAAAGACAGGGCAAGACCTATCTTCTGCCTATTTTTTTCAAACTCGTGCGCTATAGTGCAGTGTTTGAATGGCCAGCAAGAAAAATGAAAAAAAAAAACCTCTTCATGCGCAACTACGCTCTGTACCGATGAGCATAGTTGCATATACAGCCGTCTGAAACCGCCCTAAAGGTGCTTTTTAGATGGAACGATTAATTGTTCAAAAACTCGTTTAAACGAGCGAGAGTAAATGATAATCATTCTATATGAATGCGAGCCAACGACCGAACAACGAATGAATCGTTCACTTTTTATTTGTTGTTCATTTTATGCAGTCATAAAAACAGTCATTGGCTCATTCACTAATCGCTCGGTTTAAACAGAAAAAAAGCTAAATATGCATCATCTGATACAACAGGGTAGGCTCGATCACCATATTGCAATTTCATATTGCAATCTGGCTTTCTGCATGGTACTAGGGTATATAGTGATTGGGCCTGCCCTGCAGTTTATCCGGTGATGCATATTTGGCTTCTTTTTCTGTGAGTTATGTCTTTGTACATTTTGTGTCTCACCTCTGTGATTTTATTCAGCTATTTGTAAGATAAGGTAGGTTCTGACGTATGCGTGGTGACCTTGCCGCGGCCTGTCAGCTTACGTGTTTGGCCAAAATGAAAACTAACACCCACATTTATCAGTGTTTTTTTTGCATGCAGTTTGCTATGGATTCATCACAGAAGGGGAAATATAAAAACAATCACAGAAAATGGCCATATACTTACTGACTAAGGAGGGCAGATTGCTGCATCCTCTCACCATGCAGGTAGCAGACTACCAAAATGAGGGAGCTATTTACACCTGTGAGGGAAACCGATGAGACAGCCACTAATACAGCCTCTTAATATAGAGGGGGTGGCTGTTTGGTGTATACTCCCATACAGTGTGGATACAAAGTGGCAACCCATTCTGATACATGTAGTGCACCATGCAGACCACCAACCTATTAATGACGCCATAATAGTTCGGCAGGTTGTCCTGTACTTCAAACAGTGAACCACATTGATACTGCCACCCTGGGCTCCCCCTAGAGTTTTAAAGTCACACTGCATATGAATGATAGATAATAAATGCAAGGCATTAGTTGGATTTTGGCCAAGATACATCAGCCCACTAACCTCGTCAAGGTTCCTTGCCTGTAGTGGGTCCTTATACTACTATAAATAAATGTGTGTTATAGATGCTGGGGGACCCCAGGATGCCCTGCCAGCAACCTATCTATGTCTGGCATACTTGGTATCAGTTCACAGGTGCAGACTATTTTGTCTGCAGTCACCGCTGCCCTAATTTTGGATTGAGGTAAGTGGCTGCACATGAGTCGGAACTGAACATTTAGCCCCCTCATATTGCAATCTGGCTTTCTGCATGCTACTAGGAAAAAATGGTGATTGAGCCTGCCCTGCAGTATCAGGTGATGAATATGTGGCTTCTTTTTCTGTCAGTTATGTCTTTGTACATTTTTTTCTCTCACCTCCGTGGCCCAGAGTTAACGGACTCCTCCATATGTATGAATGTGTTTGTCTTGTGCATTTGTATTGTCAGCATCTTCAATGTGTGTGCATTTGTGATGTGTATTGCGTCTCTGCAGCACTGAATGGGTAATGTCTGTGTTATGTCTGGGAAATGTATCTTGTTGTGTGTCATGTGACCATGTTTTATATATGTGTATGTGTGGTAGTAGTGTGAGTATTTAGTCTTTTGCTTGTTTTCTTGCAAGTCGTGCAGAGAGAGCAAGGAGTGGACTTCTGTTATGTAGGAAAAACTGCGTTCCGCCCCATGAGGAGCCTCGGGATTGAAGAAGCTGAGCGATGGCCTGATGAATGCCATGGGCCTTATTCACCCAAGCCTCCCTGCTTTTAATATGGAGGACTGTGAGTGAGAGTGAGAGGAGTTGCCATGCAGCGCTGAGTGCTATCCCTAAATGTGAGTGTTGACTGGTAGGGAGCTGGAGCGAGAAAGAGAGTGGCTGGGATCAGAACCCCACAGATAACTGAGACTGTGGATTCGTCTGACATCCTGTGATTCCTCCCTGTCACACTACTATTCTGTGTGCACGAGTGATGCTGGCGTGTGTAAAGTTTCATGGACTGTAAATAGTTTTCTTTACAAGTAAATGGGCTCAGCTGACCATTCCTGGTTTTGCTCTGAAACTTTTTCCCGTGTGTGGACTACTTTATTCAACCATCCAGATTCACCGCAGAGAACGAACGGTGGCGTCACGAGTGATAAAATGGACTTAGGGTAAACCGCATCTTGGGTTACCCTGTGAAACACCTCCAGCAATAACTTGGTCGGGTCCTGTGCTACCCCCAGGGGAGGAGATGGTAGAGCCCTGTGACAAGGTCGCAATCTACCCTGCTATCTCCTCAGCTGTGGGCCTGCTTCTCGGAGGCTGCACCAGTCTTCAACTGAAATGTATCAAATTTATTAAGAAATGAACACCTCTAAATAAATTGGTTGGATTTTGGGTGGTCTTTAAGACAGAAAATGAAATCTACATTTGCTGTGAGCAGGTATAACAGATTAGAAAAATGAAAAGTGTTTAACTATCTGTTTTACATTTTCTGATTGTAGAATTTTTTATTCTGCTGTCTATATGGGATTATGGGGGCGGCCAACTTGCCCAAGATGCATTTAAAAGCATTGAGATATGCTTTACAGCCGCTTGGACACGAGCTGACACATTGACTTGTATGGGAGACTGATCAAGGCATGTTCTGTAACCTGCGCAGAGGTTACTGTGCATGGAGAGATAGGGTACTGGTGCATAATGTGTCCACCGGAAGTGGAGAGTTTTCAGCTGAAAGCTGAAGTGATGGGGGACGTTTATGAAAGAAAACGCCTGACATCCGCGGGTAAATCGCACGTTGGTGAGCGGATTTTGGGCTGAGTTTAACGGTCTGATATCGTGCTTGTGTGTAGGAAGCCTTAAACCGATTTTAATAATAGCTGCTTCACACTTCGCATATGCGCAAAAATGCTTACTACATCGTATTTCCACATGGACGGGTTTTGAGGTAGTTTTGCACACATGTCTGCGCATATTACTTTACACTTTGGACACACAAGGCCAGTTCATACGCGCGCACAACACAACCCTTCCTTGGAATAAAAGCCTAGTTAGCCTAATAAGGTTCAGATGTGTTCTATTCCCTGTGTTTTGCGCAGTGTTTCATGCGTCCCTTTGCATATTTGCTCACCTCCCACAGACTTCTATGGGACCTTTATTTCGCGATACACAGAAAGATAGATCAGTTCCTATTTTTTTCCACGTACGCAAAACGCGTCAAAGAACAAATCCATTTACATCATTGGGTTCTATTCTCTGTACATTGGGCACATATATTTTACGTGCGCAAATACGGCTGTGTTAAGAGGCCCTAATTGTAATTTATTGTAATGAGAAGCCACATGCTCACAAAATCAGCCACATGCTCATGAAGAACAGATAATCCATTAGAGACTACTTCTTGGTTTATCTTAAACCATACTTCGTGTTTCCCCAAAAATAAGACCCTGTCTTATATAAATTTTTGCCCCCAAAGAGGCGCTAGGTCTTATTTTTGGGAGATGTCTTATTATACTTACCTAGCAAGCTCGGTCCACGTCCCTCCCACTGCTCTGATTAGTTCTCGAGTGCTGTTAAACCAATCAATCCAGCGCTTGATGAACCAATGTGATGGCTATGATTGGTAAATCCAGGGCTGCATTGATTGCCTGAGCAGTGCGTTGTGGAGGCGGGATTTATGAATTGGCTGAGCCACAGCAGCACTCGAGAACCAATCAAAGCCATTGGTTCCTGGAGGCGGGATTTATTAATCCTATAAGCAGGAGGCGATCTTGTTTAGGCGGCCGAGGACGGCAGGAAGCCTGCTGAAGCTTCCGAGAGCAGCAGAAGGGACGTGATCTGAGCCTACTAGGTAATGTATTTTTATGTAATGCAGCTCAAGCTTATTTTTGGGTTAGAGCCTCCCCTAAAACCCTGAAAAATCAGGGTAGGGCTTATTTTCGGGGTAAGGCTTATTTTCAGGAGACAGGGTAGTTAGCAAAGATGTAACTTGTAACTATTGCTGCCCATTGCAAAATCTGTAACAGGGCCCCTCATCTATACCACCTCACAGATAATACTAGCAGGTCACAATAATTTTGGAGTTGCTCAAAGTTTTTAAAGGACTCATTAGACTGAACTTGATACAAAAAATATGAGCCCTTTTTTCTCCCATAGCTTGAATGCCTTTAATCTCAAGCTTTCTGATAACCTAGGAGTTTGCCGTAGAGCTATATACTATGGGGGAGATTTATGACAACTGTCTAGAAGAAAAATCATTTTTCTTCCCATAGGAACCAATCACAGAGCAGCTTTCATTACACATTCTACTCTTCAATGTGAAAGCTTCTATCTGATTGGTTGCTATTGGCAAGAAAGTGAGTTGGATTGACCAACCATCTAATGTTTTGGGTACCTCCTGACTCTTCCCCAACAGTAGATGTCTAGGGCGATAAGGATCAGGTAGTTGGATTTTTCAACATGCCTGATCCTCTTGTTCTCAAGTGAGATAAACTGCCCAATGAGGGGTCTGGCAGTGACTTACTCCCCTCTTCCTATTGAACACACATACGCAGGTGGCCAAGAAGACCGTGCATGTGTATGGGAGAGCCAGGAAGAATAGTCATTGAACTATCTAACATTTATGGTCAAATTTAGAGTCAGTCCAACAACTGATGACTACCTCTGACTATGTTGATCAAACAAATAGCAAAATAAATGGTAAAAATGTTAAACTTTTTTAATACTAATGACCGTGGCTCCCATGATGGGTCAGCTTATATAGGCAGCAAGGAGTTAAGCAGGCAAATATGGGAAGTAGTGGATTTGGCAGAATTAGTCATTGCTTCTAGTTAAAGAGGTTTCTTGGGGTTTCCGGAGTTAATGACAAATAGGTTGATAATCTCCTTGTGTTATAATGGAATAGTGTATGAAAAAGGGCCAGACTGGGCAACCACTGACTCATTAGCTACTGAAGAAACGTACGTCATCATGAGCAAAGTGAGAATTATGCATAACAGTAAGATCACTATTTGTCTCTGGAACTTATATATCCTGCGATGCATACTATATACCCTCTGCCGCCAAAGGGCACTAATGATGGTATTTAGGAATTTATTTTAACAAAAGTCCATCCAGGCCACTTGTTTGCCCGCACAATGGGGGTGCTGTACCTTTATAATGCAAATTTCATTCTAGTTTGACCCCTAAAGTTGGCAGGCTCAGGTCAGAGGTAGCAGGGCCACCATTGGTCTAATAGATTTAATATAATTGAAGCTGGAAATTACTGTACATTTTAACACAAATTGTAGCCTGTTCATAGAGGGCGTAGCATAGGCATACCGTCAGGAGTAGCAATGGCGACCCGCCCCCTGCGCTGAGGTGGGTCCAGAGGCTGCCCTCCGCCATATACAAGTGCCCATGCAGTTCATTACCAGCTGGTCACCGGCCACGTGATTGCTGTGGTGTGGCAGACCGAGCGACTAGCCGAAGCACAGAAGAAGGAGGAGGGGGAGAGAGCGTGAGGGAGGCAGAAGGCAGACGGCAGACAGCAAGCGCACGACACGGCAAGGCAGGGAGCTGAGCAGGGTGATGTCATCATCCTGCTGCTAATAGAGAAACAATGTACGGAAGCCTCTGCCCTGCTCCTCTTCTCACACAGAGAAGTGGTCCGTGGTGTGTATCTGTCTCTCTCATCTATCTATCTATCTATCTATCTATCTATCTATCTATCTATATCTATCTATCTATCTATCTATCTCTCTATCTCTCTATCTATCTATCTATCTCTCATTCTTATCTATCTCTCATCTATCTATCTCATATCTATCTCTAAACTATCTATGTATCTATGTATCTATCTATCTATCTATCTATCTATCTATCTCATATCTATCTCTCAACTATCAATGTATCTATCTATCTATCTATTTATTTATCGTCTCTCTCTGCTCTCATCTTTCTCTCTCTCATGTATCTATCTCTTATCTATCTGCCTATTTATCTCTTGTCTATCTCTCTCTCCCATCTATCGTACTCTCATCTATCTGTCTGTATGTATCTCTCTCATGTATTTATCTTTCTCTTTCTCTCATCTATTTTTCTATGTCATCTATGTCATATCTATCTGTCTTTCTATATTATCTATCTGTCTGTTTACCTCTCTATTTATACATCCTATCTATCTATCTATCTATCTATCTATCTATCTATCTATCTATCTATCTATCTATCTATCTATCTATCTCTTATCCTCTTATCTATCTATCTCTATCTCCCGTCTATCTATCTATTTATCTATCTATCTCATCTATCTCTTATCTATCTGTCTGTATGTATCTCTCTCATCTATTTATCTTTCTATCTCTCTCTCTCATCTATTTTTTTATCTCATCTCTCTCTCATCTATCAATCTCTCGTCTATCTATCTCTTATCTATCTCATATCTATCTATCTATCTATCTATCTATCTCTTATCTATCTCATATCTATCTATCTCTCATCTATCTATCTAACTCTCGTCTATCTATTTATTTCATCTCTCTCTCATCTATCTATCTATCTATCTATCTATCTATCTATCTATCTATCTATCTATCTATCTATCTATCTATCTATCTATCTATCTATCTATCTATCTATCTATCTATCTATCGCTGGTATAAGTTATACATCTCCCTGTATATACTGCATATAATTGCACACTTTACACACAATTAAAAAAACGTATCCAAAACACATGCGGTTTTAAATAGTGTATGCAGTTTCTTAAAAAATTATGTGGTCTTGGAATATCGCATGCAGTTTTTTTATGTGTTTTGCTTAATTGTGGTTCAAAAGTTCACCAAAAAACATGAACACACCCTAAGCCCACTTTCACACGTGTTCAGAAAACGCAGCTCGAAATCATGGCATTTTTACAGCAATTTTGAATGGCGGTTTTGAACACATGGTACAGAGTTTGACTGAGTTTGACTCATGGTGTTGGCTGAGGAGGTGCGTTAAAAAAAACGTAAAAAAGCAAAAATAGAACAGACAGCGCAGAACTTTTGCACCTAGGCCCCTGAGCCTTTAAGTACGCCCCTGGGGTATAGATTTCAATTTCTGTCAAATTTAAAGATGTGCCAAATTTTATGAAGAGTGTGAATAAATTTTGCACATTTTACACCAATATGTTTTGGTTTAAGATTTGCATATGAAACACTAAGTTCAATAAACTTTCACCTTTGGGCACAGGGGACCAAAACTATATAAAAATAAGTGTGACGTATATGCGATGTGAAGGGAGCACTATTGCGTGCCTATCAGCACTTTTAACTGTACTTTTCTGCACTGCCACGCCCCATTCACATTGGCGCTGGACACACCTGCACCATGAGTGAATAGTCTGTGCAGCCTAATTAGTCTCTGGTGTTATCGATTTCCCCATAAAATTGCACAGTTCAGTGCACAAATTCACAGGGATCAGGTACGCACTTGTGCGCACCCATTGACTTCTATGGGGCCTTTGGTGCGCAAATGCACATAAAAATAAAGAATGTTGTGTTTTGTTGGCGTAAGCAAAATGTGAGGGCAAAAATGAACCATGAGAACCAACCCATTGAAATCAATGGCTTCTATTCAGTGTTTATTGCACGCACAAAAATTGCCTACACGAATGACCTTATGCCTTAGGATTTTTTTCTCTGAAGGAGTGTTAGCAAATGGTTGTAGATGGAGTCTACATGCCACCCTTACCACCCACCATGCAGAATCTACGAGGACTCACCACAGATGTCATTGTATCAGTCAGTCGTGATACACTGCAACGTGTATGGCAGAAACTTGACGACAGGCTGTGCTCACAAAATATATATACACTAATGCTAATGCAATGTACTTTTGTACTTATCCATCTTTCATCCACTTTATAAATCTTTAGCATTGCAGGATTACATGCACACACAAAATATATACACTAAGGCCGGCTTCACATGCAAAAAATATACACCCCATTCTTTTCAATGGGGTCAAACACATGAGCGATGTTTTCCTGCATGGCACCGCGATTCGATGGCATGCAGTAAACAAATTGTGGCATTTTCTCTCTTTCGGCAGGCTCTCGCATCGCAGTGCCCATTGTTTGGAATAGGACCAGCGGCAGCATCGACCCGCTAGGTGCTCAGTGCACATGATACAATTCGAGGTCTCCCATTGAAACTCTGCGATCCTCTGCTGTGGCTGTCAGCCGCGCCGGAGGATCCCTACATCCCCAAAGTGATACAAGGCTATTTTGACATGAAAACGCCTCACATCCCTGGGGAATTCGCATGGTGGGGAGCGCTTTACCAGGACGTGATCAACGGCCCAATATCGCGCTCCCCATGTGAAGTCAGCCTAATACTTATACAATGCACTTTCGTACTTTCTCCATCTTTCTTCCTTTTTATAAATATTTGGCATTGCAGGATATTTTATATAAAACGTTTCCAGTGGTTGGCCAACTGAGAACAGAGCTTCAGAAATCGCTCGTTTATCCCTCACTTCTGCGGAATAATCCTTAAATAGTAGAATTTTATTAACGTCTCTATTGAGATCTCCTTGTTGGCTACCAATACTCGCACTTTGTCAGCCTAGTCATCCATGCTTACAATCACTCTTCTGGGACGCATGCTATTTTTTCCTGAGCTCTCACTAAAAGCAATCAACTGTCAGAGTTTCGTAGCTCCTAAACCTTTTCTAGTACTTTCTTTACGGTATAACGGCCTCTTAAACTCACAGTTGAGTAAGATACAGGTAATCCCACAACCCATATATTGTTCCTGGAGGAACGATTCTCAAGGTCATCAACTTTACTTTTAGCTGATCGTTAATTTTATTAGCCTCCAGTGACTTTAAACACGTCCTCCATCTGATCTAATACCGTCATCCTATGCTGCATCTCCCCTTATAATTCGTCATTTTACATTACTCTGGGATTTCTTTAAATTTTAGTTGAATTGTATTTTCTTCTATTGTTGTAAAGAGGAGGGAGCAATTCATCAATTATTACTTTGACTATTCCCTGAAATACGTTTTACGAGACTAGAAAAACATTCTAATGTACAGGGAACAGTGCAAAAAATAAAAAAATGAGCCATACTCAATCCTTAAATGAGCCGTGGTCCCTGCCACTCCAATCCTGGAAGAAGCTGCAGCAGTCACATGCCATTTATTATATACATGATTACTCAGTCAATCACTGGCTTCAGCAGTGATACCGTCATAAATGGCATATGACCATTGATGCCAATGATTGGTTCAGTGGTCATGTGTACAATGAAAGCCACATGACCATTGATGGCAGTGATTGGTACAGTGGTCATGTGTACAATGAAAGCCACATGACCATTGATGCCAGTGATTGGTACAGTGGTCATGTGTACAATGAATGGCACATGACGATTGCTGCTTTTTTTCAGGATTGGAGTGGCAGAGATTGGAGCCAAGTAAGGAGGTGAGCATGGCTTACTTTATTTATATTTCTGCCCACTAGAATTTTTTTTCAGTCCCAGACTTTAATATATGCTTTTGAAATGTTCTTATATCCCCAAGGTTCCACTTTTTCCCCTTATCATCCTCTGATTAGTCTTTATTATTTCTCCTAGGCCTTGTTCACATGGTGAAATTTGATACTAATTTTGTCCCAGAATGACACTAATGCCCATTAACACTTTATCAGCTTTATTTGCGTGTGTAAGGGCCTCCAGGAGCTCTTTGCAAAGCCCAGCATGTGGTCTCAGCTCTGCACACAGCTCCATTGTTCTCGCACAGGCTGTTGGCAGAATACAATGTAATTTCTGACTCCGTGCAGAACACAGCCTGCGGTCCCTGTTATCTCTTTCCGACTGAACAATGGTTGTTAAAGCTCACCGAAAAAGCATCGTACAGCCGAAGAGTGAAGAATGGTAGGGTTTACACGCAACGATTATCACTCATATGCCATCGTTTGAACAAATTTTGAGTGATAATTGTTGCGTGTAAATGGGCCTTAAGGCTCCTTTTTACACTGAATGATGAATCATTTAAACTAACAAACAGTGAGAGAGTTCACTTGTTCACTCGTGCAGCCTGTTTATACAGACAGATAAATTGTTCAAAATTTTGTTCACATATCATTCAGTTATTCACATTCACTCTAGCAGTGAGTGTAAACGACTGAACAATCACCGTTTACACGCAATGACATGTAAACGAGCGAATGGTGATTTTTATGTCTGCATAAATTGAACAACAAATGAGTCGGAAGCATAATCTGCAAGTTCAAAGTTAAAAAAACGCTGGCCAAACTTAACACGATGTAGCAGAAGAAGGAAGTTATCACCGGCTGCCACCAGATTCGTGAGAAGGCAGGATGGCAAGACTTGGAGCAAGTTTAGTGGCAGCAGGCACTGAGGTTTCTGTTTGCATAGCAAGGTGCATACTTAATAGAGATGAGCAAGTATACTCGCTAAGGCACATTACTCGATCGAGTAGTGCCTTATTCGAGTACCTGCCCGCTCGTCTCTAAAGATTCAGGGCCGGCGGGGGGCGGGGAGCGGCGGGGGAGAGCGGGGAGGAACGGAGGGGAGATCTCTCTCTCCCTCTCTCCCCCCCGATCCCCTGCGCAACTCACCTGTCACCCACGCCGGTCCCCGAATCTTTAGAGACGAGCGGGGAGATACTCGGCTAAGGCACTACTCGCTCAAGTAATGTGCTTTAGCGAGTATGCTCGCTCATCTCTAATACTTAAAGGGGTTGTCCCGCAAAAGCAAGTGGGGGTATACACTTCTGTATGGCCATATTAATGCACTTTGTAATGTACATCGTGCATTAAATATGAGCCATACAGAAGTTATTCACTTACCTGCTCTGTTGCTAGCGTCCACGTCTCCATGGCTCTGTCTAATTTTGCTGTCTTCTTGCTTTTTTAGACGCGCTTGCGCTGTGCGGTCTTCTCCCCTTCTGCTTGGTCCAGGCACGAGCGGCGTTCTGGCTCCGCCCCCTTCTACGCATCATCGCGTAGCTCCGCCCCATCACGTGTGCCGATTCCAGCCAATCAGGAGGCTGGAATCGGCAATGGAACGCACAGAGCCCATGGTGCACCATGGGAGAAGACCCGCGGTGCACCATGGGAGAAAACAGCAGTGCATCCCTGGGAAAGGACCGGCGGCCATCTTAGGGAGAAGATTTTTTAAAGTCCTTATTTCGTCGGATCGGTAAGTAGCAAGCGGTTTAAAAACCGCTTTAATTTTTTTTTTTTTGCCAGGGGGGTGACAGGGGGAATAGGGTAATGTTAAATTTTGAGGTTTGCCGCGAGACAACCCCTTTAACGCTGAAGGTCTTCATGACTGAATTCCAAGATGTACACCTCTACTAATCAAAAGCACAAGAAAAGTTGGTTCCAATGTGCTCAAAACTTCATAAATAAGCCACAGACATTTGGGGATTCTGTTCTGTGGAGTGATGAAGCAAAGCTGGAGCTTAATGAGCTTTTGGCTCAGCAGTATGCAAGAAGAAGGAAGAGTAAAGCATATGCAGAAAAGAACACTCTGCCCACAGTGAAGCAAGCTGGTGAAGCTCTGGGGATGCTTTGGTTCATCTAGACCCTGGAAGCCTAAAGCATGTGGAGGACAAGATGGATTCAATCAAGTATGATGAAATCCTAGGAGAAAACATCATGCCTTCTGTTAGGAAGCTGAAGCACGGGCATCATTGGACCCTCCAAGAGTATAATGATCCAAAGCATACCCAAAAGTCCAACAAAGCGTAACTTCAGAAGAAGTCCTGGAAAAGACGGGAGTGGCCGTCACAGTTGCTTGACTTGAACCCTATAGAAAATCTATGGTGGCATTTGAAGAAGGTGGTAGTAGCATGCAAATCAAAGAATATTAGTAAATGGAGGCCACTTGTTGATGAGGAATGGTCAAAGATTGCTAAGGAACGCTGTCAGAAGCTGGTGTCTCTAAGGGCGGCATCAGATGGATGTGTATGCGTATGCACTGTGCAAAGAATAGAACTCATTGTTTTCGATGGGTTCATTGTCACCATTCTTATTTGCGCCCGTATTTCTCTTAAACGAAAAAAGCGTGACATGCTCTATTTTTGTATGCATTTGTGCATCAAAGGTCCACATATGTATGCAGGGGTGCACACCCGTGAACACTGGCACCTAATTTGAATTAATAATCTTTTAAATCAGGGTGGGGGTGATTACCTCGCCCATGTCAATGAGTGGTGCCTGTGCAAAAGTCCCTTTTTTACAGTGTAAATGTGTTGCAATGGCGCAAGCGTTTTTGCGCTTACGCTCATCTGAAGCCACCCTAAATACATCTGAGGCTTGTTCTGGATTTCTGCGACGTACTTTATTGCTGATCGGCATGGAAACTGCTGTGTGAACATTCCCATAGCGGAGACCATACTCATGGACAGTCTACCAGACTCTCAATGTTTCTCATTTTCCAGTGTACTTCCAAGTAAGCAGAACTCAAATCATTTATCCAGTCTTAGGGCTCCTTCAGACCAGCGTATGCGCATTGGCCCTTTGCTTCAGCCCAATGCATTTGTGCCGTGAACGACGTCGCACGCAAATCCGGTTGTCTGAAAGAGCCCTTATATTTAATATTGATATCCAGTACATCTAAAAAGATAAAAATGTGAACGCTGCATTGCCCTGAACCTCAAGTGAAAATTAATAAATACTATATCTAGAAAGCGTGTTGCGTTGCCCAGTATTTAATATACACAAAACTATTTGCTCTACTTAGGATTCATAAAGTATATGCTTATATAGGCAAAATTTGATTCATTAAGATGAAAACACAGATGGATGCTTCAGTGAATCACTACCCCAAACTGCCAGATGAAAGTTAATAAATAGGAAATATTAAATGCATTAAGCAAATTCATAAATAGGGGAAGGTTCACACCACTAATTAAGTGTAGACACAATTCATCCAAGATGTATTAAATATTGAAGTGTCCATCTGAGACAAATTAGCTTCTTAATAACAAACAGAATCTCAGTCAGCACTTAGCTATTTATTACTTTATTTTCACATAGTGGTCCAGCGCTGGTTCCATCCTGGGTTCTGTCTTCCAGAAAACGGCATGGGGACAGAAACCAGAACAGAACCATAGAGAAGAACATGTGAGACGGAGAACTCTTTGGCCAAGCATGGTACTTTTCTTTCCGGTGTAAGGGCAAAAACACATGGGCGCATGAGCTAAATCACTCGCTGCTAAGGAGTGTATTAGCGCATGAACCGGGTTATTTGTTTCTGACTATTCAAACTCAGCGTTAATGCGTGAAAGATAGAGCAAGTACTATCTTTTCTCTATCTATTAACGTACAAGAATTCCAATAGTGGAAATTAAACCATTGAAATCAATGGGGTTATTTCCTCCCGTTATGATTTTCACGGCTGCATAACGAGACTAAACAAACCCATCTGTTTAAGCCCTAAAACGGGGTTGGAAACTGTGAGGCGGAGACCCAAGAGGTCTCTGTCTCACCTATTCTCCCCTATGGGACCTTTTACATAAGGAAGAAATATTCTGCAACAACTTGTGGAATATGCCCTCATGCAGGATTTCAGTATCAAAATACGCATTTCGAGGGTGTGGATTTTAATGCATAATTGAAAAGCAGATTTGATGTTGAATTGCTGCTACAGGCTGCCCTACACTTCATAAGTGAACGACACAGGCGCTGACACCCTGGGTTTCTTAGTACCGTATATACTGGCGAATAAGGCGACGGGGCGTATAAGACGACCCCCCAACTTTCACCTTATACGCCGGGAATACAGCGGAGCAAAAAATGTCGCTCCCTCCTGGTCCCCGGCAGAGCATTGCTTTCTGGACGCAGGGCTTGAAATCCCCGCCTCCAGAAAACACACGTGTGATTGGCTGATGGCGTGTGTTAGCTAATCACAGTATTAGTTTTCTGGAGGCGGGGATTTCAAGCCCTGCGTCCAGAAAGCAATGCTCTGCCAGGGACCAGGAGGGAGCGACAGCCTGCAGCAGCGCCGCAGAACGCCGGGGGAGGTGAGTAATGATTTTTTTTTTGACACTTTCTTTTTTTTGTATTACTGGCGTATAAGATGACCCCTGACTTCAGAGCAGATTTTTCGGGGTTCAAAAGTCGTCTTATACGCCAGTATATACGGTATTTAAAGACAGACTGTTAGCTGCAAAAATAATGATAAATCCCGAGAAATCCGGGATATTAGTTAATATTTTGGCCAATATATGTAAGCTTGCAACCCACGTCAAGGGTCCTCATTACCTTGAGAGTCCCTACTAGAGATTAGCGAGCACCAAAATGCTCAGGTGCTCGTTACTCGGGACGAACTTTTCGCGATGCTCGAGGGTTTGCTTCGAGTAACGAACCCCATTGAAGTCAATGGGCGACCCGAGCATTTTTGTATATCGCCGATGCTCGCTAAGGTTTTCATTTGTGAAAATCTGGGCAATTCAAGAAAGTGACGGGAACGACACAGAAACGGATAGGGCAGGCAAGGGGCTACATGTTGGGCTGCATCTCAAGTTCACAGGTCCCACTATTAAGCCACAATTGCGGCAAGAGTGGCCCCCCCCCCAACAACTTTTACTTCTGAAAAGCCCTCATTAGCAATGGATACCTTAGCTAAGCACCACACTACCTCCAACAAAGCACAATAACTGCCTGCATGACACTCCGCTGCCACTTCTCCTGGGTTACATGCTGACCAACCACCCC
The DNA here is from genome assembly GCF_035609145.1 of Eleutherodactylus coqui. Classification (NCBI taxonomy): domain Eukaryota; kingdom Metazoa; phylum Chordata; class Amphibia; order Anura; family Eleutherodactylidae; genus Eleutherodactylus; species Eleutherodactylus coqui. The sequence goes on from NC_089837.1 coordinate 448,637,718, forward strand.
CCCCCCCCCACGACCCAGTGTCCACAACGCACACCAAACTGTCCCTGCCCAGCCTTCAGCTGCCCTCATGCCACGCCACCCTCATGTCTATTTATAAGTGCGTCTGCCATGAGGAGGAACCGCAGGCACACACTGCAGAGGGTTGGCACGGCTAGGCAGCGACCCTCTTTAAAAGGGGCGGGGCGATAGCCCACAATGCTGTACAGAAGCAATGAGAAATCCAATCCTGTGCCACCTCCATCTGGAGCTGCACACGTGGGCATAGCAATGGGGAACCTATGTGCCACACGCTATTCATTCTGTCAAGGTGTCTGCATGCCCCAGTCAGACCGCGTTTTTTTATAAATAGTCACAGGCAGGTACAACTGGGAATCCCCAACTCCGCAATGGGAATGCCGTGTGCACCCACAGCATGGGTGGGTGCCAGGAAGCCACCGGCGGTACATAAATATATCCCATTGCATTGCCCATCACAGCTGAGGTAATAATGTCATGTTTAATGCAGGTGGGCTTCGACCCACACTGCATGCCCCAGTCAGACTGGGGTTCTTTAGAAGTGGACACAGATGCATTTACAACTCCCTGTCGACCCACAGCATGGGTGGCTCCCTGAAACCCACCGGCGGTACATAAAAATATTCCATTGCATTGCCCATCACAGCTGAGGTAATAATGTCATGTTTAATGCAGGTCGGCTTCGGCCCACACTGCATGCCCCAGTCAGACTGGGGTTCTTTAGAAGTGGACACAAATGCATTTACAACTCCCTGTGGACCCACAGCATGGGTGGGTGCCAGGAAGCCACCGGCGGTACATAAAAATATCCCATTGCATTGCCCATCACAGCTGAGGTAGTAATGTCATGTTTAATGCAGGTGGGCTTCGGCCCACACTGCATGCCCCAGTCAGACTGGGGTTCTTTAGAAGTGGAAACAGATGCATTTACAACTCCCTGTCGACCCACAGCATGGGTGGCTCCCTGGAACCCACCGGCGGTACATAAAAATATCCCATTGCATTGCCCATCACAGCTGAGGTAATAATGTCATGTTTAATGCAGGTGGGCTTCGGCCCACACTGCATGCCCCAGTCAGACTGGGGTTCTTTAGAAGTGGACACATGTAGTTACAACTCCCTGTGGACCCACAGCATGGGTGGGTGCCAGGAAGCCACCGGCGGTACATAAATATATCCCATTGCATTGCCCATCACAGCTGAGGTAATAATGTCATGTTTAATGCAGGTGGGCTTCAGCCCACACTGCATGCCCCAGTCAGACTGGGGTTCTTTAGAAGTGGACACAGATGCATTTACAAGTCCCTGTCGACCCACAGCATGGGTGGCTCCCTGGAACCCACCGGCGGTACATAAAAGTATCCCATTGCATTGCCCATCACAGCTGAGGTAACGTCAGCTGTAATGGAGGTGGGCTAAAAATTAATTTGATTACACTGTAGGCGAGGGCCCAAAAAAATTGGTGTATCAACAGTACTAATGTACCTCTTAAAAATTGCCCATGCCCAACCAAGAGGGCAGGTGAAAGCCATTAATCGCTTTGGTTAATGTGGCTTAATTGGTAACTAGGCCAGGCAGCCCAGTTAATATAAAAATTGGTTGAGGTGAAAGTTTCAACGCTTTAATGAGCATTGAAACTTATAAAAATTGTTTAGAAAAATTGTATGACTGAGCCTTGTGGGCCTAAGAAAAATTGCCCGTTCGGCGTGATTATGTGAGGTTTCAGGAGGAGGAGCAGGAGGAGGAATATTATACACAGATTGATAAAGCAGAAATGTCCCCGTTTTGGATGGTGAGAGAGAACTATGCTTCCATCCGCGGGTGCAGCCTACGTATTGCTTAGGTATCGCTGCTGTCCGCTGGTGGAGAAGAGAAGTCTGGGGAAATCCAGGCTTTGTTCATCTTGATGAGTGTTAGCCTGTCGGCACTGTCGGTTGACAGGCGGGTACGCTTATCTGTGATGATTCCCCCAGCCGCACTAAACACCCTCTCTGACAAGACGCTAGCCGCAGGACAAGCAAGCACCTCCAGGGCATACAGCGCGAGTTCAGGCCACATGTCCAGCTTCGACACCCAGTAGTTGTAGGGGGCAGAGGCGTCACGGAGGACGGTCGTGCGATCGGCTACGTACTCCCTCACCATCCTTTTACAGCGCTCCCGCCGACTCAGCCGTGACTGGGGAGCGGTGACACAGTCTTGCTGGGGAGCCATAAAGCAGTCAAGGGCCTTAAAGAGTGTTGCCCTGCCTGTGCTGTACATGCTGCCTGATCTCCGCGCCTCCCCTGCTACCTGGCCCTCGGAACTGCGCCTTCGGCCACTAGCGCTGTCGTATGGGAATTTTACCATGAGTTTGTCCGCCAGGGTCCTGTGGTATAGCAACACTCTCGAACCCCTTTCCTCTTCGGGTATGAGAGTGGAAAGGTTCTCCTTATACCGTGGGTCGAGCAGTGTGTACACCCAGTAATCCGTAGTGGCCAGAATGCGTGTAACGCGAGGGTCACGAGAAAGGCATCCTAACATGAAGTCAGCCATGTGTGCCAGGGTACCTGTACGCAACACATGGCTGTCCTCACTAGGAAGATCACTTTCAGGATCCTCCTCCTCCTCCTCCTCAGGCCATACACGCTGAAAGGATGACAGGCCAGCAGCATGTGTACCCTCACCAGTGGGCCAAGCTGTCTCTTCCCCCGCCTCCTCATCTTCCTCCTCCTCCTCCTCCTCCTCACCGCACTGAGATATAGACAGGAGGGTGCTCTGACTATCCAGCGACATACTGTCTTCCCCTGGCTCTGTTTCCGAGCGCAAAGCGTCTGCCTTTATGCTTTGCAGGGAATTTCTCAAGAGGCATAGCAGAGGAATGGTGATGCTAATGATTGCAGCATCGCCGCTCACCACCTGGGTAGATTCCTCAAACTTTCCAAGGACCTGGCAGATGTCTGCCAACCAGGCCCACTCTTCTGAAAATAATTGAGGAGGCTGACTCCCACTGCGCCGCCCATGTTGGAGTTGGTATTCCACTATAGCTCTACGCTGCTCATAGAGCCTGGCCAACATGTGGAGTGTAGAGTTCCACCGTGTGGGCACGTCGCACAGCAGTCGGTGCACTGGCAGATTAAACCGATGTTGCAGGGTGGCAGCGTCCGTGTGGGACTTGCGGAAATGTGCGCAGAGCCGGCGCACCTTTCCGAGCAGGTCTGACAAGCGTGGGTAGCTTTTCAGAAAGCGCTGAACCACCAAATTAAAGACGTGGGCCAGGCATGGCACGTGCGTGAGGCTGCCGAGCTGCAGAGCCGCCACCAGGTTACGGCCATTGTCACACACGACCATGCCCGGATGGAGGCTCAGCGGCGCAAGCCAGCGGTCGGTCTGCTCTGTCAGACCCTGCAGCAGTTCGTGGGCCGTGTGCCTCTTATCTCCTAAGCTGAGTAGTTTCAGCACGGCCGGCTGACGCTTGCCCACCGCTGTGCTGCCACGCCGCGCGACACCGACTGCTGGCGACGTGCTGCTGCTGCTGACACATCTTGATTGCGAGACAGAGGTTGCGTTGGAGGAGGAGGAGGAGGGTGGTTTAGTGGAGGAAGCATACACCGCCGCAGATACCACCACCGAGCTGTGGCCCGCAATTCTGGGGGTGGGTAGGATGTGAGCGGTCCCAGGCTCTGACTCTGTCCCAGCGTCCACTAAATTCACCCAATGTGCCGTTAGGGAGATATAGTGGCCCTGCCCGCCTGTGCTTGTCCACCTGTCCGTTGTTAAGTGGACCTTGGCAGTAACTGCGTTGGTGAGGGCGCGTACAATGTTGCAGGAGACGCGGTCGTGCAGGGCTGGGACAGCACATCGGGAAAAGTAGTGGCGACTGGGAACTGAGTAGCGCGGGGCCGCCGCCGCCATCATACTTTTGAAGGACTCCGTTTCCACAACCCTATACGGCAGCATCTCCAGGCTGATAAATTTGGCTACGTGCACGTTTAACGCTTGAGCGTGCGGGTGCGTGGTGGCGTACTTGCGCTTGCGCTCAAACACTTGCGCTAGCGACGGCTGGACGGTGCGCTGAGAGACATTGGTGGATGGGGCCGAGGACAGCGGAGGTGAGGGTGTGGGTGCAGGCCAGGAGACGGTAGTGCCTGTGTCCTCAGAGCGGGGTTGGATCTCAGTGGCAGGTTGGGGCACAGGGGGAGAGGCAGCGGTGCAAACCGGAGGCGGTGAACGGCCTTCGTCCCACCTTGTGGGGTGCTTAGCCATCATATGTCTGCGCATGCTGGTAGTGGTAAGGCTGGTGGTGGTGGCTCCCTGGCTGATCTTGGCGCGACAAAGGTTGCACACCACTGTTCGTCGGTCGTCTGCACTCTCAGTGAAAAACTGCCAGACCTTTGAGCACCTCGGCCTCTGCAGGGTGGCATGGCGCGAGGGGGTGCTTTGGGAAACACTTGGTGGATTATTCGGTCTGGCCCTGCCTCTACCCCTGGCCACCGCACTGCCTCTTGCAACCTGCCCTGCTGCTGCCCTTGCCTCCCCCTCTGAAGACCTGTCCTCAGTAGGCGTAGCAAACCAGGTGGGGTCTGTCACCTCATTGTCCTGCTGCTCTTCCTCAGAATCCTCGGTGCGCTCCTCCCTCGGACTTAATGCCCTTACTACTACCTCACTGATAGACAACTGTGTCTCATCGTCATCGGCCTCCTCACCCACTGAAAGGTCTTGAGACAGTTGCCGGAACTCCCCAGCCTCATCCCCCGGGAACTTTGCAATGGTTGGGCATCAGTCACGATAAACTCCTCTGGTGGGAGAGGAACCACTGCTACCCAATCTGAGCAGGGGCCCGAGAACAGTTCCTGGGAGTCTGCCCGCTCCTCAGAATGTCTCATTTTCATGGAGTGAGGAGGCTGGGAGGAAGGAGGAGCAGCAGCCAGAGGATTCTGAGTTGCAGCAGTGGACGGCGCAGAACTCTGGGTGGACGATAGGTTGCTGGAAGCACTTTCTGCCATCCACGACAGGACCTGCTCACACTGCTCATTTTCTAATAAGGGTCTACCGCGTGGACCCATTAAATGTGCTATGAATGTGGGGACGCCAGAAACGTGCCTCTCTCCTAATCCCGCAGCAGTCGGCTGCGATACACCTGGATCAGGAGCTCGGCCTGTGCCCACACCCGGACTAGGGCCGCCGCGTCCTCGGCCGCGCCCACGTCCTCTAGGCCTACCCCTACCCCTCAGCATGCTGTATTACCAGTAATGCAGAAACACAACGCTGTAATTAAATGTGCCGCTTATTGGCCTGTGGTTGGAGGCTGAGTTTGCTTACGGAACGCCAGGAAATAATTTGGCGCAAGCCTGCTGTAACACTTAGCTGGCTGCGTATGATTTTGTACAACTACTACACCCAGTACACACGGACCCAGAACACTGAGCACAGTGTCAGGCAGGCCAAATAGATTTTTTGCCCAATATTTTTTAGAAAAGGCCCACTGCCTGTATTCAATCAATAATATATGTCTTCTGTTCCTGGAGTGTGTCACAGAACTACAGAGTGTTGCACTGTTATTAACTGCAACAGAGCGGTGATTTCAGAGCCAGGAAATAATTTGGCGCAAGCCTGCTGTAACACTTAGCTGGCTGCGTATGATTTTGTAGAACTACTACACCCAGCACACACGGACCCAGAACACTGAGCACAGTGACAGGCAGGCCAAATAGATTTTTTGCCCAATATTTTTTAGAAAAGGCCCACTGCGTATATTCAATCAATAATATATGTCTTCTGTCCCTGCCTACACACTTCTGTCCCTGAAGTATTACTGCAGGGCGCAATGCTCTGCACGGCCAATATACCAAAAAAAAAAAAATGTGCAACACTGCTAAAAGCAGCCTCCACACTACTGCACACGGTTAGATGTGGCCCTAAGAAGGACCGTTGGGGTTCTTGAAGCCTACAATAACTCCTAACGCTCTCCCTCCACACTTCTGTCCCTGGAGTATTACTGCAGGGCGCAATGCTCTGCACGGCCGATATACCATAAAAAAAAAAATGTGCAACACTGCAAAAAGCAGCCTCCACACTACTGCACACGGTTAGATGTGGCCCTAAGAAGGACCGTTGGGGTTCTTGAAGCCTAAAATCACTCCTAACGCTCTCCCTAGAGCAGCTCCACCATCAGCAGCACTGTCCCTGATCTCTGTCAGAATGCATCTGTGGCGAGCCGCGGGAGGGGCCGATTTATATACTCGGGTGACACCTGATCTCCCCAGCCACTCACTGCAGGGGGGTGGTATAGGGCTTGAACGTCGCAGGGGGAAGTTGTAATGCCTTCCCTGTCTTTCAATTGGCCAGAAAAGCGCGCTAACGTCTCAGAGATGAAAGTGAAAGTAACTCGAACATCGCGTGGTACTCGTTACGAGTAACGAGCATCTCAAACACGCTAATACTCGAACGAGTATCAAGCTCGGACGAGTACGTTCGCTCATCTCTAGTCCCTACACTAACAATTACAAAGATATTGTACCACTGCGGAAGGACAAATTAACTAAAATATCACTGCCAGAGGCCATATTTACTGATATGCTGATACAAAGCCCTGCTTTTGTGTTTCTTTGTATCAGCATATCGGTAAGTATCACTGCTGACAGTGATTTTTGAGTTCATTTGTCCTTTTGCTGTGAAAAATGTGTTACCACTATAGGTGTCACAGTCAGTTATTAGGTTTAGGGAGGCAATTACTTTTTCACATGGATAATATAAGTTTTGATTAAATCTTTTTTTCTCTGAATGGGACAATAAGTTAAAATCTGCATTTTGTGATTGCGCCTGTTGTCTTTATCTTGTATTAAAATTAATTGGATGATGTGAAAGATTTAGCAAAAACAGAAGAGATTGGGTGAGACGCAAATATTTTTTCACTGCACTAAACATATGAATATTGTAGGAAAACATTGGTGAAAATTAATTTTGATGCATAGACCTTAATTATAAATGGCTTAAATTACAAAAAATATAAAAAGTTGAATTATGAATAATTAGGCAACTTTATTTTTGTGTTGACTTGCTGCTTCTTATTAATGTCTTTGTGGTCTTTGTGGCAGTTTTTACGTTGTCAGACACCAAGCCCCCCTTCCTCTCCCCATTTTGTTATTCTGTAAATGTTTGTACAATGGGCTCATACAAACTTGGCAGTTAAAAACAGGATACTGATGTGATACAATGGGGCCCATTTATAAAAAGTGTCATTTTGCTGACAGGCCTTCATGGTACAATTTTACATGATATGCACCAAATAAAAGAAAAGGAATGACAAAAATGTCATTTCTACAGTGTCACACTGGTCTTTCCTTCTATAGATTTTGCCCTAGTGAATATGAAGCCTTCATCCCAGCAAAATAGCTATTTCACAGTCTAAACTATTGTAACTTCGGTGTGAGATGGATAAAATGGGGGTGCTGCTTCTAGATCTGTGTATATATTCATATACTACTATCTCTTGATCACTGAAGATATCAGAGTGCTGTGAATGTAAATGATAGCAATACTTTGAAGTCCACTGTTTGTGCTTGTTTGCTTTTACATTTTAAGAAGTTTATAGGAAAGGGAGGGAGGAAAGGAAGCAGGGAAATAGGAGGGGGAGAGGAGGGGGATGTAGGATATCCACATGTAATTATGTAGGAAAGAACTGCAAATGTTCTTATATAGTATTGCAGTGTTGTATTCGGCTGCAATTTCTTTGACTGTGCACGGATTCTTGACATCCTCCTCTGACCCCTGCTGTCAATGAGTTGTTTACATCCACAGAATACCCTTTCACTGGATGTTTTTGCTCAACCACACCATTCTCTGTATAATCTCCACAATGTTATATGAAATAACTTCACAAAGTCATCAGTTTTTGAAATACTGGTTAGTCTAGCACCAATGATCAGGCCTCGTTGGAAGTCAGTCAGAGTGCTCAACTTACCAATGAGAATAAATACAATATAAATATTTTATAGCAAAGACCAATGAAATTGTATATGAGATACTACAACAGAACTTAGTATGCATTCAAATATTCTTTAACCCCTTTAGGACCCGTTCCTTGTTTTCATTGCCATTTTCGTTTTTTCTAACCCCCTTACAAAAAAATCATAACTCAACATAGCTATCTGAGGGCTTGTTTTTTGCGGGACGAGTTGTATTTTTCAATAATACTATTTAATGTACCGTATAATGTACTGAAAAACTTTAAAACATGTCTAAGGGCTTAGTCTCATCAACGCCCATGTGACTGAGCTCTTACTGCAGGAAGGAGTCGGCTGCACTTCAGGACGGACGTCTCTCTGCAGCGCCGGAGGAAAGAACATGTGATCGGCTTCATTGCCGGTCATGTGTTCTTTCTTCAGCGCTGCGGGGAGTCGTCCGTCCTGAAGTATGGCCGTCTTCTTCCTGCAGTAAGAGCTCAGTCACACGGGCGCATCGGCACCGGTGTACGGGTGCTGGTGCGCCCGTGTGACTAAGCCCTCAGTGGAATGAAATGGAAAAAAAATTAAGTTCCGCCATCGTTGGAGTGGACCTTGTTTTTACAACATACACACTGGCAAAAATAATATGATAACGTTATTCTGTGGGTCAGTACGATTATGACTATACCATATTTATATAGTTTCTTTTTGCTGTACTACTTTTAAAAAACGAAATATCTTTGGAAGAACATCAAATTATATTCTGCCGACAACTTTTCTATTTTTCCGCCGACATAGTTGTATTTTTATTAAATTTGTTAATGGATATGAGGTGATGGTCACCATGGGAGATAATGTGTTACTTTGATAGATCGACGTTTTAAGGGGCGCAGCAATACCAAATATGTTTTTATTTTTATGTGTTTGATTTTTTTCATTAAAAATATAACAAAAGGGTTTTCTTTTATAAATTTTAATACCTTCAGAAGGCCCCAGGCTGCCATGGCAACCGAACGACACTTTGCGATCTCATCACAAAGGGTGGCGTCGTACAGGACCTAAGAAAATCAATCCGAGGATTTAAATGCCGCTGTTATAACTGACAGCGGCATTTATGGGGTTAACAGCCATGATCAGCGTTCACACTGATCACGGCTGTTGCCGGTGGTTGTCAGCTTTCAGAAACAGCCAGCACCCGCCATGTATGGAGTAGGATCAGCTCCATACAAACCCCGAAACACCAGAACATAACTGTACATCCTGTGTCGTTAAGAGGTTAAGAACAGAACTAATCAAACAAACAAAGTAAACTGATGACTTAAGGGACCTTTTCATTTGGGAGCATAAGCCATGGACATAACTTGAAGCTTCTGGGCCCCAATGCAAAGTAAGTAACAGGGCCCTCAACTATAATGCTTTATTGATAGTACTGGGCTCCCTATATGGAGAAGAGAGGCCTTATGGGCCCCCCAAGGCTCCTGGGCCCGGGTGCAACCGCATCCCCTGCATCCCTTATAGTTACACCTCTAGCATAAGCGCCTGACAACTGTCCTACGAGCAACTGCATGACGGTCATTCCTGTACTTTACACAGGAGCGATAGTTGTTCAATGAATGGAGGCAGAGCTGCTGTGTAACATTCTGAGCCGCCCGCCTCCATTCACAGTAACCAGCAGTTTCTCAAACATTGAGTGGCTCCTGTTTACAAGGCCCAATAGTTGCTTGGCTTGCAGTTCTCCTGAAAAACCAAGAGACTTTGACAGGTGAGCGTTTTCTCACTCAGTGCCCTGTTGGTGGCTGCTTGTACACAGGACAATGAATTTGCTGAATGCCTGAATTAGCGGTTTCCAGCGAGAATTAGGGCAATTATCAACCTGTGTAAAGGTGGCTTTACTCAATCTATCAGAAAAAGAAAGGATTACTGAGCCAAATATGACGATATACAACTGAAACGATTCTGTAGCCAGTGTGCAATCTTGTCTAAATGTTTATTTTTCATTAGTAGTGCTTGCATTCATACATTCAAACCAACAGTTATTATTTACTAATGTAATTATATCAGATATGGAAGGAATGGAATTGCTATCCCAATATTGGGCAACGCTTATCTTAGATGCAATGAGAATATGAAGAAGAACATTATGCAAAGTATTAGGAAATTGATCAACATCTATGCCTAATACGTTCATTGCAGAATGGAGGTGCATTTGTCTACTTGGACATAAATTGGAAAATCTGGCTCTGTTAACTCGAAACTTAAGGACTGTCCGGCCATAACTCTAGTAAGGCACTGTCTGTTGATCCATACCTCCAACATCGATCAGAAAAACATGGAGACAAATTATTAAGAGTGGAGGGGTAAGGTATAGAGATGAGCGAACGTGCTCGTTTAGGACAATTACTCGAGCATTGCTTTTTTAGAGTAACTGCCTACTTGGGCGAAAAGATTCGGGGGGCGGGGGGGGGGGGGCGAGGGTAGCAGGGGGGAACAAGGGGGAGCTCTCTCCCCCCCCCCCCCCACTCCCCACCGCAACCCCCCGCTCACCCTTGGAGCCCCCCGAATCTTTTCGCCCGCTTAGGCAGTTACTCAAAAAAAGCGATGCTCGATCGAGTAATTTCTCTAAACGAGCATTTTATGAGAATTTTCAAAGCAGTTTGTATATCTAGGATCTGAAAGTACACATCACTGCACTCATGTTCTGAAATTGAGATTTTTAAATAACTTTCCCATCTCTTCTTAGTCCATCCATAGGGACTGTAGGAGAAGAATTCAAAATTTAATAGCAAGTAGACAGGTCTTTGTTAGTGTCTTGGCATGAGGACAGCCAAACATTGAGTATAGAAGGAACATTAATTCTTGAAGGGGGTAGATAGAACTTTACCAAGTTATGGAATTGGAGATATTTATACAAATCTGTTCTAAAAATGTAGAATCTATCACTAATTTACATGTTATCCTTGTATAGAGGCCATGCTTATCTTCTCTATATTGTTCCAATATTAGTATAGCACGATTTATCTATTCTAATGTGAATTCTCACTGAAACTGATCCACAGAAAACTTCCCACTTGAATTTATGCTGCACTTTGGGGTCACGGGTCTAATTTCCATATAGGGAAGCTCCAATCATGAAAGGGTTGGTGTCGCTAATAAAGTGGCCATTCAGTATGTACATATTTAACCTCTACAAATAAATCTGTATATACTCTATTGCCATCTATAGTTCTAAAGCAAATTGTAACATTTCATTTTGACAGTATCCAACCACTAGCTACAAAACTTGCTTCTGTTTTTGCTATTTGGATTACGTGTATTTTTGATCTGAGATTGATTCTGTTTTATTAGGGCCCAGAGCTATAGGCACTTTGTGTGCTGTCATCTTCCATAGAAGCAATGCTACTACAGGAGACCACCCGCATGTGATGAGATAAGTAGAATATGAGGCTAAAACAGACTATAATACAGCCATGCCTATGAAGCCTTCTAGAAATATTTGGTTGTGGCAATGACGATTGATTCTGGATAGAATTGCTTTACAAGCTTGACCAAGTGAGCCATGCTATTGGGCTGCAACCTGAACTTCCTTATCGCATGTGCAAATTAAGGTCTTGACAGATTAGCATTGGTTCATGGTGGCATTGCTTTATAAAAAAAAGGTTTTTTTTCAAGTTCCTGAGTAGTGTTGATCAAACCACACCAGTAGAACATTGTTTTGGGTCAAATATTGCTAAAAGTTCGATTCAACATGAACCTGAACCAAGTTTTTAGCCAAGTTCGACCATCTGAAACAGAGTTCTACTGGTTCGGTTCGCTCAATACTAGTTCTTAACCCTTGTATATAAAAATGTCTGAGATTCATAAAAAAATCCTGCGATAACACTCTTGGAGTGTCATACAGAGATTTTATGGCTCTTAGACAGTGTTATACACCAGTTTTAGGGGTTTTAGTGAATTTCCAGTTCATTTTGTACTAACTTGGACCGACCAACCGTTTGGTTTGGTGACTTGGAATACCAAAAGTTCGCTCATCACTATTACTGAGAAATGTGACATTAGTAGATATGTGGAGGACACTTAATTGTACCTGTAGTTTTCCAGGCAGGTTTTAGGTGATTGGATACTTGGTAGTTGTCTGGGCCCCTTTCATTCTTTCAAAGCCTAAGCCCATACCTTCATCACTGCTTCAACACTGTTTGGTAGTATTGTCTAGGTATTCAATGGCATTATTTGGCATCATATAGCAAAAATTGGATATTAAAATAGAGAAGTGGTTATGACTTGGCAGGGAAAGACTTGGCTTAGACGGAGAATTCCTCTGGTGAGCCTAAATAGCTCCAGTCCAATACTGGAAGTCATTGCTATTGATGTGACATTTTGCTTGCGTGTCTATCCTTCTTTAAACTAGACCTTTTTAAAGAATAGCTGCACTTCTGAATATTTTAAATACGTATTTTAGTCAAAACAGCACAAAATATTTCCATCAAGTCATTGGTTAAATAAGTGGCTGAATTATTGAGCGTGTGATACATCATATTATCAGTAACATTTCTCTCATGAATGACAACATCTATTTCGAAAGTGGAGCAAGTTGGTTGGAAAAGGTTTTACGATGCGAATACAATGCACCGATCTGCTTCTTTTATTGAGGTACAACTTGCTTGCAAGTATAATTAAAATGATGCAAATCCAAAGTATAATTTGTCCTGATAGGAAGCTGATTTATTGTGAACCTGCAGACTAATGTTCCTACCACCTGCTAACATTTTTTACTGGGAAGTCATGTAGAACTAAGGTTTTGGACTCTTTTGTGTAGTCATCTATTTTTGGAGATAATTGGGTGACCTGGTGACCAGTGGGTAGTACTGCTGTTTATGAGTCCGTAGGTCATGCATTTCATTCCATCTAAGGTACTTTCTGCACCATGAAATTTTGGCTTACTCTTGCATCAAATGTAGTTTCTTCATCTAATAAAGAAATATACTGTCTACAATATAATAAATGTATTCTAAACAATATGCCAGCATGGTGATTATATTCACATGGAAGTCAAAATAATTGCAGACACCATTTTTATTTTCCATTAGGGCGGATTCATGTGGTTGTGATAATCATGGCCGCATAACGATATAAGTGGATTTCAGTGGATTCTTGCCCATTAATTGTACAGGAAGAAAATATAGGACCTGCCCTATCTTTCCCGCACGTAGCGAATACTATGAGCAGGAAAGATTGGGCAGCAACTATCTTCCCGTGACGTTTTTCAAACTTCTGCACCCTGGTGCAGAGTTTGCAAAGCCGACAAAGGGGTAGAAATTCCCTTCATTCAGGCGCATTTACGCTCCATGCCGCTGGGTGTAGTTGCACCTACGGCAATGTGTTTAAGCCCTTATGTATATTTAATTCCAGTGTTCAACTCTGTGGTGCACAGATTATGACCATGTAGATTGCGTCCTGACTAATTCCTTATACACATACACTATGAAGAAAATGTAAAGCAAGTCTTATATTAATGACTGCAAATATATTTGGTTTATATTCCCAGTCATTGTTACAAAGCCTGTTAAAAGGTCTGACATTGAGTTGCAGGAATGCAGCCTTCCAATAGGTGGCGTTGCAGAGGCATTGTTCTATCTTCCTATTTGCATGCATTTCCCAGAGGAGCATGGCCTTATAAGTCCTTTGACTTCCCTTCCCTATCCCTTCCTGACCTATGAAGTAGAATAATTTCTCAGTATGTTTTTGGAGTATAGAATAACACCTACATAAACATAGGGAAAACATAGAGGTTAGTGTTGCAAGGCAGTTACAAAGCTACAATATACACTGAATGGCCAGTTTAATAGAGACTCCCATCTAGTAGCATGGTGGACATCCTTTAGCCTGGAGAATCACAGCAATTTATCATAGTGTCTATCCACTGCTTTCAGAGGAGCCAAGGTGTGTCAAAAAAGCAATCCCCACACCATTACTTCACCGCTACCAGCCTAAATAGTTGACATCTGACAGGAAGGGTTCATCTATTCATGCTGCTTGCTCCAAATTCTGACCTCCCATCAGCACAATGCTACAGAAATCTGGATTCATCTGACCAGGTGATGTTTTTCCATTGCTCAGTGATCCAACTTTTGTACTTTTTTGCCCCCTGCAGTCTTGTCTTTCTGTTTCTGTTTCTCGAACTGATTGCTGTTCTGTCCAAGACAAATGCAATGATGAGTATATACAGTCTAGTACAAACAAGTAAAGCACAAAAATGTATAAAGAAACACAAATCAGAGAATAAAGGGAAACTGACCCTGACCTCATAGATACGGATAGACCCTACCTATAAGTGGGGCGATCACCCTGATGAGCGTGGTCCCATGTCAGGAACCTGGGTGACCCTGACTCTCCCTAGATGGCAACAGGACATGTGGCAATAGTTAGATAAGCAAATATAACCCCAAATATCCGGGATATAAGATATAACATCCCAGATATAATAGTAAATGAACAGCAGACTTGCTTTAGGTCTCATTCACACGAGCGTATGCATTTTTACAATCGTTGGTAGAAATCCTTGGAACGACGTCTAATAGCTTAAATAGTGGCAGCTGTCTTCTTTAAGGGTAAAGGAGGGTAAACTCCCCCCTCCTCCCTTTTTTTTCAGCTCCCTAAGGAGTCTATGGGAGCTTCCAGCATTTTTCGGCAATAGATAGGTCAAGACCTATGTTTTTGTGCAGCGTGAAAAATCAGCAACCAAAAATGGTCGCCGGTGTTCTCATTTTGGCAGCGAGATTTTTTTCACACGCCCAAAAATCGCTCATGTGAATGAATGCATTGGAATCCAATGCTTCACATGGTCACGTTTTTTCAATGCATATTCTGATAGCTTTGCATATATGCTCATGTGAAGGAGGCCTAAACTTGAGACCCACATCAGGAAGAGAACTGCAGACCAGATCAGATACCCTCCACAGCCAAGTCAAACAGGAGTCAATCTGAGTTGCAGACCAGAACAGATATTCAATAGTGTGATCAGACAGGAAGTTAGACCAGACCAAGTGAATAACCGGCGCTCTCTGTGAGGAGGAGCCAGAATAGATATACACAAACTAATATTGATTAGTTGGCTGAGTTGTCCCACCTCTCAGCCAAACAATCTGCCCACATACAGGAGGAGAAGTATCACTGCTGGCATCCAATGTTGAAATGACAGTGAGCATGTGCCAGCATGGGGATTCTGTGGGGTAGGGCTGACATAGTGATGTCACCCGGTCCCAATCCTCAGTTGTGGCTGGTACACTGTGACAGTTGTCCTAAGGAAGGAAGAGTTGTGCATTTGAGCATATTAGTTGGAGCACCAGCGTTGGATTCAGTCAAAATGCTTTTTGGAATCCTCTTCTAACCTCCTTCGTTACCGAGTTGTTTATGTCCACAGAATGTTTTTTCTTGATCACTCCATTCTCCTTTTGAAATTCTGGCCCCCAATTAGTCTAGCACTGATGACCAGGCCTCGTTGTAAGCCACTCACATCATTCAATTTTCCCATTCTAATATGGATTTGCACTGAAACTGATCCACGGAAAACTTGTCACTTGATTTTATTCTGCATTCTGGGAAAATGGAAAGTATCCCTAAGATAATACAATCAATAATAACTGCAATACAATTAATAGTATCTACGATGGCTGTTCCAATGGCAGTCATCCATATTTTGGAGGGAAGAGGAAGGGCACAGTGGGCAGTAGGCGAGGAAAGAGGATCCCATTTTTATACTCTCATTGAAACTTTATAGTTTATACTTTTACTATAATACAGAGATGATGGCTATAATACAGCGTGTGAGCCTCTTTCATGTAGCTCGTAAACAACAAGCCATTATTGCAGCTCTTAGGGTTATAGCTATAGGGGGCAGAGGTAGCACTTGCACCCAGGCTCTGGTGCGTGAAAAAGCCTGAAGTCCCATCTGCTACACGAGAAGACAAGGGCCCATGGTAAGTGGGGGTTTGGTTACAAATTTTGCATTAGAGCCTAAAATCTCCAATTTACACCTCTGATGACTCCTATATGACACTTAGAAGCCGCCCCTGTAATACAATACTTAGAATATCAGTATAATATAGGGTGTTGGCCATTAAAGCCTACACTCATAGATGTAAGATATGACAGATAATAATTTCCCATTACATATATTTGGAGTCTTCATTAGAATAGTGAAATCATCTTCCTCGTTTTGCATTTTTGTATAGTCATGCGCTCAGGAGACATTTTTTGCAGAAGTTGAAATAACTGAAAGTATTACATCAGAAAAGATATTTTGGGCCATATGTGTTCACTGGTAAATTAATAATATCCCTAATCTCTATGCCATAAATCATTCAAGCAGCATCCTTCTCTCTTACCATGCAAAGTAAAGCCACCCATGGACCTTACATGACTGTTAAATGGTCCAGTGTGTTATTTTCTTGGATGGACTGCTATCTTAGACCTCGGTGACAGGCTTCAGGAAAAATAGATTTAGGCTCTTCCCTGTGTCAGATGAGCCAACACAGAGGTAAAACACGTACCATGCAGGAATGTTTGTGAAAACACACTCAGTAATCCCTAGATCTACCGACGATCAAATGAGGGGGAGTCAATATTCATTGGCAATGCAATTGCATTTGTGTTTCTGTTGGCAGCCTTGTTGCCTTCATATGTATTTGTTAGGCAAGGTTTCAGTCTTATCACTGCTGCACAAGTCTAAAGTTGCTAGGTCAGTTCCATGACTAACCGTGGCCGCTCCGCTTTCCGTTTGCACATAAATAGAGCATCAGCACAAGACGGAGAGTAAATGGCAGAGTATGGTACGGAAACGTCCACAATCGCCTACTAGGAAAAAGTTCAAAAGCCAACAATCAGCAGAAAAAATGATGCTTACAGTTTTTTAGGACTCACAAGGCCCAGTACTGGAAAATTATCAGGAGACGGTCTGAAGCCTGCCCAAAGGCAATTGTTGAAAGGCATTGCTGCATGACAATGCCCGTTCACATACTGCTGCTCATACTGTTGAAACCCTCCAGAAGCTCAAGCTTTAGGTATTAGCCTCACCCTCTGTGTGGTTCCAATCTTGCCCCTTAAGGCTATCATTGGTTTGGTCCACTCAATGAGACATTAAGGGGTCATCATTTTACCTTGAATCAAGAATTGAAGGAAGCGATGCGTGCATGCCTTGCTGCTCTGCCAAAAAACTTTTTTTTCTAAGGGCATAAAGAAGCTTGTGTGTTGAAAAGCAAAGAGACTACGTTGAAAAATGATTATATTAACCCTTGCTGTTATACAACGTTGCCATCTGCTGGCTAAAGCCAGTGTGTGTGCACCAGAGAGGCTTAGACAGCGGAGTGGCTGGCAATAAACGGTAAAAATACCCTGTCGGACGTCTTCTGACATTGGAGCTGTACAAGCTTCAATCAGAGTGTAGGATGACATCAGACAGGGAATTAGAAAGGGTTAAAAGTTTTCCATTTTCACTGACAAAGTTGAAAGTTGTATTACAGATAATTATCAACTCACTCTTGTATATATAGAAAATATGCGCACACCTACTATAGATTGCATCATAATCTTTGCTGTCTGCATTGTACATACAGGACATGTCATCAGTAAGGTCTAGTAGGTTACTTGTAACAAACCCGTCAAAAATAGAGCCTACTAAAAAGTGATTGACTCCAAAGCCACCACCAAATACAGCTGTCTGCTACTGGACCTTTAGTGTAGCATCTAAGCCCACCAAGAGATCCTCTATTACTCTGGTGGTCCATGCTGGCCCTGAATCTTGTGAGGCTTGATATAATCTGACCGTCTTCATATGCTCATTGTCATCGGTTGCAGTTGAGGTACTGTAGGACAGAGATCTTTGACCTAACTAGCTTCATTTACTGCCTATTACTTGTGCAATGACGTCATCAACCTCAGCTTTCATTCTTGTTATCCATCTTCCACTGTCCTTAGTAAACTCGTTAAACTTTATTTTTAATTGACCATAACAGCATGCTCTATACAGGGATGCAATGTAATTGAATAAGCCCAGCACACAAAGGGTTATCCACATTCCCCTTGCTATAATTGTTAAAACCCCATCAGTTAAGCCGATAAGGATAATCTTAGCCTCGGGGGTCTTTCCTCCCCATGCTCAGTGTCCCTGTATTTCATGTCACACAGAAGGTATCACACATGTCACCCTCTTCATGGACATCAAAAGCCTGTTCTAGAGGAAGGTGGATTTTCTCAAGGCTCTCTCCCCACCATGGGATTGTTGGGAGGACAATAGAGCTCTGTGTCCGTCTTGTTGGCACCAGCAAGTACAATACAGGAAACAGCGTTTCCTTTCTGGGCTAGAAATTAATTTGGATCGTGCTCTTCCCGTTTTATTACTAATCCACACCGGGATACCGAGACTTAAAGGCCTTCAAAAGTGACTGTGATTAGGAGGCACTAAAAATAAAGGACTGCAGATACTTAGGTGGGGCTGCTGGCAGTCTATATATGTCCATTTATTAGCTATTGTCCTGCAGTTATGGGCACAATGAAATGGATGGCGATGGGATGCTGACACTTAGTTCCTATGTAATTAACCCCTATCCTGCTCTATACATTGCAAGAAGCGTCTATACAGGATGAAGCAAAAGTTAAAGGTCTTCCAGGTCACTCATGCCTCATTGCTTCTCAATTGCCCTGTTTATATTCTAATATATTTTAGAGGCTTTTGCACGCCCAATATAAGGTACATGGAGGCGGCCAACTGTGGTCCTAAATACCAGAAGAACACTACCAGTCAATATCTGTAGTTATTACACACTATTTACGACTCCATAGACCTTGCTGTTTAATGTATAGGGGAACATTTCTGTGATAGATAGGGCATGCAATGGATTTTAATCTCTACAACATGTCATTAAATTAATTCAGACTTAAATCTTATTTTTACCTTTTGTGGAAATTTTTGTTTCACAATTGTTATTAATTCCTGGCCCTTTGTTTTTTCACACCAAGATCAGTACTGATCACAGTTTAAGACCTCTCTCACATGATGATAGGCATTTTTATGCACGCCCGCTGCTGCTGTAAAAACACGTGAGCTGACGCACAAATCTAACGTTTGTGCGCCCGTTCAGGCGGCACGGACCCTGGGGAATACCAATGCCTTCCCTTCTCTCCCCCTCACTGGCTCACCTCCTCTCTCCTTCCCTCCGGCTGTTTGTAATGGGAGTGGGTAGGACGGGGGCTGAGCTAAGCACACCCCACACCCTCCCGTTGCAAACAGCCAGAGGGGAGGAGAGAAGAGGGAGGGAGTTTAGCGGTCACGCTGCTAAACTCCCGTCCACCTCCCTTCACTGGCCGCTGTCATTGGCTCCCATAAGAGCCCATGCAGTGGTCAGTGTATTCCGCCCAGAAAGATGGTTCCAGGACTGTCTTTGCTGCCCGGCGTGAAAGTACCCGATGCTATATTGGCCCAGCCAGACGCTTTTACGCCACGGGAATACGGCCATGTGATCTGATGTATTGGAACCCAATACATCAGATCACAGTGTATATCGGCCGGCAGTGAAACGGCGGCTGGTATACGCTTTTGTGAAAGAGCCCTAAACTGCACTAATCTCAACATGTAGGAAGGGGAAAGATGTTCCGATTGATTACACAGATTGGAAGACTACTGTTAACAATTATTTGAAGCACC